>NC_058409.1:132026420-132113797 GCF_002201575.2 Neomonachus schauinslandi | reverse complement strand
TGCTTGTGTTCCCTCTCTCGCTGTGTCTCTCTCTGTCAAATAAATAAATAAAATCTTAAAAAAAAAAAGAAATTAAAGGAAGGAATGAAAATAAATTATTGAGAATGGATAATCATTAAAGGAATAACTGAATAATACAAGTACATATTGGAAATGGCTATTTTCAGCAGCAACAATATGGAAAATGAAGATGAATGGAATTTAAGTTAAAATACTTTATTTCTGATTGTTGAGTGGATAGATATTAGCTTGAAAGTGCACTCAGTTTATAAGGATACCATTAAAAGAATGAATTGAGACACAAAATGTAGAAAATCAGATAAATAAAAGGCAGGAAAGGAGAAAAAAAACGGAAAAAGGCATGCTATACATAACTCAAAATACTGTTAGAAATAAACCTATGTATATTAATAACAATCACATAAAGAGATTAAGCCAGTTAAAAGACCCAATGCACTTTGCAAAAGTAGTGTGTTTATATGTGTTCTCTCTCAGTTCTGATTCTTCTCCTATTCTGTGATGACAAGACTCAATGAAGCTCCTTCTCTTGTCTGCATGGTCTATTTGTGTTTTTCTAATAAACAATTATGAGGTTTTTTTTTTTTTTTCCCTTGGGTTGAATCTCATATTTAAGAAATGCATTGTGCCCAGAAACAAACAGGGCTTTAGAGAGGAGGGGAGTGGGAGGTTGGGTTAGCCTGGTGATGGGTGTTAAGGAGGTCACGTACTGCATGGAGCCCAGGGTGTTATATGAAAACAATGGATCGTGGATGACCACATCAAAAACTAATGATGTATAGTATGGTGATTAACGTAACATAATAAAAGAAAAGAAAAAAGAATTAAGCAAAACCATATTTGTAAAAATATAAAAATATTGGAAGTGCTCATCTCTGTGGCAAAAAAAAAAAAACAAACAACTAATAGTTTCTTCCAAAAGCTTTTTTATATTTTCCAAAATAAACATCCATTAATTTTTTAAATTAAATAAAAAAGAAAAAAATACATTGTGCCAAATTTGTAGCTACAGACTTTCTAAATTTTCTCTTCATACTTTGACCCCCTTCACTGAATTTGGAATTCCATCGTCATTGAATGCTGTTATGGATTACAAATGTCATGGTCATTAAAGTTGGGTTGCTTTGCATTCATTCAGAATAAAATGAGAGACAACTTTATTCAGTACTGGGAAGATCTGAACAGTCTTAGGAACTGTGTATTCTCTGCAATTCATATTTCAAAAATTGAAAAATTACCTTTAGTTCTTTATTGCTTTCACTAGAGCAATAAAAATTCAAATGTCTGGAAAGCTTCCCAAAGTAATTAATGTGCAGGACAAAGGAAGGCCACTCTGTGTAAATACAACCTGTTAATTAATACCTGTTTGTGGTTGGTTTGTTGATAAGGACAGAAAAAGAAGCACTGTTTCAGAGTTTTCAGTCCTTCAGTGTAATTAATTGCAATTCTGTGATATTAATCAGTCTTCCTATGTTTACTATTAAGTCCTGGTAGTAGTGCTTCTTTATAGACTTGGATAATTGACATTTATTAACTTGGTTTTCTTTTACATCATTGTCTTCATGCACTCTCTTTTCTCTGCTTGGTTAATAACCATCCTTTAATATATCAGGAAAATGTGTATTTTTCTCAGGTGTCAGCTCAAGTATTGTATCTTTCTCAACACTTAGAGATGCCTCATTAAAAAATTTGTCAAAGGAATTAATAGACCGTGACCAGCTGTGTATGCCAACAGCTACTTACTTCTATTTTCTAAAACACTTATAGTCTCTCTATGAAAAAAATTCATGGATGCAGTCAGGAGGGGAATGAATTGAGTTAAAACATAAAAAAAGTTTTTAGATCATAATACATATGGAAAATGTACCCTATAAGAGTCTCTCTATATTGTCAGCAGTGCTGGGGAATATTTGTGTATGGCATATATGCTGTTAAAAATAAGATGTATTCCATATGGTTTACATGTTGGAAAAATAAAATTTATTGACTATTATAGTTAATAAAAACTTTAAAGCTTAAGAAATCATTCAGGAGCTCTATGGAAGAAAAGACTGTTTTTAACAAGAAGACAGGAGAGAACTGCTGCTCAGCTTGAAGGGCCTTCTTTCAGAAAATGGAGCTGAGATCACACAGAGAAAATTAAATTTATAGATGATATAGAATTTACACAGCTGTATAACTGAAATTGCATCAGACATTGAACATGCTTGGTCATTTTCCCATGAATGTGGTTTCAGTGGTTATAAATAATGTATGAAATTACCTCCTCTTTCTTGTCAGAGGTAATCACTAAATGGGAAGATGCATCTAGAGGTCGTGGTGATTCAGTGCTTAGAACGATCACTGCTGCCCCTCACCCAAAGGACATTCTTGTTGCCAAAACTCATGTAAAAATTAACACTCTGCAATCCAATTCTCATCATGCCATTTTCCCACTGAAGATCTTTCTATGGCTTCTTCTTGCCTTTTAGAGGTCTACATCCTTATATTAGCTTAGCATGACAAGGCCCCTTACTAAATTTCCAAACCCATCCTAAGTTTTTCTCCCCATTGCTTACCAATGTCCAAGTGAACTGATCAAATTTCAGTTCTTAGAAGAAACTCAGCCCACTTACCTGTCCAAAAATTCACATACTGTTATCACTGCTATAAATTTTTTTGTTATGGTCTAACTCCAATTTATCTATCATACATCAGGTTGGAAATGAAAAAGTCTTTCTGGACATACTAGACTAGATTAAGTTTCCTGTTAGATGCTTTCATGTCGCTTTTACTTCTCAATCAGATAACTGGCACAATCGTAATGAAATAATTAACATTATAAATTTTTAAATGCCTTCTTCCTATAATAGGACATGAGCCATGATAAATATGACCATATTTCTTTTGTATAGTATTCAGCATACTCTCAGTCATAGGAAAAGTATAAAATGCAATTTTATTTCTTTACTTTTTATAAAATGGGCACGATATTTCCCTCATGTAGATGTTGTGAGATTAAATAAGTATAAATAGAACCCCCTGTAATTTGGCTGACACTTCATATATGACCATGCATCATATAATTCAAATCTCACAATAATTTGACAGGTCAGGCATTTACTCATTTTCTGCAGATTAAAAAAAAAATGGACCTCAGATAGTTTCAGAATTTTTTCAAGGTCATAAAACTAGCACATTTCTATTTCAATTCAAAGTATGTAATCTTTCTATCATTTATAATCTATAGCATTGTATCCATTCTTTCATTTTAGGAATTAATGATTTTTAAATATCATCCCCATTACTATTTTTTTCATCTCACAATGACTATAAGTCTTTTAATTTTCCTCAGGGATTAGCATAGTTGCCAAATCCTGGATTAATAAATTGTGTATTGTTTGGAAAGTAATTCATACAACTTTGCATAAATATCTGTAAATTAGAGAAATATAGCATAATAATAAAACGGTTCTCTACCATGCACTCCTTGTAACAATGGCACTAGATGTTTCTCCTCTTTATACTGTCTGATTATTGTAACCTAAAACTTTATTTTAATTACATGAAGATATTTTAAACTCATTAGTATATTATGTATTATAGATTGCTAGAGGTTTCAGTAAAAGATTCAGCTTGGACTACATATGAAATCAGATAGCAAATTCATTAATGAGTCACATATGCTTCTTTAGCTTGAGTCATATATAACGAAAACAAAAATACTGCCTTCCTGCATTTCTGTCTTCATGAATTTTATTGTTTGTTTTGCATCTTCTTTGTAGTTTACAGAGTTAGATTGAAAATGGCTTGACTATTTTTACAAAGTATTTATAAATATATATATATATATATATATATTTATATATATATATATATATATATATATATAAGGTTTTGGAAAAAATGCCTTTAGGATTTAAATATTTAAAGATGGCTGGCATGCCAAATAATTTTAGTCCATAATTTGAAAAAGAAACTCAAAAGATCAGAAACAATTTGGTTTTTAACTAGATACAAAAGAAAGTCGATATTCCTTAGGGATGGAAAGACTGAAAAATGTTTTCCATATTAAATGACATATTGTTATTATACCAGCATAGTTATCTATGTTTATTACTAACTCAGTGTGCTTTTCCATCACTTTATTGAATGAATGCAAGCCTCAAAATAATAAATAGGATAGAGAAACACATTTTGAAAAAAAGAAATTATTAATATAAGTAAGTGGATGATGTAGAGGAAAGAATCTTGCACTTGGGAGCAAGAAGCTGTAGTCATAAGTTAGACATATGATGCTTAAGAAAGCACTTACAACTTCTCTGCCTCAGTATGTATATTTATATTTATATGATGAAGAGCATGCACTCAGGTTTTTTTTTTTTTTTTTACAAAGTCTATTACAACTGATGTTCTTGTATATAAATAAATCAATTTAACAAATACATCTAAACATTCATACTACAATGTCTTCTTGTATGATAGAGAGACTCAATATTCAACTTAGTATATTCAGATGTTATAATTAAGAGCATAAGCTACTTCCAGGTTCATCTCAGAGATGTAGGGAGCTCAAAAGAACATCTTTCCTGCCCTTACAACTAGGAAAATAAGCTGGACTACTGTAGATTTAAGACTCTTGAACCCATCCAAGAGCTTTTACATTATAGGAAAACAACTAAACCAAAGTCTAGAAAGAAATGCACCTCTCAGCTTGTGTGGCATATGCCATATAATAATAAGCTAGATATTTTAATGAATTGCTGAAGGCCAAGTGTGAGGTAGTTAGTGTGAGGGGGACAGCCCTAGGGGAATCCAGACATATGCATGTTCCTCTTACAGGCTTTTCATCCAGAAATTCCTGCACTCTGATCAAGATTTTGGACAGGCTTCTTTCTGACTATAGAACCCTGAGCTTCCTTTCCTTAGAACATTTGCAAATGTAAATTTCTTTTCTGTTCTTTGGGATATGTATCTTCTACAACCCAGGAATGTCTTTCTCAAGGATGTGGGAGCCATGCCTTTGAAATGTAAACATTAATAATAATAATAATAATAATAATTGATAATAATAATAATGCCCATTTTACTTGCTATGGGAGGGTAGGTACCTAACTTTGATAAGCAATGATTAGCAGACACAGATAACTTAATCACATTAACCAGCCTTCCTTCTAATGTCTGTCAGTATTTTTTCACTAGCTCATCTCAACATTTAAAAATCTGCCTTTTGTTTCAGTGAGGTTTAACCTTCTCCTATAGTGATAGTTTTGAATAAAGTCTACTTTGCTGTTTCTAACAAACTGCATTTTTTTTTTCTTAAATGACTCATAGGGAAGATCAGGGAGGATCCTTACAAAGCCTCCCTTAAGATACTGGCTGGAAATGGAATAGCTGCCACCAGTAAAATATCACCCACACTCAGCTGAATTTTCAGGGGGAAGTTCATCAATTCCAGTAGTTCTTGGGCACGGTAGAAATTACTGCTGCTTGGAGAGGAGGATGAAGGTCACTATCAAAGCTCACCCATCGGGGCGCCTGGGTGGCTCAGTTGGTTAAGCGACTGCCTTCGGCTCAGGTCATGATCCTGGAGTCCTGGAATCGAGTCCCGCATCGGGCTCCCTGCTCGGCGGGGGGTCTGCTTCTCCCTCTGCCCTCTTCCCTCTCGTGCTCTCTGTCTCTCATTCTCTCTCTCTCAAATAAATAAATAAAATCTTTAAAAAAAAAAAAAAAAAGCTCACCCATGAGCATCTCCTTATCTCTCCTAAGGAACAAAAGCCTTGATCTTCAGGTGAAAGGTGATGAAAATACCACTTGAAGTTATTGCAACTGAGGGACAAAAACAGGGAAAACATTCTATCTCTGTGTTGGGGCAAGAGCATTTGCTACGCCCAGTACTACTTCAGGATGAATAATAATGAAGGCCATCCCTGAAACTCAAGTGATGAACATCAGAGAATATCCCTCTGCCCGAGCTCTGTAAGGTGAAAGAAGAAAGGAAAGAAAGAGGGAAGGGGAGGAAGGAAGGAAGGAAGGAAGGAAGGAAGGAAGGAAGGGAGGAAGGGAGGAAGGAAGGACGGAAGGAAGGAAGGAAGGAAGGAAGGAAATCACACTGTGATTTAGTTGACAATTTGTATTTCTCATAGGGGTCTGGATTAGCAATTATGAATTTACATGTATACTAGGGTTGAACAAATTAGTACTGAATTGTGGATAATGGCAGTCGTATTTCCTAAAGTCAGAAAAAGAGATTACAAAGTAAGAGGGGCAGACAACAATGAATTCTATGGACTGGATGCAAGTGGGAGAGGTCATTAGGAATTCTTGTTTATTTTATCATATACACATATATAAATACCAAAATGGATATAAATGTACCCTTCTGAAAGTAATTTAACTTTATTTTCTATTTTTTATATTAAAATTTCATACCATCTTTTGGGAAATTAGAGAATATTTAGGGAGGGAAGGCTGAAAGTGCATGTATAGAACTACTTTAAGAAACAAATCTTCTGCTTGAAGGATTTTATTTTAATGTTTGGAAAAGAAAAAAAGTCATTAAAAAGAGTTTATCCAAATCCAAATTCTTCACAATTTGTCAGAAATAAAACAAAATACAGAGCATAGGACTTTATTTTTAATATAACCAGCATAAGTTATACACTTAAATGTTAGTGGTGCATTTAAGCTCTTTTTGGAGTTAAATAAACTTACTAATATTAGTGAGGTAATATTTTAAAAGCTTGAAATGAACTTTAATATATGCTAGGAAAAATAGTTTCTTTGGAAACTGCTTTCCTAACCAGTGACTATGGAGAAGTGACACAGGATAAATAATAACAATCACTGCCATGCTCCTAGCCCTTGAAAACTAAACCTATTATGATATCTTGTTTATATAAAAGTTACAATTCTGAAAGTTTTATGAAAGCAAACCTCCTATGGTCGCTTGGGTGGCTCAGATGGTTAAACGTCTGCCTTCGGCTCAGGTCATGACCTCAGGGTCCTGGGATCGAGTACCGCATGGGGCTCCCTGCTCCTTGGGAGCCTGCTTCTCGCTCTGCTTCTCTCTCTCTCTCATGAATAAATAAATAAAATCTTTAAAAAAAAAAAAAAAAAGAAAGAAAGCAAACCTCCCTTGTAGGTAATTTGTTTTAAAAACATGAGGAGGGAAAAGAACCAACATCTCTAACCATTCTGAAACGTAATCTGATATTTTCATGTACATTCCACTTGTTTGTCCTCAAAACCATAGTTGATTTTGAGATGTTCATCCTGAAGTTTTTCAAAGGCATTATTTAATTTGTTAGAGAAAAAAAGAATAAACCCTATGTTTTAAGTGTATTTTTAGCTAAGGGTGAAATTTACTGAACCTCATAATTATTTTTAAAGTTTAAAACTGGATTTAGGGGGCCTGGGTGGCTCAGTTGGTTAAGTGACTGCCTTCAGCTCAAGTCATGATCCTGGAGTCCCGGGATCGAGTCCGGCATCGGGCTCCCTGCTCGGCAGGGAGTCTACTTCTCCCTCTGACCCTCCCCCCTCTCATGTGCTCTCTCTCTCGTTCTCTCTGTCTCAAATAAATAAAGAAAAATTTTTAAACTGGATTTATATTAAATCACATTAATACATTTAAAGGTCTCTGTGATATTCTTCTAGCCCATGAACAGAATGATTTCATCTTAACTATGCATTGTTAATTTCATTGCGGTGATTAATAAACCCTGTCACTATTCATTTATAAACCTGCTATTTCAGGGTTGCATTTATTGCTTGCCTTTTTTTTTTCAAAGTGCCTTTTCATAGGAGCAGTTTAACAAATGTTAAATTTCAAAGACAGATAATAGATAATTATAGGCATTTAAATGATGGATGTTAATTTGATCCTAATAAAATGTCAGGTAAATTAAGGTCATGTCTATAGAAGACAGTCATTCTAAACTAAATTTTATTGTTAGATAATAAATATGTCTCCCCTCTTATATCCTACCCATACTGTTATCTACTCAGAATTTTATATAGTTTTTAAATAAGTGGTAGATATGACTAAATAGTTCTCATTACTCATCAACACAGATTTGAAACTAACCATTGAATAAAATGTTCTAAAATAATAGAATGATATTGAATAACCTCACAACAACACACATAGGTAAATAATTTCTATTACATTCTCCACTTTAACAATAAGAAAAGTTTGGCATAAAGAAATTCAGCAACCTGGTGAAAGTGATGAAATAAGTCTTCTAAATAACTCCAAATTCTTCACAAATAAACTATAAAGTTACACTACAAAAAAAAAAAAGTTTGTATTTATACTACTGACATGCAAGTAAAAGAATGTTTGTGACAGTGTCTCAATAGAAGTTGTGTTTATAATTGCTTATTTGTAACCTGTGTGTAATGAACAATTTGCAACAATAATGCAACAATTTGCAATTTCCCACTCTATTTTGGCTTTAATAGAAGCTGATAAAAATTAAAATATGTGCTCTAGGGCTAGAGTCTAAACTCTTATTAACAAAATACAATTGAAAAATATTTAGGACAAATAAATTCTAGTCATAGTCTGTAAAACATCTCATCTCAATTTGTATCAAGACAATTTTTTTACATTATGAATAAACCTGTTTTATAATTGAACAAAAAAAGACACTTAAGGAAAATGAGTCAAACAATCATGATACTAGATGAAGAACACTTGCATCTAGAGAAATATTCAGAAAAAGGAGTGAAAAGATCAAAGAGTAAATAAGTAACAGTAAAATCAAATTGCACTCAGTGATAATCTATGAATGTACTCCTAAGGGAACACATAGTATTGTTTCTAGAATTATTCAAACAACAAATAGTAAAAACATTCTGCAGAACTCCCTGTTCACTTTTATTACACGGTATTTAAAATATACTCACTTTTGCAAATTAATAGGTCTTTGAATAAATTTTCTTAACAAAACCGAATGGAATAATTTTATCTTCACACCCTAAATATTACAAAAACCAGAATGCTCACAGATGGATTCTCTGGGTTAATGCATGTGTTATGATTGCATGTTTTCACACACATATTTTATCATGGGAAAATTGATTTTTTCAATCATTGTGAGAATTAAATATTTAAAGAAAATATAATTCTAGGGGCACCTGGATGGCTCAGTCAGTTGAGTGTCTCACTCTTGATTTCAGCTCAGGTCATGATCTCAGGGTCCTGGTATTGAGACCCAGGTCCCACTTGGCGCTCAGTGGGGAATCTGCTTCAGGATTCTCTCTCTCTCTCCCTCTGTCCCTCCAAAATAAATAAATAAATCTAAAAAAAGTGTTTTAAAAAAAGAAAATACAATTCTATCAATACATTTTATGTTGTGTACTACATTTTCTGAAACACACTGATCAGTAAAGCTAGTTACTCAGTGTAATAATGTTAATTGTTTTTCCTGGTTAAGAAATTATATTGCGGGGCGCCTGGGTGGCTCAGTCGTTGAGCGTCTGCCTTCGGCTCAGGTCATGATCTCAGGGTCCTGGGATCGAGCCCCTCATGGGACTCCCTGCTCGGCGGGAAGCCCGCTTCTCCCTCTCCCACTCCCCCTGCTTGTGTTCCCTCTCTCGCTGTGTCTCTCTCTGTCAAATAAATAAAATCTTAAAAAAAAAAAAAAGAGGGCGCCTGGGTGGCTCAGTTGGTTAAGCGACTGCCTTCGGCTCAGGTCATGATCCTGGAGTCCCGGGATCGAGTCCCACATCGGGCTCCCTGCTCGGCAGGGAGTCTGCTTCTCCCTCTGACCTTCCTCCCTCTCGTGCTCTCTGTCTCTCATTCTCTCTCTCTCAAATAAATAAATAAAATCTTTAAAAAAAAAAAAGAAAGAAAGAAAAGAAATTATATTGCAAGGCTGAAAGTTTATACTATTCATTGGAAATACTAGTGTTTGAATATGCACATTAAGAAGACTCTTACAAAACCACTTAAGTGGAATTTTGTTAGAATATCATCAATTTCTCTATATTAAAGCCAACATAATTTATAGTCAATATAGTTCATTCATTAATTGTGTTTGAATTTGGAATAAAGGACCATAATCAAATACAGTTTGCTCAATTTACCTCATCCATGTAGACAATCTAATAAGCCCATATTTTATTCATAATTGTGAAATGGAATACGATAAGCATATTCTCAGTGTCAATAAGCAGTATCCAAGGATATAAGTGTGTTCTTGATTTAGGATGAAGTCGCATTCAGAGAGAGAAATTGATTTGTCTCATGTACTTGTCTCTCTGAATTTTTATTTCTGTTTACTTTATAGATGAATGCAGAACACACTTCAAGTATTTGTAAAAAATGTTTTTACTGATCTAAATGATTTTAGTTTTAATTTAGTATTAATGTATTTTATGTATATATGAATATCATGTTCAAATTAGTTGGTTTGTATAAGTGAATCAAGATCCTAATATTCACAAAAGATCTCTTCTTCATTAAAATATCAAAATATTCACCAAAATTTAAAAAACACTATTTTCAAAAATGGATTTTTAAATTTCTTTATATAAAGTTACCATTGAAGTGTTCTAAAAATAGAATATAAAATAATAAAATAAAAATACATTTTGACAATGAGAGGCTGACATAATGAGAGAGCATTTATGGGAGACACTGATTATCTGATAATAAGCAGATTTTTCAGGTTTTATTTTATTTAAATATTTCATAAAATTCTTATTATCTGATACATGGTTTCAAAAATATAGGACATGTACACATTGTACATTAATTTAATGTCTAGTTGTTTGATTTAATTAATTTATTTTTTAAAGATTTTATTTATTCATTTGAGAGAGACAGAGACAGAGAGAGCACAAGCAGGGGGAGAGACAGAGGGACAGGGAGAAGCAGGCTCCCCACTGAGCTGGAAGCCTGACACGGGGGCTGGATCCCAGGAACTGGAGATCAGGACCCAAGCCAAAGGCAGATGCTTAGCTATCTGAGCTACCCAGGTGCCCCTGTTTGATTTATTTAATAAACTTTAGTGATTTCAACAAAACAGAACATTAATATTTTTTTTAACATAGCCATAGGAATAAAACACTAATAGGGAATATCTAAGTGCAGAGAATACAGCCACATTGACTAGTACATATTTGTTTTAGGGGAATATCCTTAGGGACCTTTCCAGTAACAGTATAAATAAACAACTCTTCCAAAAACTGAAGACCTGAGTGTTTGTTATTTTCATTATGAAATCTCTTATCCGACTAGCTTGTGTCACATTCATTAAAAAGGACCCCTAATGATGGTCTATACATGCTGCAGTTTTTTGTTTTTTTTTTTTTAGTCTCCAATGACCGAAGTAGTACATTTTGAAAATAATGAGATGATTTTTTTTTTAATTTTAGTATCAATAGAAGGAAATATGGAGGCAATATCAAGAGGGTAAAGGAGTTTCTTTCTGTGGTAGTTTTTTACAAAATATTTTCAGGAACTGATGAATAGGGTTTTTAGGAAGAGAATATATAGACAACAGGCTAAGTCAGAATTCTTATATTCAAACATTAGAAGTCAATTTAATTCATTTAGGGGGAAAAAAAGGAATTTTAAGGCAGGCTAACTGCTAGCTTCTAGAATCTAAGGGATGAATGGAGAATTGAATTTAGGTAGAAAGGAAAGATTGACAGAGTTGAGATCCAGGCATTCGAATGTTGTGGTTAGGATGTTGCCACTGGTAAAGTCACCACAAATATTCTGCCTTTGTCTCTGAAAATATCATTGTAGGAAATGATCTGCCAATCTGTACACCCGGGCATGCCCGCTCTCTCACTTCTGGAAATGGTCTTTAATCAATTCTGAAACTTTGTGTGAATTTCTTAAAATGTAAAGTCTCAATAGATAGGACTTGATTGATGGTCTGTGCATAGATCACATCCTTATATTTTGAAAGAGAAGAAAGGGCCTGTAGAGCTCCTTATAGGCCTCTGTAGAAAAAAAGTAGTTACTATCTGTTACCAAAATCTGCTAGTGGTTATGCTTTTTAAAATTGCATTTATTGCCATGTTTTTTATTACAGCCACTTCTAATTGATTATGAAATAAGAGACTAAACATAACTAAAAAATGTGTAAGAACGTAATATTTTGGAAAATGTGAATCACAGTGTTTAAAAGACTAAAAGTAACATATGCTCTTTTACACTGGCTCTCTCACTTTTTAAAATATATACAAAACTTTTTGCAAAAGAAACATTATTACAGAATATAATATAGTAGATGGTTACATTCATAAATGTTCAGTTTAAAAATTGTCTAGGAATGAAGACCCCAGAATTGATTAGTTGCCTGGAGTTGAACCTAAAGATACTTTGTGTCATAGTTTCAAAAGTCCAACCTATTTTAATTTCACCAATATGTAAACTGTGGAAGATTAGTGGATTGCTCAAGGCAAAAGAATTAGAAATATAACTATTAGCATAATTAATATATTATATCTACTTCATGCATTTGGAGTACATTTTTAAATTTTTGGCTGTATATCTAGGTATGAAAATCTTCATTCTTCAGGGAAACATCAGCTATTAAATTTCCGATAATTGCACCTTGTAAAAATCCATTTTAAATTGAATATATAGATATCAAATGAAAATATTTATATATAATGTTCACTAGATTTTTTTTTCCAGAATAAGTTTTCTTTTTCACTTTATTTAGGTATAATTGACAAATAAAACTACAAGGTATTTGAAGTGATTTGATATGCATTGTGGAAGGATTCCCGCATTAATAAATACATCAATCACTTCGCATATTTACCTTTTTCTGTGTGTGGGAAAACACTTTCAGGTCTCCTCTCTTAGCAAATTTCAGTGATACAATACAGTGTTATCAACTATAGTCACATTGCTATACATTAAATCCTCAGATTTTACTCATACCTGGAAGTTTGTATCCTTTGACCAAATCTCTCCATTTCCTATACCCCAGGGCTGCTGGCAACTGCAATTCTACTCTTTGAGTTTGACTTTTTTTCCCCCAGATGCCACATACAGGTGATACTGTGCTGTATTTGTCTTTCTCTGTCTGGCTTATTTCATTTAGCATAAAGCCTTCCAGGTTCATCTATGTTGTTACAAATCACAGGGCTTCTTTTTAAAGGCTAAATATTATTGCATTGCATATATACCACATTTTCTCTATTTACGCACCCAGTAATGGACACTTAGGTTGTTTCGATACCTTGGATATTGTGAATAATGCTGCAGTGAACATGGCAGTACAGATACCCTTTTTATTTTAATTTCCAGAGAATAATATAAGTAACTCTGATAAGTTAATGTTAGGCTTTTTAGGTAAAGAAAAAAATAAAAATGAGAAGGAAGTAAAACTATAAAAGTGTATTCAGGGCTCCTGGGTGGTTCAGTTGGTTAAGCGACTGCCTTCGGCTCAGGTCATGATCCTGGAGTCCCGGGATCGAGTCCTGCATCGGGCTCCCTGCTCGGCAGGGAGTCTGCTTCTCCCTCTGACCCTCCTCCCTCTCATGCTCTCTGTCTCTCATTCTCTCTGTCTCAAATAAATAAGTAAAATCTTTAAAAAAAAGTGTATTTAAATTTTAATGAGATAAAATGTATTCTTATAATTTGCAGGGATGAATAAGTGAATCTAAACCAAATGTATACTGCTTTAGAAGTGTAAAGAAGCCAGGATAAATAGTTGTAATATGCTATTTGATCAAGGTTTGAACTATGGAGTCATTATGGATTTCAAATTACCTACTGAATACTTTCTCCTTGAATTTTTAAAATGATGTTTTTCCTAATTATATGTGGCCTTTTTTTTTTTCAATTTGAACTTTGAATTGTCATCAAGCAGGACTTGACGATGCTGATCAGTGTGAGAAACTGCAATGCCTCTTTTAACTTTACCCACCTTATCAAATAATTCATGTCTTTTTATGAGTTCAAATAGCATAGACAGATGATTTAGCCAGCTGTATGAGTGTTTATATATTTCTCTATTCCAACTTCAAATGGACGACCTACCCTGTGTCCTGAAAGCCCTGAAAAATTAATATGTTGAAAAATGATTATTCCCTGTAACATAATCTAAATGATCACATTACCAAAATGATCATTTTTATTAATGAATTCTGTGTACTTTAAAGACTCAGATTTATAAAAGTGGATTTAGACAGTTTAAAAATATTTTTAATAAAAACTTTTCATTATTAAAGATAATAATTTTGTATGAAAAGTTTCAAGTTATATGACCTTTATATATATATGTAATACTGAGCAGAAAACATGCATAAAAATATTAATGAATTAGTATAATTACCTGTGATACCAACCAAATCAACACATAAAGCATGATCATCACCCCAAACTTTTATATTTTATTTTTTAATATATTTGTTTCAATTAATCAAACCCCTTTTATTTTATGATCCCCTTAGTAAATCTAATTGGAATAGAACAGCAGGGCTTTATATATATATATATTTTAAGAGTAAGAAATTTTTACCTTAAGGACAAAGGTCAGAAAATGGAGTTTGAAACTTATACCACTATTTTTCAGTAAATGTCAGAAAATAAAAATCAGCCTTTCCAATTAATGGCTCTGTGTCATTGAACAAGTCAGATTTTCAGAATGAAATTTATAGATTTTTTTTATTTCTAAAATTAATTGTCAGCCATTTAGGATTTTTCTTTTTTTTTTGTATATTTTCTATTTATATTACTTTAGCCAACTTCTAAATCTTTGTAGAAGAGCAAGAATCAACTAGATAATAAATAAAATATAAATAGCATATAATAATGAATGATTGTAAATGTCTATTAAACTTAATCTGTGCGATCATTATGTAATTATTATACTATATTATAAAATCTATAATAATAATTAGAAATATGAATGCTCAGGAGAATATTGCAATATGTCAAATTAAATTATGTAGTCAGGGCAATACAAATCAAAACCACAATGAGATACCACCTCACACCAGTCAGAATGGCTAAAATTAACAAGACAGGGAACAAGAAATGTTGGTGAGGATGAGGAAAAAGGGGAACCCTCTTACATTGTTCGTGGGAATGCAGGCTGGTACAGCCACACTGGAAAACAGTATGGAGGTTCCTCAGGAAGTGAAAAATAGAGCTACCCTATGACCCAGCAATTGTACTACTAGGTATTTACTTCAAAGATACAGATGTAGTGAAATGAAGGGACACCTGCACCTCAATGTTCATAGCAGCAATGTCCACAATAACCACACTATGGAAGGAGCACAGATGTCCTTCGAGAGATGAATGGATAAAGAAGATGTGATTCATATTTACCATGGAATACTACTCAGCCATCAGAAATGATGAATACTTACCATTTACATCTATGTGGATGGAACTGAAGGGTATTATGCTAAGTGAAATAAGTCAGTCGAAGGCAGGCAATTATCATATGCTTTCACTCATATGTGGAACATAAGAAATGGTGCAGAATACCATAAAGGAAGGGAGGGAAAACTGTATGGGAAGAAATCAGAGAGGGAAACAAACCATGAGAGACTCTTAACTATGGGAAATAAACAGAGGATTGCTGAAGAGGAGGTAGGTGGAGGATGGGGTAACTGGGTGATGGGTATTAAGGAGGGCATGAGATGTGATAAGCACTGGATGTTATATGCAACTGATGAATTGTTAAACATTGCATCTGAAACCAATAATGTACTATGTGTTGGCTAATCACATTTAAATTAAAAATAAATAAAAATAAAAAAGAAGCAGTTATTAGATTTGTTTAAAAAATTAGAACAGATAAACAATATCCAGCTCATTTTATGCATGTCTTATTTCATTTATAAATGATGAAAAACAAATCTTAAATATCATATAATTGAAACTGCAATTTAATTTTTAAAAGAATGGCCAAAGTGGAGGCACCAGAGTGGCACAGTCAGCTGAATGATGGACCCTTGATTTCAGCTCAGGTTGTGTCTCAGGGTCCTGAGATCGAGTCCCCATGTCTGGCTCTGCACTCAGCACAGAGTTACTGCTTGGGCTTCTCTTTCCCTCTCCCTCTGCCCCTCTCTCCTACCCCCTCTCAAAAATAAATAAATCTTAAAAAAAAATTTTAAAAATGGCCAAAGTGAACTCTGCTTGATATTTTAAGAATCCAAAGGTAGCTTATCATCAAAAGATCTGTAAATATAAACAACACATTAATAAATTAATGGAGAAAACAACTTGATTTTTTCAATAGGTAAAATAAAGGTGATGAATCTAAAACACTATATTCTTGAAAAGATTACTTGCCAGACTTGCATAGAAGTGAATCCCCTGAATTACATAAAAATAATATACCAGGGGCGCCTGGGTGGCTCAGTTGGTTAAGCGACTGCCTTCAGCTCAGGTCATGATCCTGGAGTCCCAGGATCGAGTCCCACATCAGGCTCCCTGCTCGGCAGGGAGTCTGCTTCTCCCTCTGACCCTCCTCCCTCTCATGCTCTCTGTATCTCATTCTCTCTGTCTCAAATAAATAAATAAAATCTTTAAAAAAATATATACCAAAAAGTCCATGAAGTATAAAGAAAATATATACATATTATATACATATATAATTTATATAAAGAAGGTGTTTCAGTTACCTGTTGTATATTATCATAAAACAAGAACTATTTATTAATTTTTATAAGTCTATGGATCACTTGAGCAAGTACTGCTGATCTGGGTCAGGCTCGGCTGATCTCCATTGCACTCATTATATTTCAGTAGTTGGCTCTTCTAGGAACACCTCCGATACATACCTGGCCGTTGGCTGTCTATCTGGTGGGTTAACAGGAGAGAACACACAATGTATGTCTCATGAGCCACCAGGGAAGCCAAAACCTTTCACAAGGTAGCAGCAGGTTTCCAAAAGAGTGAGAAGAAGCATGCCAAGTTTTTGAAGTATATTTTTGGAAATGATACAACAACACTTCTACGACATGCTACAGGCAAAAGCAGATCATAAGGCCAACCAATGCAAAAAATTTGGAATGACTCCATAAACTCAATCTCATCATGAGAGAAGCTGCAAAATAACATTGTTAAAGATGTAAGCACAGAACGGGCTCAGAAGTTAGGGGCATTTTCATAATCAGTCTAATTAAGAGAGAAGAAATAAAACTGTCATTATTGATAATATAGACATCTACAAAACTAACAAAAAAACTGTTAGTACATAATATAGAGAATTATTTTATGAAATAAATGTGTGTAAATGATGATAATATGGGAGTACATTCAACAAATGTACCTGAAGTCAATAATAAATACATACATGCATGGCGACCAACTATATATATACAAGTATATGTTAAGTCTTTTTACTTAAACGTATATTTTGGAATAAGAAAAGTTACAAAGCTAATACAGAGATTCTTTTGAATACCTATCACCAAGTTTCTCACATTATTAACATATTACATTACCATGGTATATTTGTCAAAACTCGGAAACTGACACTGGTGTATGTAGGGGTGTTGACAACCCTGGCTTCATCTCTGGCCCTCTATCTTGTTCATGTCCGCACAAAGACCGCCTTTGGGTATTCCAGGGCAGAGGGAGAGGGAGAGAATCTCAGAATGTGGGAAGGCATGTTCTGATCTTCCCTCTGGAGCACAGATGGCACCCTTTGACCTCACCACAATGATCCCCTCACTCTATAAATTCTGTGGATTAAGGTCCAGACTTTGAGGAGAATAGCTGTGTAGTGCCTGGATCATCGTTCTCCCCATTACTCCCATCAGTAAATTACCCTGAATAAAACTCTGTGTAACAGTTTAGAGTGGCTTTCTTCATTTTTCCGTCTCAAAGTGCCTTCTCAGTGAGGAGGATACTTTACTGTCCCTCCTTCATCTTCTAACAGTATATTACTTTGAACTGTTAGGCTCCAGATTTTATTTGGATTTCATCCTTTTTTTTTTTTTCCTGTGAGTCTCCTCTCTGTTCCAGGATCCCATCCAAGGTAATTCATTGCATTTAGTTGTCATGTCACTGTAGCCTTCTCTGGTCAGTGATTTTTTTCCCCTTCTTTTCTTGTTTTTCATGATCTTTACAATCTTGATGTATGTGAACCAGGTGTGTGTGTGTGTGTGTGTGTGTGTGTGTGTGTGTGTGTGTGTGTATAGTCTAGGTCTATTTCGTTTTGTCATGTTGTTGGACTGGAATTGTAGATTTTTAGAAAAAGTGAAACAGAGATTAAATGCCCTGCTCACATTTGTCTAGGGGGTACATGATATATACGTGACATATTAGTGATGTTAACCATCATTACTTGGAGAAATTTTCTCCAAGTTTCTCTACTGTATACACTATTTTTTTAAAGATTTATTTATTTGAGAGAGAGAAAGTGAGAGAGAGAGAGAGTGGAGGGGAGGGGTAGAGGGAGAGGGAGAGAATCTCAAGCAGACTCCCTGCTGAGTGCGGAGCCCTACCCCAGGCTTGATCTCAGGACCCTGAGCTGAAATCAAGAGTTGGTTGCTCAACGGACTGGGCCACCCAAGCGCCCCTATAGATACTAATTTTAAATAATAAATTAACCTGTATTAGAAATAAAATGGGGGCGCCCGGGTGGCTCAGTTGGTTAAGCGACTGCCTTCGACTCAGGTCATGATCCTGGAGTCCCTGGATCGAGTCCCGCATCGGGCTCCCTGCTCGGCAGGGGGTCTGCTTCTCCCTCTGACCCTCCCCCCTCTCATGTGCTCTCTGTCTCTCTCATTCTCTCTGTCTCAAATAAATAAATAAAATCTTAAAAAAAAAAAAGAAAGAAAATGGGATGTGCAACTTCCTAATATATTATTACCTAAAATTGTCTTAATATAGCCAAAATGTAAATAACTTCATATTCAAATATATTTAAATACACAAGATAACAGATGTACAAAAACATGTAAGTTCTTCAAATAAATGTAATCTACTTTAACCCATCTACTAGAAAACAGTTAATTTCTAGCTGTCTTTAAAACATATTACTTGGGGTGCCTGGGTGGCTCAGTCAGTTAAGTGTCTGCCCTCGGCTCAGTTCGTGATCCCGAATTCCTAGGATGGAGCCCTGCATCGGGCTCCCTGCCCAGCGGGGAGCCTGCTTCTCCCTCTCCCTCTGCTCCTCCCCCTGCTTGTGCTCCCTCTCTCTCAAAATAAATGAATATTTATAGTGAATATCTCCTTACGAGTTAGGAAGTGATGAAATTCATTACACAGAAAATAAGTGATTGAGATAGAAGTAAAACACTGCTCCACTTAAAAAAAATGGGGGGGCACTTGGGTGGCTCAGTCGTTAAGTGCCTTCGGCTCAGGTCATGATCCCAGGGTCCTGGGATCAAGCCCCACATCGGGCTCCCTGCTCGGCGGGAAGCCTGCTTCTCCCTCTCCCTCTCCCCCTGCTTGTGTTCTCTCTCTCTGTGAAAATAAATAAATAAAATCTTTAAAAAATAAAAATAAAAAAATGGGGATGTTTGTTATTTTGGTGGTGGGCAGTTGAGAAGGTTACTATTTAAATTTTTCTCTTTTCTCTGACAAGTAGATGCATCAACTGAAAGATTTTGATACTCTGTTATTTAATAAAAGTCTACAGTGTTTTGCAATTTATCAACATAAACTACCTTTATTTTAAAAAATAAATAAAACATGCCTCTTCATCATGATTAATATTTTTGCGCTTTATATTCCATTTTATTATTAACATAAGACACTATTTCCCGAATTCCATATTTTCTCTGTTAGTTTCCCTTTTCTAGAATTCCTTCTTGTTTAATTTCTTTGTAAAAAGTATACAGGAGTGCTCTTTATCAGTCTGCATGCATAGGTACAGGGAAAGATACTGTTTTCATACCTTACAAATAATTTTTACTCAAAATTTGAAGGCATTCTTCTATTGTCATATAGCATCCAATATTATAAATGTTGATTTTGCTGGAAATGTAATTATCATTCTTTTATGTAGCTGCACATATATCTATCTATTCAAACACCATGGGGAACTTTAAGGTTTAGAAATTTTACCAAATAACTCGTTATTATATTTTTATATTTATTATTGATCATTTGTTTTAAATGTCTGTGTGTTGGCAATTAAAGTATTTTAATATTTAAAAATTAGTCTTTTAATTGTATGATAACCCAAACCACTGAGTATTTTGTTAAATTAATATATATTTTCTAATTTTTTAAAGTCAATATAAATGTATGTATATTGTTTTAATTAATGTAAGTATATATTTTTCTATTTTTTAACTTTTTATTTCTACTTTTTAGTTTGAATTGGGTAGACAATTTTATGCATATCTTTTGTAAAATAGGCATATATATTCTAGTGAGCAAATTGCTAAAATATTTTGGTATCACCATTCAGCTAATTCACTGACAATTTTAACTGAACACTGAATAAATAAGCAGCTAAAAGAATATCTACCGGGGATGATATTTAGGGTTCACATTTAACAAGTCTTACTATATAGAGTGGTAAAAAATGTAAGCGTAATGAACCTAGCAAATTAGTGATGAAGAAAAGTGGAAGAAACTAATGGATTCAAAAAATACTATAGATCATGACATGTTATTTCCAGACTATTAAACGTGACTGTGATGAGCAACTGTAGGTTCTTAAAATCTCCATGACTTTATAAAGCATTAATTAAACACTGAATGTCAGAAGAAAATCACTAACATTGTTTCTCAAAGAAAGGTGCATGATCAACTTTATCTGTCTGCCCCCTGGGAGACTGCTAAAATTGTAAATTCATGTCTGTTATCTGAGGTTTAATGAATTAGAATACTCAGCAGAAGTGTCTAGAATTCTGACTGTGTAAGTAATACCCCAGATAATCCTATGCACATTACTGTACGAGTCATACTGCATTAGGGAAGAGAGACTGGCAAGAAAAATATTCATTTCTATTCTGATAATTAATTTTTTTGTGTCAGATTAGTATGGGCCACTGTGCCCAGATATGTGGTCAAACAGTACTCTAGGGGCATCTGGGTGCCTCAGTTGGTTAAGCGTCCGATTCTCGGTTTCAGCTCAGGCCATGATCTCCTGGTCATGAGATCGAGCCCTGAGTCAGGCTCCATGCTCAGCATGGAGTCTGTTGGAGATTCTTTCCCAACCCTTCTCCCTCCCCCTCTGCTCCTCCCCCACTCCCTGCTCATGTTCTCTCTTTCTCTCTCTAAAATAAATAAATAATCTTATTTAAAAACCCGGTATTCAGGATGTTTGTTTGGGTATGTTTTTGGGTGAAATTAATATCGATATTATGAATGCTGAGTAAAGCAGATTGCCCACCATAATTTGAGTGGGTCTCATCCAATTAATTGAAGGCCTGAATAGAACAAAAGACTGACCTCCCCAAACAAGAAAGAAATCTTCCAGCAAATGGTCTTCAGCCTTGAACTGTAATATCAGTTCTTCCCTGGTTCTCCAGCCTCCTGACCCACACTGCTAATTTTGGACTTTGCTAGCCTCCATAATCCCATGAGCCAATTCCTTAAAATAAATCTCTTTCCTTCTATATACATTCTATTGTTCTGTTTCCCTGGAGAACCTTGATTAATACATCCATGATGCATTGATTGGCCTTCAGAATTTATATTTACCTCATACTAGCTTATATTCTGCACATAGGACCCAAAGGATCCTGAACATATACTCATCCTTAACCCTAGGCAGAATTGCAAGGCAGAGCTGCCCCTACCAAGTATCAACAGACTTTAGGAAAATCCCCCCTCTAAAAGAAAAGCTCTCCTATGCCTGATCTTTAAGATGCTTGCAGATCTTTCGGTTGGAGCATTCTTCTTATTAAAATAGTTTTTCAAATATAATCTCTTCTTATTAATTCCAGATTTGGTTTGATTTGGTGGCTTCCTAGTCCCGTGACTGTGATCGAGGTTGGCCGCACCTAGAGATCCCTGCCATCTGTAAGTGATTTGAACTTCTCTCTTGTTCAGTAGATCAGAGATACTTTGCTGAGTTAAACTCTGAAACCAGTGCTATAGACTTCTTGTCTGTTGCAACATGGTCAGGAATTACTTTGATTCTTTTGGGCAAAGAGACTTTTCCTTGGCCTTTTTGCACAGCTTCTTCTGTTTTTCTTCAACTCTCCAGACTAGGAATTGTGTGGGAGGGTATTCTTGGCTCCTTGGGTCCCTGGTAATGGGACTGTGCAAGGGAATTACTTGAATGGGATTGTTTCATGGAACTTTAAATTAATATCTTTGACTTAATTATTTGTGGGTAACTCTCAGTGCATCCTCTCCCCTCCCACTGACTGTATGTTCTACAATTACAGTACTAATTCTGTTAATACCTCTAAAAATAACAATTTCTCTAAGGATAATTTAGAAGTAAAATGGCTTCTCTGGCATTCTTAGGATCTCCCTTTTAATCAACCAATAGTTTGCTTATTTCTCATGGTATACGGAAGCTAAAAAGTAACTTTCTCAATCTAAATTTAATCAGGCAAAGCAGTAATTGCAATGTATTTATTTGAGCCTATTGAAAATCTCAAGGATAATTTGTCCTCTCAACTGTTGCTCCCTTCCTACTCCAACTTCAAAGGCACTTCCAGGTTCTTTGTTCCCTCTTCTTATCCTTCAAATCCCATTCCCGTGCCTTCAAGCTTCCCTTGACCTCTCTAAATTTTCATATGGATTGGTACAGCCCTAGATATTGAAAGGAAACAGAAAATTGGGCTAAAGTTAGTCCAGAAAGAAAACAAATCCAACAAACTTCAAAGTCTCAATGATCTCTCGGAAGGCTCAGTTTCCATAGACCCTCCAAAAGCCTTAAACACAGTGGGTGAAGTAACAATCTCAGTTGATGAGCACTCTATAACCCTTTTGATATTGATAGACACTTAAACAACTTGCACCACACTTAACACCACCATATCCCACCATAATCCCTCAGAGTAGATAAACAATCTCTAATGGGATTAGAAAATTTACAATTTGATTTCCTTTTTTCTAAACCACTTTCTTTATCTCTTCAACCTCACAAAACACAACATAGGCTTTTAAGGCCTGTAATCTATGAGGAAGAGATTTACTTAATAATTTGGGTGTTGATATTTGATATTCACCCTAAATGAATAACCCTGGAAGGCCCGGATCCCCCCTGACTCACTCTTGACCTGTAGCAATTCTGATAGATAATCCGAGTCTCTGGCCCTTCTCACAGCTCTCCAAGCCCTTTACAGTTCCTACATTCAGAATAGGCTAACTCAAATTCCTGAGTCCCTGTGCACTTCATAAAATGTATTGGGAAGCAGAGCACTTCAAAAGGAAATAGTCCCCACCACACCATTCTCTAAACTATCCCAGGGGCCTTTGAGAGCTGAAGCATTTGAAGGCATCAGATCTATTTTTCATGGACTCTTGACAAAGGCCTTTTGTATATAATTCCAGCTCCTATAATACCCGTATAAAAAAAAAAAGCCTAATTATCTATCCTTATCAAGTATAGATTTGTTGGTTTTTATTATTGAGATACAATTTACGTATACATCATGTAAGTTTAAGGTGCACAACGAGATGATTTTATATATATATAGTGAAATGATTACCACAGCAAGGTTAGTTAATATACCCATCACTTCACGTAGTTATAATAATTTTTTTTTGTGTTGGGAACTTCTAGGATTTAGTCTCTTAGCAACTTTCAAGTAAAATACAATATTGTTAACTATAGTCACCATGCTGTACATTAGATTTCCCAGAACTTATTCAGCATTATGTAAGTGAAGTCAGTCAGACAGAGGATGAGAAATACTCTATCATTTCACCTATATGTGGAATTAAAAAAAATCTTCAGAAACACCTTGCAGAAGGTGTTTGGTGTAACAGAAAGAAAAGAATGCTAAGATTACTGTCTGGTGAGTAATTAGTTCTCCATATTAGTGAACAGTGCATTCACATTTCTATGTCAGATATTTAGTGATAACCATTAGAAGAGAAGTGTATGTAATGCACGGTTTTCAAACAAGCAATAGTAACAATGTACAACTTTAGCCAACTGAATTATAAGTTTGTTAAGAAATTTCAACATTGCTTTATAATTTGTTACAAAAGTGGAAAACTTTAATACATCCATAAGAACAACACAGCGTCAAGATGTTCCTGACATCTGCATGAAAGATCAAATAGGATTTTGATAAATTTGTATTTCTCCTGCTTAGAAGTAATTTAAGAGGAACACAACAACAACAACAAATACTAGAAGTTTCCCAATTCAGTTTATAAACCAGCATAAATGTGCATGCAAAAAAGAAGGCATGGACTGTTCTCAGTTATCAACACTTAAGGCTGAATCAAATGAAATTGCCAATTTTATAGATCAAGTAAATGAATGCTAGAAATATCAAGTATTTCACCATATAAGTACAAATTGAATTAAATATAATGAGAAACACACTAGGAACATATTTTTAAGTGTATAGAAATAAATCAATATGGTCCAACTTTAGAAAATGTATCTGCACACTTTATTAATATATTAAAAGATACAAAAATGCATAGAGCCATCTTCATGGATGCTGATAACAATAGCAAATAATCATATGATATGTCAAAAAAATCATGACTTAGACAAGAAGAGACTTTATTTTGAAAGTTAGAATAGGGAGAACACTGGGATTTCAGGATTGCTAGTGTCTCAAACTTAAACAGAGAAAAGGCTTTCCTTTCATAGGTGGAGGTAATCAAAACTAGCAGGAACCTTGTGGGGAGTAGTGCAAGCAGTCTGGGTGAGCAGGTGGCAAAATCAGATGCTTCCACAGGAAATGTTTCTTTCTGGGGTCAGTAGATTCTGGGAATGAGCTATTAAGGGGCATGTTCTGTACCTTGGTATTTGCTTAAACTTAGGATGAGCCCAAGTTTAGGGGATAAGAGGAGGACAGAAGCCTGACTAAAGTTAGCCAAGCCTAGGGAGTGGTTAAGTAATAGAAAATTGTGAGCACTTGGTCAGGTACTTCCTATGTACCAAGCAGTGTCCTATATTCTTAATAAATATTTATTTAATTAATAAAGTTCAAATTCTGCAGGGTTAAAAAAATTACGGCGAATCCTGTACTGATTCATAAACCTTCACAAAGTAATGAGTTAAAACCAGGTCATGGGGCCATACTTCACTTCAGAAGAAAAGTAGGAAGTGTGATCCTCCATAAAAGTTGGTAGGTGTAGCACTGGAAAAAATTCTGAGCATCACAATTGATAACCTTATGTATATGTTCAGTATCAATCTTAGATGACCTATAAAATGGACCATTAGGCCATTAGGGAAATGGTGAGGTTCATCCCAACAGTAAATTGTCCTAAGAAATAGGGTTGTATAAAAAGAAAAAAAAAGGGGAAAAAGCCTGAAAAACAAAGTTCTATTATAGAAACGATCATGATTACTTCACACAACACACCGAGTAATTGTCATAATTCCAGGCCACAGAGGAGACAGGGAAGTTTTGTGGCAATGATTGCACAAAGTAGAATATTTGGGTGTGCAAGCAGTTGTTCTTTTCTATTTCACATATTATTGTTTTGATTTTGCACATGTGTCATGAAATATTCATAGCTGAAAGTCTATAATTAGATACATATAGCCTCTTTGATACATATATATCATCTTTGATACAGATATATGTATCAGTGATACATTATATTATTAATACTAAAGGAATAACAGATATATTATTTAATTCTAGCAGTGCATTTATAAGCATTAATATAATGACAATATTTTCTCACAAACCAATATGGATTATATTTACATAGATTTATAGAAGTGGATATGCTGCATTGAAGGAAAAAAGATGCATACATAGTATGCATATATTCTATATGAAATATTAGGTACATGCAGGCAAGATAGCTTTGAAATGTGTGTGTGTAGAACTTAATACAAAAGAAAAAAATGAAGTGTTATATCCTTTTTGTTATTTGTGTTTGAATAAGTTGTGGCAATCATAAAATAGTAGAGCTAATTGAGATAAACTTTATATAGGCAGTTATTCATATTAAAGTAATTTATATTATTAAATAATACTCTTAAACGAAGAAATTAAAGAGTGGTTATTGAGAAAATACATATGGATGTTTCCTCAATTTTGATTACTCCTGTCACACCATCTACTGGTAGCTTTTGATAATGCTTTTCAATCTCAAAAATGAATATACTTTTTCTAAAATATGTTAAGCTGTTTTTATCGACAAAACATATTTCACAATTTGTTTTTAATTTACTTAATCATTAACTCCAGAAAAAAAAATCTCTAAAATTATGTTGTCTCCGTTCTTTAAATATTACTTGCTTTGGCAATTGTAGTATACATTGGAAGATAATAGTTCCAATCTTTCTGAGTCTAGAAATCATGCAGGTAAACTTAATGCTAAGTGGTACTTAACAATAATTGATTTGAAATCATTTTTTTTCGTGAAACCTCTGCTATGAATACACACACATGTACGTACACACATATAGTGTCTGATGTTACATAATGTCACAGATATCATAGTTGTTTATTTTAACTTGTTTTTTTCATTATTTCTCTCTGTCTTTCCTTTTAATATCTGAATCAAGATTAGGCAACTATGTGGGAAAATAAAAATCATAATTTGTTATTGAGGGCATTTGTCTGTCCAATCTGCCATAACAAAATATTAGAGACTGGGTAACTTAAACAACAGAACTGATTTTTTCACAGTTCTGGAGACTGGAAGTCCAAGATCAAGGTACCAGTGGGGTTGGTTTCTAGAGAGCTCTCTTTTTGGTTTGCAGACCACCTTCTCACTGTGTCTACACAGGTCTTTCCTCTTGGTATGTACACTCCTGTCATCTCTTCTTCTTCCTACAGAGAAATCAGTTCCTTAGGATGAGGGCCACACCATTACCTCATCCTATAACCTTATTTGCCTCCTTGAAGGTCCTGTCTCCAAATACAGTCACATTAGACTACAGGGCTTCAAGATATGAATGGGGGGGGAGGATACACTTCAGTCCATACAGTGAAGGTTTGAATTGATACAACTTTAAAAAAAAAAAAAAAAAGATCTTGCAAGTTGCAGCATTTATTTATTTATTTATTTATTTATTTATTTATTTATTTATTTAAAGATTTTATTTACTTATGTGAGAGAGCAAGAGCATGAGAGTGGAGGGTGAGAGGGAGAAGCAGACTCCCTGATGAGCAGGGAGCCCGATGCGGGACTCAATCCTGAGACTCCAGGATCATGACCTGAGCCGAAGGCAGTCGCTTAACCAACTGAGCCACCCAGGCGCCCCAAGTTGCAGCATTTAGTTGAAAACTTTTTTCCCTTTACCTATTTACTTCAGGAAGTCTAATATAATGAGTATGTTTTGCTAACAAATATGTTCATCCGTGAAAAATTTACACGACTGAAGCCAGTTTAATATAGGGCCAGAGCAGCCATCACAGGAAAACTGCCTTCCCTGTCTTTGAACTGGGCCAAAACATCTGGCAACTGTGTTCAGCAATTTCTTGAGGAGTGGGAGAATGGACTTCCTGCTCTCAAGACTGATGGTTGCGGACTTTCTGAACATAGACTCAGTAGTCAATCAATGTATAATTCAGAGTAGCTTAGCCTATTAACACCCATAGGAAAAAAAAATTAAGATTTATTTATTTATTTGAGAGAGAGAGAGAGAGAGTGCATGTGAGCAGGGGGAGGGACGGAGGGAAAGGGAGAAAATCTGAAACAGACTTCCTGCTGAGCAGGAGCCCTATACTGGGCTACATCCCACAACCCTGAGATCCTGGCCTGAGCCAAAATCAAGAGTCAGACACTTAACCAACTGAGCTACTTATGCGCCCCAGGAAACATTTTTTTTTTTTTTAATTTCAACTCATGAATTGTCCCCTTTCCTTTCCTTCCTAGAAACTCCTTGATTTCACTCTACAAGTGGGACAGTATTTGGGTTTCTAACTAAATCTGTGCTCCCTGAAATGTTTGATCCCAAATAAAATCTCATTTGTCTCATTATGGCTTTTTTATTTTTAGGTTAACACATCACAGTATCTTAAGAACGTAAGACCTAATCAGTGCTTGCTAAATGTTTTCAGGTTGAGGCATACATAGAACATTAGAATATTGTACAACCCCCTGGCACAAATAGAGAGGACTATTATCAGCAAGAGGTCCCATACGCCCAGAGCTCACCGAGAAGCCCACGCACCGAGGGTATCTGTACTCTGGGTTATGTGGGACACGTTTGTGGTAACTATTGATGCTGGGTACACTGAGGGGTTCTGGCATAAAGAGACAGAATACAGGAATGCTTACTGGAGAGAACCTGATATACTGCACTAATGCATCCTCCACTTGTGGAAAAACAAGATAGAGAGTAGACAGACGAAAGATGAAACATGTATGGTCATTTATGTCTATTATTCAAAAAAATTTTTATCATGTACTCATTGATTATATTTTAAAGCTTTGAAAAATGTTTTGGTAAAGTTTATTATGATAAAAAGTTTTGCTGCAATGTTAAATTTTAAAGTCTTATTCTGTAGAATCAACATTTACAGAACCATGACTGTAATGAAACTCGCCATAATACTGAGCATTTGCCCCTGGGGGTAGGAGTGTAGGTAATTTTGTTCCTATTACTTTGTCACTACTTCCTGTTTCCATGAAAATAAACAGAATTTATCTAATAATAAGTAAACCTCAATTTTAGCATGTGATTTTTGCATATTACCTTGGCTATGGACTGAATATGTCTCCCCCAAATTTTTATGCTGAGGCCCTAACACCCCATGCAACTCTATTAGAGATAAGGTGTTTAAGGAGATGATCAAGGTTAAATAAGATCCTAAGGGGGAACCTTGATCTGATAGAATGGGAGCTCTTATGAGAAGAGGGAGAGATACCAGAGTGCTCGCTGCCTTGTGAAGACTTAGCTAGAAGGAGGCTGTCAAAGCTAGGAAGAACCCAACACCAGAACACCACCATGCTAGCACCCTGATCTCCGACTTCTTGCCTCCAGAACTGTGAAAAAATAAATTTCTGTTGTTTAAGCCACCCAGTCTGTGGTATTTTGTTATAGCCCAAACTGACTAATACAATCTTATCACTTCATAAATATCTCATAGCTCTTCACAGAACACACACACACGTGCACACACACATGTGCACACACACAGACACACATATAACTGTATATAATTGAAAATATTAGTATTCTAGGAGGTATTTTACTCATAAGAATATGTGTGTGTCAAGCTCCTAGGACTCAGGAATCCTAAAAATATCACTAATTTTCTTGCACATTTTTGAAACCTTTCAGTGGTAATTTATGGTAATTACTGCAGCTTTATCAGAAATTGACACAAAAGGTTATGACATTGTGACACCGTCGTGCTGTCAAAGCTCTGCATTTACCTACCATGGTTCTGGAATTGCTTTGTCTCCTGAACTCTGTGAGTCCCATGTCTGAGGTCAACATTTTTTAGGCCCAGATTGATCTTAATCAATGCGTTTGCGATAACCCTGGGATGAACCTAATTCTCACCATGAGAAGAATGGAGACGGCTTTTTATGAGAGTTATTCTGTCTATTGCTTCCACTTATACCTCTTGCCCAGCCTTGGGTGGCTGAACTCTTCTCTTGGTTGGTTGTTTTTTCACTTGGTAATTGGGTTTTGCTTCTGGTCCTTTATAATCTCATGTTTGTATTCTTTCATGATTGACTAGTCTTTTTCTGATTTAATTCTAATTTCACTACACCTGAACTTTGGAAGGCTCTCATTGCCCCCTAGCATATTCATACCGCCTACCTATTTAGAGCAAAACGTCTTCCTATTCCAGTATTTGATACCTAATTTCTAGCGTCTAATTTCAAAACCTGCAAAATCGTGCTGTTTGGCTTAATACTCTGGACACATAGCCTTGAGGATAATATTATAACAGAAGGTTAAACCTAAACATATCCTTGAAAAAGAACCTATTCAACGGAGTCATTTTACATGTGGGGAAATTAAAAAATGATTTGGCCAAATTTACACAAGTAGGGTATTGATTTCCTATCGTTGCTCTAACAAATTACCTTCCAGAAATTTAGTGACTTAAAATAATACAAACTTATTATTTTATAGTCTGTAGGTCAAAATAAGTCTCACTGGGCTTTAGTCAGGTGTCAGCTGGTCTGTTTCCTCTGGAGGCTGTAGGGGAGCATCTATTTTTTGCCTTGTTCAGCTATTAGAGGGAGCTTGCGTTTCCTGATTGTTTTGCATTGTTGTGATTGTAAAACATTGCAGTGGTATCATTTCAAACTCTGCCTCTGTAATCCACTCCAACTGCACTGTCTCCCTCCTACAAGGATCCTTTGATTACACTGAGCTGTCAAATTAAAGACAAGTCCAGGGTTGAGGAGAAACTGTATTTGAAAATACTATTGGGATAGGAAGAAAGCTCTGAACTCAAGATCTGTAAGTATTTCAGAAAACAGGCAAAACAAGATTTTTCTTTTATAGAGAGGAGCAAACAAGTAAAAAGAATATAATGTAGGGAAGTGAGATAAAAGGTTGGCCTGACTGGATAGTAGATCAGAGGATGTTTTATCCTGAGGCCAGCCTCTTTTCCTACAGGGGCTCTGAGGAAGGGCTGTGTGCTGGATTTGGCTGTAGGGGGCCAAATTTCAGATCCTTGGGCAGGAGAGAATCTTAACTGAAGTTTAGTTAATAGGAATTTGTTACAATTGATGAGTAAGGACAAAGTAGTTTAATTAATCATTTATGAGGTAAATAATGGGAATATGGAAAGTGTGCCTGGTCCTAGTGTAGGTAAACAGAAGGGTGGAGGATTTCTTTAACCATCACTGATTGTCCTCTAGGATCACAGGTAAAGTTCAAGATCATCAGGGCCTACCTGGCTAATCCAGGATAACCTCACTTCAAAATGAGTCAATCTCAAATTGAGAATACAAATAAGGGATTATAATTTAATCACTCCTGCAAATACAGGGTTGAGGGCATTATTTACTTTACCACAAGTGGTTAGTGTAGAAGCCTGGACAGATATTGGCTTTCTTTCTTTTTTTTTTTTTTTTAAAGATTTATTTATTTTATTTGAGAGAGAGAAACACAAGTGGGAGATGGAGAGGGAGGGAGAATCTCAAATAGACTCTGTTGTTGAGCGCAGAGCTGGATGCAGGGCCAGATCTCACAACCCTGAGATCACGACCTGAGCTGAAACCAAGAGTTGGACGCTCACCGACTGTGCCACCCAGGGACCTCTGCTTTTCTTATTTCTAAACATCACTTTCTTGTCATAGCCTCTAGAAAAGCTGATCCTTTCCCAGGTTTCTGTCTGTGCCCCTGTGTTGCCTCAAACTGGACTCACTTCTTCGTGTGTATTGAGCCAAAAGACACAACCAAGCCAAAGAATGTATAAAAGGAAGGGTTTTACCTAAAACAAGTAGAGAAGGACACCAGGGATATTTCCCAAAGCAGTTTCTCCTCAAATCAACAAAACTGGGGAAGTTTTAAGCTAATGGTGCATCCATATTCACGAAGAGGCTTGTGCAATGGGAAATTCAGCTTGGAACTGGGGCAAAAGTCATCTTAAGGTGACAAAGTCCAGGTCTTATATGATTGAAATCATGAGGGCTGACAATAGTCAGCATCACCGACTCTCTGGCTCCACTTGGCCTGGTATTTGAATGCTCAAAGGGGTTTCAATCTTGCAAAGATAACTCAAGGATGTGCATCGGATCAATCTTTACTTTTGAATCAGCACTGGGAGTCTTACCACTGATTTATTGTCCCTAATGTGATTAGGCTAACTCCTGGGCTGATCATGATGGAAAGACCCATGATGGGACACAAGGCGGAGGCTTTCAGTCATGCAGTGTCGATGGGAAAACAATAAATCAATCATGAGTACCTAATGGAGCCCTGATGGAAAACTCTGACACTGGACCAAGGTGAGCCTAGGGTGAGTGCTTGGCATTACTCTGCATTTTTACATACTGATACCCCAAAAGTAAGGTGCCCTGACTCTATGTAGAGAGAAAAACAAAAGACTCATATTTGGAATCTTCCTGGAGTTTGCCTGCATGTCCCTTTCTTTGGCTGACTTTAATCTGTATCCTTTTCCTATGTATTTGACCTTAACTATTGTAATAATATCTTTCAGTAAGTTCTGCATGTCCCTCTAGAGAATTATCAAACCTGAGGGTAGATTTGAAATTCGTCAAACTTGCAGTTGGTGTTAGAAGTGAAGACAGTCTTGTGGAGGACCGTGTGCCCTCAAACTCTGCAGTTTGGGTAACTGGACATTTGGTTTGAGAAGTGGGATTTGCTAAAATGGCCTGATTCATGGGAATATGTGGTTTGTGAAAAAAAGATGAGATGGTGGGGGATGAACAAAGCCCTAATTCTTGGCATGGCCATTTTATAGATTTGAAGCTGTGCTGCAGGCGGTTACTGGAAGTAGAAGGTACCAAGTGAATTAAGGAATCATGGATCTAATTTCTGATGAGTTGACTCCTTGGATGCATAAGGAAATGCAAATAACAAAAAAAAAAAGTGAAATATGTAATCCCCTGGTTAATTGTTATCTCTAATAGCTAAAATGCAAATAGGACAGTGTTGGGATTAATCCTGATGGTGGGCCATGCTTGGATCCTAGTCAGAGTATCAGTTTCTGGCATCAGAGCCACAACCAGAGGGGAAAATTGAGCTAAAACAACAGGTAGTGTATAAAATTAGGATGATTTGCAAGAGAATAGAAAAAAGAAAGGACTTGGAGTTTCATCACAGCAAGATGAAGATTTTTTTTAAGATTTTATTTATTTATTTGAAAGAGAAAGAGAGAGCATGAGGGGTGGTAGGGGGCAGAGGGGGAGGGAGAAACAGACTCTCCACTGAGCAAAGAGCTCAATGCGGGCTCAATCTCAGGACCCTGGGATCACGACTTTAGCTGAAACACATGGGTAACTGACTGAGCCACCTAGGTGCCCCAGCAAGGTGAAGATTCTTAAACAGTTACTAAGAAATGAGATGATTACAGTGGATGTCAGTAGGGTCTTAATATAATATTCTGGGAAGCTGGGTAGACTGATGGTGCTCCAACATTGATGAATACTAAATAAATCTGCTTAGTAATCTTAGTTTGAAGAAATGTAGAGGGCCACTGGCAAAGATGACAATGAGAACCCCAATGCCCAAATGCCTAGGACATTGGTCCAGTAATCTAATCAAGATACATGCTGAGAAGTAGGCCTGAGTCCTTTGTCCCAACCCCTAGCTGTGGATTCCAGGTCATATGCATGAGTGGGTAAAATGGTCAGGGAGGTGAAGAAATTTGGGGATTTGTTGAAATGGCGATCTCATGCATTATGGTTGCAAAATCTGTTGGTGGAATTATAATGGGAGGCACAGTTAGATTAGGAGGATATAGGGACATAAAGGTTGATGAGATTAAGGTAAAAGTTCAGATGAAACTGTATGTGTTTGAACAAATTTTAAGTACTGTGGTTGTGTTTCCTTTACCTGAATGTACTATGAGGATAGACCTAGTATTGTAAAACAGAAAGCATGTGAAGCCACTCTTTCCCCAATACCGATCGGACATACTAAATGGAAACCCATAAGATTGCCTGAAATCATACACAGGTTGTTAATCTGCTAAACGTACTCTTGTGTGGCATGTAGACCAGAGCTTAAGGCAAAAGCTTGTGAGTGCTACCCGGCAGCAACCACTGGGGTTTGAATTAGAAATTTTCCATTGAGGAGACAATTACTAGTTTGCTATGAGAAATCATTAAAACTGTCTCAATGACTGAGAGACATAAAATAATTCTGAAACCTATAAAGTCTATATTTTCTTGGCTGATGTCAAAGAAACTCTAATGGAGAAGATAGTGCCTGTAAGAGTTCCATAATGAAATGGAAATGGTTTATGCAGGAACATGCTACTAGGGGAAAGGAGATCCTCACAAGCAGATAGCCTGTTTTCCCTCAGGGGTGACTTTGGAACCTCCTGAGGAGGTGTTAGTGTTACGGAACCTGGACTGGATCATCCGACAGAAGAACAAAGCAGCACTCGGAGATCTCGGAGGATAGAGGTTTATTTAACGCTGGTGGGCTCAGAAGAGAGTGGTCTCCAAAGGTCTGAGCCCCAAGCACAAACAAAGGGGGCAATTTATACACTCTAATTCTGCATACTTGGCACTTTTGGCGTGTGTGTGAAGTGGGGCAGGGAGAAGAACCTGGACTGGTATGCGTGGGAAGCAGAGCAGGGAGAAGAACCTGGAAGAGGCCCAGGACAAGGACTGGGACTCTCCCGCTGGCTTGGTCCACCATCTTAGGACACAGATTTTCCTTATCATTCCCCCTTTGATGCCCCTTTAAACACCTAGTTTAGAGGGCATCATTCTGTTTGACTCTGAGGGTTGACTGCAAGGCTTGGGGCTAATCATAATCACAGACTTAATCATAAACTTAATGGCACACCAGGTAGCAGAAGACCAGGACTTACTGGGGCCAGGAAACCTGTGGTGAAATGTGCTCAGGAGTAGACAGGGGAGGGCCAGTAAAAGTGGGATCTATGACCTTAAGTAGAAGGCTCTGGGGGAAAGTCCAGTCAGGAGGGGCAACAGTGTAGAGTCTGACTCCCAAGATGAAGGAAATCACGCTGATGAGAGCCAGGGAACACAGCTGATCCTCCAATGGTGCATTTCCTCATCCGAATGATGAGCTTTCTTCACTCTTGAGTGATGGACCCACAGGTTGACACCTGAGACCTTGACCGCAGTAGGGGTGGTTAGAACAACAGTGCGGCGCCCTGTCCACTGTGGTTTGAAGGAGTCTTTCTTCCAATCTTTGACCCAAACTGAGTCGCCTGTCTGGGAGGAGTGTACCTGAGACCCTAAAGAGATTGGGGACCTCTCAATGGTGTACTTTTGTAATTTATTTAGGGTGGCCCCCCAGGCCCTGAAGTTGCTCCTTTATTTTTTTATAAGTTTCCTGAAATTCTCTCCAGGCACGGGGGAGGCTGTCCATATGATAACTCAAATGGGGAGAAACCTAATGTTCCAGGCGTGCAGCAAGCACGTAGGAGAGCTATGGGTAGCAGATCTGGCCATGGGAGGTTAGTCTCCAGGCAAAACTTTGCTAAGATTCCCTTGAGGGTGCGATTCATTCGCTCTACTTTCCCTGAGCTTTGGGGCCAGTAAGCGGTGTGGAGTCTCCAGGTGATGTTGATAGATTTGGTCAAGACTTGTACAATGTCTGCTACAAATGCGGGTCCATTGTCACCATGGATTGTTAATGGCAGGCCAAACCGGGGCACGATTCCCCACAAGAGGACTTTAGCTACCTCCCGGCTTTGCTCTGTCCTGGTCAGAAAGGCTTCTACCCACCCAAAGTATGTGCATACTATTACTAGGAGATAGTTGAACCTGCTCGGCTGCACATCTGTGAAGTTTACCTCTAGATCTTCTAAGGGGGTTGCTCCCATCCTCTGGACACCTGGTGGAGACTGGGTGCCATCTGAGCATTATTTTTAGCACATGTTATGCATCATTCACTTTGCTCAGCATAGTGCCGGCAGCTGACTGATGTAGTAGTGCTTCTTGAGAAGGGCCTCTAATGTAGTTTTTCCCAGATAAGTGAGTTGATGGTGTTCCTTGACTAGATGCACTCCAGTTGCTGTTGGAATGAAGATGCACCCATCTGGCATCATCCACAGCCCCTTTTCAGTCAGGGTGGCCCCATCAGCCATGGCCCATTCTTTCTCCTTTTCAGTGTAACTGGGAGGAGGGACTTCTTCCGGGAGTGTCAGGGACATGGTGAGGGAAGGGGCTCTGTTCATGGCCTCACTGGCTGTGGTCTTGGCTGCCTCATCTGCCAGATGATTTCCCCACGCTATGGGGTCGTCTTCTTTCTGGTGTCCCTTACAGTGAAGGATTGCTACTCCCTTTGGAATCCAGATGGCTTCTAGGAGTCTCCATATCTCCTCCTTGTTTTTGATAGCCTTTTCTGTGGCAGTTAGGAGGCCCCTTTCCTTGTAGATGGCCCCATGTATATGTACAGTAGTGAAGGCATACCAAGAGTCTGTATAGATGTTGACTCGCTTGCCTTCACTGAGGGTGAGGGCTTGGATTAAGGCATACAGTTCACCTGTTGAGATGACCATCCAGCTGGTAATGCTTTAGCTTCTAGGACTTTAGTGGTTGTGGTTACTGCATAACCTGCTTTCCGGGCACCCTCCTGTAGGTAACTGCTGCCATCGCTGAACAGCGTGAGCTCTGGATTCTTTATGGCTTGATCCCACAGACCTGGACGGCTCACGTAGACTTCATCAGTCACCTCGGAGCGGTCATGGTCTGGTCCCCCTCTTTGGTGGGGAGAAAAGTTGCTGGACTTAATGTCTTTACTGTTTTGGGGGTAACCAGTAGGTTTTCTAAGAGGAGCCCTTGGTATTGTGCTAGCCAAGAGTAGGAAAGGAAGCAGTGTCCCTGTGCGTTCATGAGGGACACAATTGCATGAGGGACCTTGACATTAAGTTCTTGCCCCTGGGTAAGTTTGTCCACCTCCTTGATGAGTAGGACTGTGGCTGCCAGTGCCCTGAGGCACGGTGACCATCCTGCTGCCACCGGGTCCAGCTTCTTTGATAGGTAAGCAACTGGCCATTGCCAGGGTCCAACAGTCTGGGTGAGTACCCCGAGCGCTATTTTTTCCTTTTCATGCACAAAGAGATTGAAGGGTTTTCTACATCTGGTAGGCCCAGGGCTGGAGCCTGCCCCAGGGTGGTCTTTATCTCCATGAAGGCGACTTCTGCTTCCTCAGTCCAGGAGGGAGTTCTCAATCTGATCCCCCTAAGAGATCATAAAGGGATCTTTAAGAAACCCATGAACATGACTAAGGTATCCTCGGTCACTCAACAACTAGGAGAGTTCCCCAGGGACTACTACAAAAGACTATGTGAAGCCTACAGGATTTACACTCCATTTGACCCTGGGGCACAGGAAAGCCAACAGATGGTAAACACCTCCAGGTAAACACCTGGGACATTAGGTTTCTCCCCATTTGAGTTACCATATGGACAGCCTCCCCCGTGCCTGGAGAGAATTTCAGGAAACTTACATCAGGTTGGAGATAAAAAAATAAAGGAGGAACTTCAGGGCCTGGGGGCCACCCTAAATAAATTACAAAAGTACGCCATTGAGAGGTCCCCAATCTCCTTAGGGTCTCAGGTATACTTCTTCCAGACAGGGGACTCAGTTTGGGTCAAAGATTGGAAGAAAGACCCCTTCAAACCACAGTGGACAGGGCCCGCACTGTTGTTCTAACCACCCCTACAGCAGTCAAAGTCTCAGGTGTCACCCGGCGGGTCCAGCACTCAAGAGTGAAGAAAGCTGATCATCTGGACGAGGAGCCATGCCAGTGGAGAGTCCAGCCAGACCTTGCGAACCCTCTCTGTCTTCACCTTCGATGAGACCCCACTGACTGATGGACACCTGCTCTCCATGGTCCCTGGCTATCATAGGCGTGATTTCCCTCATCTTGGGAGTCGGACTCTACACCGTTGCCCCTCCTGCCCAGACTTTCTCCCAAAGGCTTACTATTGTCATTGCTTATTGGGTGACCCTAGGGTGTATTACTGCACTTACTTGTCCACAGGTTTCATCTGCTCTCAGGTTAGCCATGATGGCTCCCTCTAACTAAGGTCATAGACCCCATTTTTACTGGCCCTCAGCTGTCTAATCCTAAGTGAATTTCACCATGGTCTTCCTGGCCCCAGTCGGTCCTGCTCTTCTGCTGCCTGGTGTGCTGTTCCTCCTCACTAGCTTGCCTGGCCTGGCCAGGTGGGCAAACTCTCGTATCACCATTTCCAGCTTATACCCCTCAATCCCCCACCAGCGCCCCCCCGACTTCTTCCACCTGGGATGGACACACTGAAGGTTGACCTCCACTTTGGTGGATGCCAACTTCTTGATTCCTGCTGGGAACATCATCGATGGTGTTCCTACCATGGCCCTCACTCAGGTTACCAGCTGGTAGATATCTACATCTGTGGGGGCCCTACGCCTCAACAGCCAAACACTTGCCCCCAGTTCTGCTCACAAGCCTGGGGATGTGAGTCCTGGGAGGCAACTTGGCCGGAATGGAACAATGGTCCAATGGGTGGTGGAGCCTCAAACAGCACAGTGACATCCTGGATTTCCTTGTCACACAATGCCATCCCATCCTCTTGCCCTAATAATCTCTGTATACCACTCACACTCTCAGTCCTAGAACCCAGTGCCACATCATGGGCCTCAGGAATCACTCTCCTGTTGGCCAATATCACTCTATAGGGACTGACCCCATGGCCAAGTTTATGATTTACCCCAAGCCTTACAGTCAACCCTCAGAGTCAGACAGAAAATAACTCGCCCTGAGGTATCCTTGGGTCCCCTATCCATACACAGCAAGCATCTATAGCGCAACTGTTAGGTATGATTAATGCCTCCCACCAAGCACTTAATCACTCAAATCCATCCCTAGCATCTGACTGCTGGATCGTATGAAGCCCGGTCCCATCCAATACCTAGGTGTCATCCTCAACCAGTCCACCATGTCACCTCCCACATCAGCACTGGGGACCTCAGATTATCCCTTTCTGGCTCCAGTACTGCTGTATGGAAACTCTTCTTCTCCCGTCATGGGCCACAGTCGGGTCTGTGCACCTAACAACATTTTTCTTGCTTGCGATCAAAGTGTATATATCTGCATCACCCTGAACAATTAATCATGCACGCTTGTCAATCTCGTAGCCGATCTTTCGGGAGTGACACCCCACTTATATGAGACCTCCTAGCCACCCACAATGATCCCCCATGGCCATCCCTCTTATCATGAGCCTACTGGCCATGTCAGGTGTTGCCCTCAGTACCACTGGCGTTGGGATGTCTCAAGTGCAGTACCAGGGGCTAACTCAAAACTCAATCAGCCCTGGCCCTGCAGCACCAACTCAATTCACTGGCCTCAGTGGTCCTCCAAAACAGGTGCAGGCTCGACTTGCTCATGGCTGTGCAAAGCGGACTCTGCCTCTTCTTACAGGAGGAATGTTGTTTCTATGCTAATGAGTTGGGTGTTGTCCAAGAAATGACCCAATTACAAGAACGGGTGAATCACTGTGTGAAGCACTCCAGCAGATGACTTGGTGGGATTCCCTCTCACAGTGGTTCCCTTGGTTCCTCCCCCTCACCGCCCCCCTTCTAATGCTCTTCCTCACAGCAGCATTTGGTTCTTGTATTCTTAATGCCCTTACTAGGTTTATCACTGCTCAAATTGCTAAGATCAGACTCCAGTTGCTCCTTACTCACTATTGCCCCTTAGAGAATGAAAATGATGCCCTCTAAACTAGGTTTTTAAAGGGGCATCAAAGGGGGGAATGATAAGGAAAAATCTGTGTCCTAAGATGGCCAACAGAGCCAGCGAGGAAGCCTCAGCCCCGTGCCCCAGGGCTCTTCTGCGTTCTTCTCTCTGCTCTGCTTTCCGCGTGTACCAGTCTGGATTCCTCTCCCTGCCCCACTTCGTGCAAGTGCCAAGAGTGCCCAGTATGCAGAAGTAGAAGTGCATAAATTACTCCCTTTGTGCTCGGGGCTCAGACCTTTGGAGATCACTCTCCTCTGAGCCTGCCAGCATTAAATAAACCTCCTATCCTCCAGGATCTCTGAGTGTTGCTTGGTTCTTCCGTTGGGTGATCCAGTCCAGGTTCCGTAACAAATGGGTAGCATCCTATTCAGAAGGATGTCATTCTGATTGGAAAAGATGAAAACAAATCAGTTCAATGGGTTAAATTATAGGCTGTTTGTTCTTGTTTGTATTTTACTTGCTTAAGGGTGGTGGCCAGTGGATTAGTCATATGGCCAGACAGAAGGGCAACCAAAAATTGCTTCTTACAGGGATGTCTGTATGGGACATGGCCCTGTGGGAACCACTATGGAATTTAAGCAGTGCATTAAAGTAGGACCTGCTAATGCTTATCACAACAACCCCCTCCAGCATTCCTGATTCTGCAGAGAAGGGACAATAAAATCCCTGTTTGGGACTCCTTCTGAACTCTCTCCTGTGTGCCTTTTCCTTTGGCTGATTTTAATCTGTATCCTTTCCCTGTAATAAACTATAACTATGAGAAATATAGCCCTCAGTGAATTCTGAAAATCCTTCTGGCAAATTGTTGAAAGTAAGTGTGGTTTGAAGACCCTCCTGAATTTGGTGTTAGTGTCAGAAGTAAGGGCAGTCTAGAGTGGTGGGGGGTGGGAGGGATGGGGTGGCTGGGTGATAGACATTGGGGACGGTATGTGCCATGGCAAGCACTGTGAATTGTGAAAGACTGTTGAATCACAGACCTGTAGCTCTGAAGCAAACAATACATTATATGTTAAAAAAAAAAAAAAAGAAGATAGTAGGAAGGGAAGAATGAAGGGGGGGAAATCGGAGGGGGAGACGAACCATGAGAGACTATGAACTCTGACAAACTGAGGATTTTAGAGGGGAGTGGGGTGAGGGGATGGGTTAGCCCAGTGATGGGTATTAAGGAGGGCATATTGAATAGAGCACTGGGTGTTATACGCAAACAATGAATCATGGAACACTACATCAAAAACTAATGATGTGATGTATGGTGATTAACATAACATAAAAAAAAAAAAGAAGAAGAAGAAGAAGTAAGGGCAGTCTCATGGAGTGCTATTTGCCCTTCAACTTTGTGGTTAGCCTTAAACTCCTTATACCTATTTTGTATCTTTTAACATTGTTTTTCTTTGTAATTCTATTTTTTTTCAATCCATCTTCATTATTGCTTAATTTCATGTGGTAAAACTCTACTGAACTTTTATGAACCTTCATCAATGTAAACAGATTAAAATCTCAAATTTATTAAAATGACAAACACATCTTTCTGTGATGTGTGGATTTCTTTTCCTTTCTACCTCCTTCCCTTCCTTCCCTCCCTCCCTCCCTTCCTCTGTCCCTCCCTCCCTCCCTTCCTAACTTCCTTCCTTCTTTCCTTTTTTCCTTCCTTCCTTCCCTCCTTTTGTTGTTTGCTCATAATATCCAAATAACACAGATAGTTTTCATCTTCTGTGGATTTTGATTTCTTTGAGACAGGTTGGGATTTTATAACTTTATCAGGATATTTACACCTGTTATTTCCTTAGGCACTAGAACAACATTCATATTAAATATTTTTTGTTGCTATATACTTCGAGAAAGCATCTTTTGTTTTTTGAGTTTGGATTCTGCAACCAGTCTTGAATTTGTATTCTTGCTTAGTGTCTTACTAAGTTTGAGTTCTTGGCCAAGCTTTAGTTTTTCTTACCTGGATTTTTAAGATAATTGAAACAGTATCTTCCAAAACAAATTGTTGTTCCTATAATTATTACTGTTATACTTAATGGAAACTCCATTACTCTGTTACAAGAGTTTTCAAAATGCTTACTTCTGTATATTATACAGCAATCTGCATGCCCCTCACGACCCCTCCACCATCTCAGGCCTTGATCACAGTTGTGCAGTGTTACTGTTGTTCTGCATTGATATGAGAGGTTTAAATTCCAGTCACTCCAACACTTAGGTTCTAAAATTTAGTTGTGTCTTCATTATACAGAAATGTGTTCAGGAGCATGGTTTGGACAGATGTACATTGTTTCCCTGTTTGTTACAGCTAAGGTGTTTTACCATCCAATCACCCATATACACTATAATAAGGACCTGGGCTCTTTTTTCATATTTACTGATTCTGGCCATAACCTCATTCCTCCTTATAATCTTCTTCCTGCTGTGTGTTCCTCTGACCTGTTTTAACCCCCTTTTCTCACAGCCTGCTGCTTACCTCCAGTTTTACCACTAGATGGTACTCATATTTTTGGTATCTTTCAAATACACAACTTTGTTGTTCTGGTAAGCAGAATTTAAATAACTTAGAAATATGAATAACTCTAAATATCAAGTCTAAACTACAATTTTAGATGCTTTTACATTTAATTACAACTATATACATTTCATGTTAAATTCAAATGCTAAATACAGATTTATTTTTTGTCTGAATTCCCTGTAATGTGTTTTTTCAGCATATATTTAGGAATGTGAAAATATAAGGATGACAATGATTTATTTTACATTCAATATACTTGCATGATCACTGTTCTTCCAAATTCTAATACTTTGGGTTTTTTGGAGCCCATACTCCCCTGCATTTCTTCTCAGTTTGGTGTATACATTTTGTATTTCTGTTTCTCTGGTACTTAATCCTCCCATGGAACCATTTACTTTTAACTGGAGAATAAATTTGAATGTTGTCTTATATACATTATAACTTTCTTTTGGCTTAGCGTAATCTGAATACTATTGTAAATATTGTACATTTGTTAAACAGTTTATAATTTCATCAATCAAATGAGATAAGTATTGTTTTAGTTCTCATTTTACATATGAGGAAGCTAAGAATTAGAGAAGTTAAGTAACTTCTTCATAGCCACACAGCGATCTATGTCTAGAGCTTGGAAGATGTCATCTTTAAATTCCACAATCATAATTATTATATAATATCTGCTAACACACTAGCAATGGCTTTGTTATTATAACATGTCCCACTCTTTCCCAATTGGAAAAAAAAATAAGTAATTGGGCTTACACATGTGTTTAAATAAAAAAATAAAATTTCTAGCTTTGTGGTCTTTATGGAAATAGCAAAAATTAATACATACGCTCCTGATGGGATCACCAGTTGAATATGAAGCATCAGTGGCAGATTGAGAGATTTTATCACATGATCGTACCATCAGAATTTAGTTTTCACCCCTTTATTTTTCTATTGCCCTTTAACATTAATGTTTCTATTTCAACTTTTTTCTAGGTAGTCAAAAGAGAAAAAAATATATATACAGAAACTTGTTTAAAGCAAGAACTGAAAAACTGTATTCATAGCCTATTTCTAAACAAAAAGCTGGGTGTAAAAGTTATATTTCGAGCAGATTGGATAAACATTGCTATAGCATATGACTTCCACAGAGGGATAAAGAGAAAAAAAAAAAAATAGAATATATTCAGTGACAAATTGGGAAATTGAAAGCTTTGGGAAGAGATGATTGATGAAAACTATCGAGATCCATGAAATAATAAAGATGTATTAATATCATTTTTTTAAGATTTTATTTATTTATTTGACAGAGAGAGACACAGCGAGAGAGGGAACACAAGCAGGGGAGTGGGAGAGGGAGAGGCAGGCTTCCCGCGGAGCAGTGAGCCCGATGCGGGGCTCGATCCCAGGACCCTGGGGGCATGACCTGAGCCGAAGGCAGACGCTTAATGACTGAGCCACCCAGACGCCCCATATTAATATAATTTTAAAGTAACTTTCAATGTGGTACTTTGTTATAAAACTTCTCAAGTCTCACTTTCTCATCTCTAGGACATTCATTAAAATCTGCTTCACACAGGTTTGGTTGGCATCCTATAGAATAAGAAAGATTCAAGATTTGGACAACTAGGCAAGAAAAAAGTACAAATAGAACAAGAGGTGGGTTCCAGAACACAGATTACAAACACAGAGGAAGCAATATGTCAGAGCTAGAATTGCTTAGGGGTTAAAAATGTAACTGTGTCCTAAAAATCTCTGAAGATAAAGCAGCGATTTCCAACAGAAATGGAATAGGGCAAAAGCCATTTATTTAAGGAGCTGGTCACTTGCAAACACCCTCGGGTTACATTTTGGGGGGCATGCATACTAAATATGTGTATGTTTCAATTTTGATTCTGTAGCTTTTTTCCAACTATGTTGTTATGACTGAGTATATCTCCGTTTCACTTCTTAAAATGTCTGCCAAAATCTTATTAGAGGGCTGTTGAGGAAGCATATATAAGATGGGCAATCGCAATATTGTGTGTAATGGGAATACACACACATACACACAATGTAAATTTTATTAGTAGAAGATTGAGAAAATTATCATCAGTGCATCTAATTTGAAGTGCTATATAAATGAAACACAATGACAGTGAATAATTTTAAGAAAAAATCATGGTGCAGAAGAATGTCTATCATACCATTTAAAAAATAAAAAAAACATGGAAGGCACACAAGAACTTTTCACTTACATGAATTCTCAACGAGTCACAGTGTAAATAGTGACTCCTCTGAGGAAGAGTTCTGAAAAATTCTGGAACTGAAGTGAAAGGGTAACTTATTCTGCACAGTTTACTCCTTTAAATAATCTCATTTTTTCCCTTCTTTTTTAGCCACATGGCTGTGCTATCTACTCAAATCAACAAAATGTGGATGCGAGAAAATAAAATTATTTACTGTCAAGTGTTGCAAAGAATTTATCATATTTTATGGATAAAAAGCAAACTTATTTACTATGATCTTTGTCTAAAATCCTCTGGATTTAGAGGCACCTGGGTGACTCAGTCGTTACGCATCTGCCTTTGGCTCAGGTAGTGGTCCCAGGGTCCTGGGGTCGAGCCCCATATTGGGCTCCCTGCTCTGCAGGAGGCCTGCTTCTCCCTCTCCCACTCCCCCTGCTTGTGTCCCCTCTCTCGCTTTGTCTCTCTCTGTCAAATAAATAAATAAAATATGAAAAATAAATAAAATAATAAAATCCTCTGGATTTAAATAAAAAAATAAGAAAAACTCAAGACATAATATGTGACGATTTTGAGAAACATTTTTTTTAAAGATTTATTTATTTTAGAGACAGCAAGCACAAGTTGGGGGGGCAGAGGGAGAGGGAGAATCAGACTCCCCGCTGGGCAGGGAGCCCAATGTGGGGCTAGATTCTAGGACCCTGAGATCATGACCTGAGCCTAAGGCAGATGCTTAACCAACTGAGCCACCCAGGCACCCCCCAGGCACCCCAATTTTGAGGTACTTATTGAAAAATGCAAAATGATACTTTGAAATATTTATGTTTTAATAAATGAATATGTAAATGAGAGTGTACATATAAACTCTTTTTTTGCTGTTTCTAAATAGTAAAATAATTGAAGAGTCTTTTGTTAATGATCACATTGCCAAGTTTGTTTCCTCTTTTATGAAAATGCTGATGGTTACTTTTTGCCGTGTTTTCCATGCCCTTCAATATTAGCCAGGGATTTCCAGAGGAACAGACTAACTACTGGTCTTGTGGTGGTGGCTGTTATTTATTAGTTTCTTACTTTCTTCACCTCTTCATTCCATATTCCCTTTGCCCCCTCAGTACGGACCTCAGCCATTCATGGCTCTGTCTGGTGAGGTGACTCAAATCTTCGTTCTCAAAAGGACTGAGCCATTCATAGTCCTACTGGGACTGTGTTGTTACAATTTCCCATTGATTTTAACCACAGGGCATGGTGATACTAAGAGCTGCCCTAAGGGGTCTCCTGTATTGCATACATACTCTTCCGTACCTCTATTGTGGAGTGGTATTACACCTTTCATTTGGTAATCAATATTAATCAGCTCAGCCGGCACAGTAACTCTCCTTTGCCTCTTGATTCAGAGGCCTGAGAAGCTCAACATGACCAAGTGGCAGTCTTAGCTTCCAGTTCAATGGGATCATTGTTGTGTCTCTAGAAGTAATAAGTGAGCGGTGCCACTGCCATTTCCACCCTTTGATTCCTGGATCCATGAATCTTGGCTGTGGGAGAAACAGCAGTATATATCGGGTGCTGATTCAGAGCGTACACAGCCTCCCGGGGAACAGTGCCCCCGCCCAGCAAGATGTTGCCACCCAGCTTGTGCTGTTCCTGAGTATTCCAGAAGCCATCCCACATTCTATTAAGCCAGCTGCTTCAGGATGGCACATTAGTCTGCTTGGACTGCTACAACCAAATGCCACCCTCGGTGATGACACTGGTTGCTGGGGAAAGAGGCTGACTGGCATCCATAGAAAGAGTCGTTCTATCCATTTGATTTTTTAAAATTTTTCTCTGTTGAAGTAACCTTTTGGTGAACATTCACATGGGACACAAGTATCTTTGCTTTTTTTTTTTTGCGCATTCAGAGAGCTCCTTCCCAGACTTCCTTGTCACTAATTCATGTCCACAACTCATGATTCAGTATATACTGGCCATTTTTCCTTCCAAACAGAATAAGCATCCAGGTACACGTCTCAAAGCTCCGCTCACTGGGAAGATTTCCCTTCATGACTGTCCTTAAGGGGTATCCTAGAAAGGAGCTGTCGTGCCTCAGCTGTCCACTTTTGGTGGTGCCCACATCTCATTCAGAACTAGTGTAAACCAGGCCTGCACCTTCTCTTCTCCTGTCAGATGGTCAAAGGGAACACCCCCTGAGGCATAGTTACAGGCTAGGAGAAAGAATGTAGTGGACCAGGGGAATCATCGGCTTTTGGGTTACTTCTTCATATAGTTTACTTGTGCCTTCAGGGCCTGCTCAGGTTGATACTGTATATACCACTTCCATTTGATGATGGAGTGTGGCTGTGCTTGCCCAACATAACGTCTAGGTGAGTCAGATAACACCTAGTTCATGATTGGCAGCCTAGGTTACATGGTAACTTGGTGGCCCATAATTAATCATTCAGTCTCTACTAAGGCCTGTTTCTCAAAAGTACAGTAGTTATTCACAGAGGATGGCAGGGCATGGCTTTTTTTTAATTTAAATTCAATTAATTAACATATAATGTATTGTTTCAGGGGTACAGGTCTGTGATTCATCAGTCTTATATAATACCCAGTGCTCAATACAACACATACCCCCCCAGTGTCTATCACCCAGTTACGCCATCCTTCCCACCCCCTTCCCCTCCAGCAACCCTCAGTTTGTTCCCTATGATTAAGAGTGTCTTATGGTTTATCTCCCTCTCTGGTTTCATCTGATTTCATTTTTTCCTCCCTTCCCCTATGATCCTCTGCCTCGTTTCTTAAATTCCACATATCAGTGAGATCATATAATTGTCTTTCTCTGATTGACTTATTTGGCTTAACATAATTCCCTCTAGTTCTATCCACGTCATTGCAAATGGCAAGATTTCATTTTTTGATGGCTGCATAATATTCCACTGTATGTATACCAGATCTTCTTTATCCATTCATCTGTCGATGGACATCTGGGCTCTTTCCATATTTTGGCTATTGTGGGCATTGCTGCTATAAATATTGGGGTGCAGGTGCTCCTTAGGATTACTACATTTGTATCTTTGGGGTAAATACCCAATAGTGCAACTGCTGGGTTGCTCTATTTTCAACTTATTGAGGAAACTCCAAACTTTTTCCAGAGTGGCTGCACCAGCTTGCGTTCCCACCAAGAGTGTAGGAGGCTCCCCCTGGCAGGGCATTGCTTTTAAACCCTGAGGGATTACACTGTAATTCACCTAGAGGAGGCTGTCACAGGCTCCAGATAGCATTCCTATTGGCCACTGACATTCCAAGCACCATTGGATCTGCTGGATCATATGGTCAAAGCAGCAGAGCAACTCACACAGCAGTCTAGACTTGTTGGAGAGCCTCCTTTTGTTTTGGGCCACACTCAAAATTAGCAGTTCTTGGGTCACTGAGTAAAAGGGCTAGAATTACATACCCAAATAGACTATGTTGTCTCTAAAATACAAAGAGGCCCACTAGGTGGTGTGCCTCATTTTTCACTGTAGGAGAACCCACCGAGTATCTACTTATTCTCAGCCTTAGAAGGGGTATCTCAACATGTCTCACACCCTGGTCATTTGGAAATTTCACTGAGGTTGAAGGCTCTGAATTTTTGTTGGGTTTATTTTCTACTTTTGACACACAAATGTTTTATCAGTAGTAAGTCTAGAGTAGTTGCTGCTTCTTGCTTACCCAGTCTGATAAGGATAATGTCTTTCGTGTAATGGATTAGTGTGATACCTTATTGAAGGGAAAGGTGATCGAGATCCCTCCAAATTAAATTATGACATAGGGCGGCAGAGTTGCTATATCCCTGAGGTAGGATAATTAGGGTATATTACTGGCCTTCTAGCTGAAAGCAAACTAATTCTGGTGATTTTTATCAACAAGGATGTAGAAAAAAAGGCATTTGCCAGCTCAGTGGTGGCTTACCTTGTATGAATGAATATGTTAATTTGTTCAAGGAAGTCATATCTGGTAAAGTTGCTGTAGTTGGAGTCATCACTTCGTTATGTTTATGATAATCTACTGTCGTTCTCCAAGATCCATCTGTTCTCTAAGAAAAAAAAAAGATAATTTGGATGGGGCTGTGGTAGAAATCGTACAGAGAAGAGCAAATCACAGAGCAATTAATTTCTCACAGTAATGTTGAATGTTGAGTCTTCTGGAAGCTCCCAGGCTAGGTCAGTGGTTCTGAAATGATAAATCCTCTGTAAATTCCAATGTTCCTAAGCCTTTGAATTTTTTTCCTCTACCATAAACCAAAGCAGGTCTGGCATTTCAAGTTCACTTAATGTGGGTCACCTTTTTGTCCATGTTTTAGCCAACCAAGCAAACAATCTGATAGAGCTCTTTTGAACTCCCCAAGTTGCAATTTTAAATGCAGAAATCTCTACTTAGTGGGTCTGTATCAATAAATTTGGCCTGACCCAATTTTATGGTTTTTGTTATCAGTATCCCACAACCTTAATATGTATTCCCACAGATATTCCCCCAAATTTCTGTTTGCATAAATTAGAAAAATCAAGTAGTTCTTTTGGAGTGTAGCACAGTTACTCGTGTGTCACACTTTGTATCCCTCTTTTAAGAGTTTCCTGAGACTTGAGTCTAGTTTTAGGGGTTGCAAAGAGAGTTTGTGGAAATGGGTCATAGTGTCTTGCAGGACAAGTTCCTCACAGTAGACCATTACATTTTCTTCAGACAATGCAGCGTTAATCTCCTCAGATATGGATGGAGAGGTTACTGGCGCTGGCAAAGAAGACTCATCAGAATTTAGAGGCTCCGTGAGTCCAATTTCGTTAAGGTCTTTCCATACCTCCATATTCCAATTTTCAGTGTCCCATACTTTCCCAATCAATGCTCTCACTGTAACATAGAACATTAAATTATGACATAGGGCGGCAGAGTTGCTATATCCCTGAGGTAGGATAATTAGGGTAGATTACTGGCCTTCTAGCTGAAAGCAAACTATTCATTTGTTTAACTAAAATATTCAAAGGTATCACATACCTGGTTCATCAATCCCTTGCTTCATAAGTACTTTATTAGGAGCATCCAGTGTTGATATTTTGTGTATCTTTGTAGCCACATCACAAGATGGACTATCAGTGCTCTCTTTCTTCCTGGAAATAGAGTTGTTAGTATTTTAAATCTAATCAGAATAGAGAGCCGATTCTAGAAATTGCAAAACGAATTCAGAACACTCATTCTTAAGATCGTATTCCTCACTACCAGTATCATATCACCATATCTGTTTTATCACCATATCAGGGTTCTCCAGAGAAACAGAACCAATAGGGTGTGTCTGTCTGTCTGTCTGTGTGTTGTGTGTGTCTGTGTGTGTGAGTGTAAAGTAAGAGAGAGAAAGAGACAGAGATATATTTATTTTGATAAATTGGCTCACACGATTATAGAGCTTCCCAAGTCAGAAATATGAAGAGTTGGGCAGCAAGTTGAAATTTAGTGTTGCAGTTCAAATTCAAAGGTAGTCAGTCAGGCAAGGGCCAATGTTGCAGTTTGAGTTTGAACAGTTCAAATCTGAAGGTCATCTTCTGGCAGAATTCCTTCTCACCTGGGGGAAGTCACTCTTTTGTTTTTTGGTTCAGGCCTTTAACTGATTGGATGAAATCAACTGACACTATGGAGGGCAATGTGCTTTACTCAAAATCCATTGATTTAAATTTAATCTCATTCAAAACACCTTTGCAGGAAAGTCCAGAATAATGTTTGACAAAGTATTTAGGCATCACGGCCCAGACAAGCTGACCCATAAAATTAACCATCCTCCTCTATATTATTAGCATGAAGCCTAAAATTGTGTGTTTGTCATTATATACCAAATGCATTTTTATTTCAAGAGGTTTTACATGTCAGCCATGTGACTATTTTTTCAGGGAAAAATAAATTTTAGTTAGTATTTAAACTCTACTTTCATTCTTTTTTCATTTCTCAGTGGGGTAGTGAAATTAAACTATATTTCTTCTTTTTATATAAATGCCTTTATCACATGTTTAATCAGCTTTTCCCGGGGTGATGGATAATCCCCAATCTCAGTGGCTTACAAAAACAAATGTTTATTTCTTCTTCTGATTCTGCATCTGTTGGGCTCAGCTGGACTCCACAAGCTTTTGCATTCTAAGACTCAGGCTGAGGAAGTATCTGCTCTGTGGACAGGAGATTGTTACTGAAGAGAACTCAAGAAGGGCGAGCGTAAGGTATGAATCTTAAGGACTTGACTTGGGCTGAGCACACTGTTCTTCTTCACACAGTCTGTTGATCAAAGCCATTCATGTGGGCAAGACCAGAGTTGATGGAGTGGGAATGCACATTTTCTCTACTCTACTGGAATGTACCACAGAGTCATATAACAAAAAGCAAGGAGGTATAATATTATCATCCATGAGTAGTTAAGTTGTGAGTCATCATCATCATCATTATTCTCATCATCATCTAGGACAGTGCTACTAAAGAAATGCATTGTACCCAGATGCATAACATTTTAATAAGTAGGAGGCAGTTTTTTTCCAAGCCAACCTGGTTTCTCTGCTGAAAAAAAAATATTCTTTCACATTAATTCATAGTGGAAACATAGGATCATGATTAACATGGCTAACTTTCAATATACTCTAAAACAGTTCTGTCTGGAGGAGGATTATGGAAATCTGAAGCAAAGACACATAATGATAAAAACCTATGAACAGTAGTACTTCTGTTTGTTGTATATTTATATTGTTTCAGGCTCTTCTACATGCTTGATTGGCATGATCTTATTAAATTGTCATAAAATTCATATGAAGCAATTACTTTTATGATCTCCATTTTAAAGATGAGAAAACCAAGGCAATAAAAGTTTACCCAAGTATCTCTGAATAAATAAGAAGTAGCAGAGGGCTCCTGGGTGGCTCAGTTGGTTAAGCGACTGCCTTTGGCTCAGGTCATGATCCTGGAGTCCCTGGATCGAGTCCCGCATCGGGCTCCCTGCTTGGCAGGGAGCCTGCTTCTCCCTCTGACCCTCCCCCCTCTCATGTGCTCTCTGTCTCTCTCATTCTCTCTGTCTCAGATAAATAAATAAAATCTTTAAAAAAAAAAAAAAGAAGTAGCAGAATCAGAATTCAACTTCAAGCATGTAAGAGCCATAGTATTACATGGCTACTGTTATAATATGGAAGTTATAAATACCATCTTATTTTAATATAACAAATGCCACTGTGCCTTTTTCATTAGAATAACTAATTAAAGTTTATAACATATATGTTTAAAATTTAGATTGTTTCTTCTTAAAAGTATATGAAAATACAGAGGCATAGATTCTCAAGATAACTTTTTCTAAAGATCTTTGGAAGCATTTACACAAATAGATGTATTTCCCATGAGGATACAAGGTTGGAGTGATGGATTCTACATTCACAGATTTAAATATAGGCAATAGATAATTTGACTTAATCAGAATCCACAGGAGTTATTTATTTATTTTTATTTTTTTTAAAGACTTTATTTATTTATTTGAGAGAGAGAGAGAGAGAGAGAGAGAGAGAGAAACAGCATGAGAGGAGAGAGGGTCAGAGGGAGAAGCAGGCTCCCTGCTGAGCCGGGAGCCGGATGTGGGACTCGATCCCAGGACTCCGGGATCATGACCTGAGCCGAAGGCAGTTGCTTAACCAACTGAGCCACCCAGGTGCCCCAGGAGTTATTTTTAAAGACATTCTTATCATTCATCTCATCAGTTTCTGTCAGATATTCATGTTATGAATTTCTCTGTCTTGTATATACATTAAGAGACAAAACATCAGTTGTTAATGTGTTTTCAAGATTATTAGAAAGTTAACTTTTAGCATGCATGTTAATGAGACTATGCTTTTAAAGCATTAGTTTTCGAAAAAAAAAGCTGACATTACAGAAATCAAATTAAGAATCATGTGACAACATATTAGCAGCATCAAAGACCAAGATCAGAATTTAGCATACATAGCTAATATGTATGTTTTGCCCTCCTTTTTAAAAAATATCCAAGTCTTGGAGTGCCTAGGTGACTCAGTCTGGTGAGCATCCCACTCCTGATTTTGGTTCGGGTCATGGTTTCAGGGTGGTGGGATCAAGCCCCATGTCATCAATCTCCATGCTTACTGGGGAGTCTGCTTGAGATTCTCTCTCTCCCTCTCCCTCCACCCCTGCCTCCACTCAGACACTCTCTAAATAAAAAAATAAATAAAATCTTTAAAGAAATATCTAAATCTAAAAGCAGATTTTCAAGTATAGTATCATATTTTGTATTGTATCCTTCTTTTTTCCCATTTATACAAGCAGCCTCTAAATTGTACTATAGCAACTTATTTCTTCTTATTTATTTTTATTGTTGCCTCTAGCCTAGCACAGGCTATCATACTTCATCCTTCAATCCCTTTACAAGGCTCTGTAGCAGTTTCTTAAATTCTGATTTCTTTATCATATTCATGCTAACCCTGTTCTTAATTATTTTATCTGATTCCTATTTTTAACATAATATTTAATGACCATGCCACCCATGTCCTTGACTCACACTGCTTATGGGAAAATGTTCAAACAATACTGGTGTTTATTTATTTATTTATTTTTTAAAAGATTTTATTTATTTATTTGACAGAGAGAGAGATAGCGAGAGCAAGAACACAAGTGGGGGAGTGGGAGAGGGAGAAGCAGGCTTCCCGCCAAGCAGGGAGCCCGATGTGGGACTCGATCCCAGGACCCTGGGATCATGACCTGAGCTGAAGGCAGATGCTTAACGACTGAGCCACCCAGGCGCCCAATACTGGTGTTTATAGTCCTCCACATTTTAAGAGCATTCTAAATAGCAAATAGTCTATCATTTTTTCTCATATTTCTCCCATAAACTTGCCATTAAAAAGACCCAAGTGTTAAGTTATTGAATTAATTATCCATTCCTGTGTGCAAATATTACCACAAACTTAGTGGCTTAAAATAACCAACACTTGTTTATCTCACAGTTTCTGAGTCCAGAGTCAGTGCATAGCTTAATTAGGTCCTCTGCTTCAAGGTCTAACAAGGCTGATCTCCAAGTGTTGAGTAGGGTAGCAGTCTCATATGAGGCTCAACTAGGGAAGCTCACATGGTTTTTGGCAACATTCAGTTCCTTGCAGGATACTGTGCTGAAGACACGTTTCTTTCTAGCCGTTGACTGGAAACTACCCTCGGCATCTTGCCTTGTGGTTTTTTTCCATAGGCCGTACAAAACATGGCAGCTTGAGAGTTAGAGCCAGCAAGGAAAATAGATTTTCTAACAATATGCTTGACACTTTTATTTAAAATAACTATGTGCAGTTAATCAATATGTACATCCTATCACATTTGCTATGTGCTATTGAGTAGAAGCAAGTCTCAGGTTCCATCCACACCCAAGGGGACAGAATATTACAAGGACATAAATACAAGGAGTTGGGTTTCAAAGGAACCACTCCAGGGTCTGTCTACCACAGCCACCTTTATATAAACCAAGAATTGCGTTGGCTATGGACTTAACACATGTTTATCCCAATATTTTATTTTTTGACTTTTCCATCTATGTTAATATATCCTCACCTTTATCTTCAGAAAGTATCCTCTGACCAGTATAATCTCAGATTTATTAAGAAAGTTATTGTTGTGGGGTGCCTGAGTGGCTCAGTCAATTAAGCTTCTGGCTTTGGCTCAGGTCATGATCTCAGGGTCCTGGGATCTGGCCCCATGTCGGGCTCCATGCTTGGAGTCTTGGAGTCTGCTTGGGATTATCCCTCTCCCTCTACCCCTCCCCCTGCTAGTGCTAATGCTCTCTCTCTGTTTCACATAAATAAACAAAATCTTAAAAAAAAAAAACAAAAACAAAAACAAAAAACAAGACTACATCAAAAACTAATGATGTAATGTATGGTGATTAACATAACATAATAAAATTAAAAAAAAAGAAAGTTATTGTTGCAAGCAATCATTTGACAATTTGACATTTAAATAAAAATAAGAACTTTATATGACATTTTAACCTATCTATTATCTGACTAGCCCCACTAAGAGAAGAAAAACTACATACCTTGTAGGAGAAAAGTGTCTCCCTGCCATCTACATTTTTAAGATACTATTTATAATTTTCCTCATTTCCTGATAGAATAAAGTTCACGTGTTTATAATAATAAGAAATTTGACAGCAGAAACCATGTCTTATATATAAACTTCATAGAGGCACATAATCCAATATGTAGCAATAATTCAAAAATATTTGTAATTAATTGATTGAGTCAAGGCTGAGTAACAAGTGATTGGATAGAGAATGCAAAATTATGTATAACCAAGCAATTTAATATGACTTTGTAATATAATCTGCATAAACAACTATGTTGGGAAGATGAATATTTCAAGTTTGTCTTAATGGCTACCAATCCAACATGATAAAGATTACTTTTGACATAAAAAAATGCACCACTCAGTAAATATTTCTTGCTGATTAAATGGATTCTTTAAATTAAATTCAGCATCAAATGGCACTGTGTTTTTCCTTTTTTCTTTAATAGTAATCTACTCCAGTGTTTATTAGTTATTTTAAATTGCTGTTGAAACTTATCTGAGATAATCATGTTATCAGAATATAAAATAATGACACATAATATAAACTTGGTAATAAAAAAAGCAAATCCTTTCAGCTCAAAAAACATCACATTTAATAGCATGCAATCTAAAGGAAGAGTATGGCTGCCAGACAAATTACTAGCACTTCTATATTGAGCAGTGATAAGCATTCGTTAGTGGTTGCCAACAGACACTTATGTTAATGAACTGTGTTGCACCTCTTATTATCTAAAACTGTATATTTTTGATCACTCAGCATATATTTGCTAACAATTATTTGTCTGCTCTAGCCCATGAGTCAAACATCAGACATTTAAAATTATTAATAGATTAAATATAATGTGGTTACTAGATATGTAAAAAGTAGACTCTATGATTAAAATGATTTTTTACACAGTTAGATACCAAAATGAAATTCTTACAATAGTAATACTTCATTTGAATTGGTTTATAAATGTCATGTTATCTATAAGGCAATGAATTGTGTAATGGTTTTTAGAAATCCTTTTTTCCAAGTCATGTAAAGCACTTCAGAGGTGAAGTTTCAAAGTCATGTAAACTTTTTATCCGAATAATATTAATAAGATTCACTATTTAAATAAGTTTTCAACACTCAGTCTTTTTAACATACATAAATTTATACAAATATAATATTTATGTAAGAAATATTTAATATCTATGCAACCTAAATCTGAAGAATTGAAACATATTAATAGTTTAAGAACAGAGATATTATTGACTCATTAACTGGTGTCATTTAATAATTAAATTAAGTATATTGAATAGCCATAATGGAAAAGATTATATGCAACACTCTTGAGGTGATACAGGGATGGTTATGATATTTCTTTCTTACAACTTGAAATAAGGCTGAATTTGAAGAAATTAATATGAATGGCTGTAGTGCAAAGCTGTAAAGAATATATTCATATTAGTGATTAGAATAAAATGCTATAAAGATTAATAGGACAAAATGTAATTTCTAAATGGAGAAGTCAGAAAAACTTCCCTGAAAAAAGGATGTGTACTGCACTTAAAAAATTCTGATGTTAATACTAAGTTACAATACAATATAGAGAAACAGAAACTCCAAGCAGAAATATGTGTGAGCAATATTTTAGAGAAAAGAAAACTCAAGAGAGTTATGTAAACCTGTGTTCAGTAGATTGTGATTTGGCCTCATTGTTCAGCAGCCCTTGCATCTACACCCTATGCCATGCGTATGACTTTGAAATTCTTTAACATGTTCAGTATTTTTTTTTAAGATTGTAATTATTTATTTGACACACAGAGACAGATAGCAAGAGCAGGAACACAAGCAGGGGGAGTGGGAGAGGGAGAAGCAGGCTTCCCGCTGAGCAGGGAGCCCGATGCAGGGCTCAATCCCAGGACCCCGGGATCATGACCTGAGCTGAAGGCAGACGCTTAACAACTGAGCCACCCAGGCGCCCCAGGATGTTCAGTATTTTCTCGACTTTACTTCCTATACTTGACTTGTTTTCACTTGGCTTGTACTTATCTATGCCATGCCATTAGGACTATACACTTGGGCAACGCTGTGGATCTCAGGAGGAGAATAAGACACACATAGAGCAAAGAAGCTCTAGATAAGCCACCTCAGCCATGACTAAGAACAGCTTTCTCCAAGCTGTGTGTGGACCTATCTGTGAGTCTAGAGCTGTCCACCTGACCACAATCTCCAGCAGTTGAGTTTGTGCCGAGCTATGAATGAATAAGTGAAAATAAATATTGTTATTTTCAGCCACTTAATTAATTAATTTATTTATTTATTTATTTTAAAGATTTTTTATTTATTTATCTGAGAGAGAGAATGGGAGACAGAGAGCATGAGAGGGAGGAGGGTCAGAGGGAGAAGCAGACTCCCTGCCGAGCAGGGAGCCCGATGCGGGACTCGATCCCGGGACTCCAGGATCATGACCTGAGCTGAAGGCAGTTGCTTAACCAACTGAGCCACCCAGGCGCCCCTTCAGCCACTTAATTTAGGAGTTATTTGATACACAGAAATCGTTGATGATTTAAAATATACACTGGAAGTTGGGGTATAGCTATAACAAAAAATCTGTAACATATCATTGTCATTGGAATCACATAATGAAAGGATGCTGGAGAAATGGTGAAGACACTGTTTAAGGAGACTAAAAAATGTTGGCTTTTATTATTTAGTTGTGAAACATTTGGTAAAATTAAACTTACAATAACTTGAAAGACTGAACATGTATCTAATATAATGTCAACCGGGGCATGGCTTTTAGGTAGGATATTTGAGAATGAATTGTTTCCTTGTAGCTTCATATGATAAAATACAATGATAACAATATTATTTTCAAACAAGAAAATTAAACTACCTCTCACACCCAGACTATTTACTGAGTAAAGAGCCTTCAAATTTATTTACAGTGTGTGGTCCTAGACCAAATCCAAGGTGTTACCCAGTATTATATGGTTTCCAGATAAAATCTGTGACACCACAAAAGAGTCTTTAGTGGTCTCCTTAAACTAGGAAAAAAAAAAAATACTCTAAGAAGTGTAGGGCATCATTCTATAGTAGTCTAATTTTTTAGTGTTATGTGTAGAAAGAGGCATATGTATAAAAGAATATTAGATATAGTTTTTGTGTAATGGACTAACTAAAATCAAATATATAAAAAATTCATACTTCTTAAAAAATACTGCTTAAAAAATACTACTTAAAAACAAACAACAAACCCATACTGCTTTGGGAAAGCTTTATTGGTTACATTATCTACATCTGACCTAACAGATAACTGAATTTTTTTAGATATGATATGTTCTTTGGAAACTGAATGCTCTAGAGGAAGAAAGTAGGCTTAAAATATTTATCTGCCATCAAACAGGTAATATTGTTTAATGTTCTCTTTATAGGTGACCAAAGATAATAGCAGAAAAACCCTTAGAGAAAAACAGACAGAGACAACTGAGCAGAACCAGGGTCTAATTAAGAAACATCCCTTATTCCCATGTAGGGGAACCTGCCAATGTTTAGTTAGAATGATTTCAGAATTGCTAAGAATCAGTGACTGTTATATGTCTACCATTCTTCTTCTTGTTGAATAAGAGTTTGTTGCAGTTTTCCTGTCCAAGTTTTAACATTTTTTTGTGGGGTATATGATAAAGGAGGACAGATAAGTTGCTTATCCATAGGTCATCTGATTAAGAAGAGTGATACTTGAATCTGATAGAGTTGGGAACATCTTGGACTTTGAGTCTCATGACTTGATAATTGAGTGGACTGGGAATCCTGCGGGTGAGCACATTTTGTGTGTGGGAGGGGCATAATTCCTCCTGACAAAAAGGGTATGCTGTGGTGGGCTACGACATTGGCTCTAATTATTCTCTTTATGTACCTCCGTGGTGAAATATGTTACCCGTATGTCAGACCCTGTCTCCACTACACAGAGATCAGCCTCACTCTCTCTCTGTCTCTTTTTTTCCTTATGAAGAGAAAATCAGAATGTTACACTGTTAAATATCTCTTCACTGGGCGCCTGGGTGGCTCAGTTGGTTAAGCGACTGCCTTCGGCTCAGGTCATGATCCTGGAGTCCCTGGATCGAGTCCCGCATCGGGCTCCCTGCTCGGCGGGGAGTCTGCTTCTCCCTCTGACCCTCCCCCCTCTCATGTGCTCTCTCTCTCAGTCTCTCTCTCTCTCAAATAAATAAAATCTTAAAAAAAAAAAAAAAAAAAAAAAAAAAAAAAAACTATCTCTTCACTTATTACAAGGTCTTTCACTCCTATTCCTGGCACTTTCCAGGGGAGGGTTTCCCCTGTAGTATGGAATCAAATTAGTTTTCCTTCATTTTCTCTTGGCAAAGTGAGAGAGATAGTAAATTTTTCCAGTTAAATTGAGATCATCAACATCTGTTTACAAAGGAAAATACCTAGGTACGTAAGCTAAATAAATCACAACCCAGAAGTATTTAATCATGCCAAAGACTAGATAGATAATTACATTTAGTCATGATTTATTTTCATTTGATCTGTCCAAATCAATGGTAGCCTTATTTGGACAGATCAAATGAAAATAAATATGCTTGAATGTCCTGTAGCTACAAGTAAGTTATATTTCTGATAAATGTTCTTTTTATCTACTTCAAATAGAAAAGCACAATTTATCCCACATTTAGATAGGTTAAAATATGCTTTGCTGTTTTGTATTTCCAACGTCTATTTTTTACAAAGAAAATGGTGATTTGCAAAAGATGACAAGTTGCAAAATAGATTTCACTAGGATTTATGAATTGCAAAATGCTCTCTTGATAGTAATCAATGGTAGAGTCACTGTTTAAATTTTCTCATTTATTTGCAATTCATACATTACAGAGCTGGAAATAGAAGCAGCCCCTTCTACACTTTCCATATTATAAAAGATTGTATCTTTATTACAAAGGAATTCAGTTAAGGGCTTAAAGTTGTAAAATTTTGTATTTGGGTCCATCCATTATCTTTTGATGATGTGAGAAAACATTTTTCTGTCTTTATGTTTAGAATCTTAAGAACGTGGTCACTGTAGGAACAGTCTGGGATTTCATCACACATAGTTGACAATGGATTTTTAGTTTTAACGTCAATGGCTTTAGAGAGAAGCAAAATTATACTTAATAATAATGAAAATGGTACAGTGCCAAATACCCATTTAATATATTTTCCTTAATATGCAAAAATGTAATACTAGACATACAGAGTAGAAATGGTTAAATCTCCATATTAGAATTCAGGAGATTAAAATATTGGGTACCTTACTAGTATTTATAAACTAAATTATATTTACATATTCATATATTATGTCCATCCAAATATTCATCAACTCTTGTCACCCTTATTTATATACTCCCTTTGTGACCCACCCAGTCCTTCTGAGCTCTCTCCCTTTGTCTCTACTCCTGCCTCTAGCGCTGTACAGACTTCTCTTGACCACCTCGTATTCTGTGTTTGTTCAAGTTTGATTCCACCCTAAAGGGTTTCTTTAATTTTGTTTTTCTTAAAGAGATCTTCCATTGATATTTCTTTCTTTTTTTTTCCATTGATATTTCTAAAATCACTCAGAACCACCGTAGTAAGTACTAGTATTTCTCCTACCCTCTGCAATTTACCAGAAAAAGCAATTTTAGGAAGACTCTTACTAGTTTTGGCTGTTCCATCAATATATTTGTTTATTTCTCCATGCTGATTAGGTAACCATCCTTTTGGAGGAAGTAAATATTAGCTTGTAATTTCTACCCATTATGACTATCAAAAAAATCCCAGGTTTTTTCCTTTGTTTTCTTGCACAAAGTTTGTACTGCATTAGTCCCACTGATATCAGTGATTTGACCCCACAAAATTACATTCAGTGATTTCATGACAATGCATCCAGTTTGTTGTTGTGTCAAACTGAATATTCATCCTTCTTTGCTAAGTTGAATAGTCAAATTTTCAGTCCTTATCTGACCTGCCCTATTAGCAGTGTTTGACACAGTTTCTCTCCAGCCTCACTGTCACCTTTTTTTTTTTTTTTTCACTTGGATTTAAGAGTGCATTCCTACCTCACTGGTTATTTCTTTTTAGCTTCATTTGCTAGATTCTTTTCTTTGCCTAGCTTTTTAATGTTGCTATATTCTGAGCCTCAGTCTTCTTTTCTCTTCCCTAAATGGATCCACTATTGGTGCTATCTTATCTGTCTCATGATTTTAAATACATCTATATGCCAATCACTTCCAAATTACACACTCAAAACTCCAGACTTAACTGGAGTTTTGCTCAATATGCTTACTTAACTAATAAAATTCTCAAACTTAATATGTGCAAACTAAAATTGTTGTCTTCTTCCTTGACATACTCTTTTCACAATCTTTCCCATCTACATTAATGGCAACTCAATCCATTGGTGCTCAGGCAAACAATGTTCTTTGGCTCCAATTTTCCCCTTACATTCTATATCTTGTCCACCTACAGACACTTTTGGTTCTATCTTCAAAATATTTCTAGAATTTTACTACTTCTCACCAGCCTCCCCACTGCCATTCTGAAACAGACTGCCATTATCTCTTTTCTTGATTCATGAAGAAACTTTCTGTCTTTGCTGATTCCTCACATATGCTCCTCTAATCTACTTTTATCACAATGAATAGACTATTTTAGAATTTAGATTATTTAGAATTTAGAACTCATCCACTACAGACAGAATGCTTGTGTCCTTCCAAAATTCCTATGTTGAAATCTAGTTCTCAGTGTGAGGGCCTTTGAAGTTGGAACTTTTGGGACGTGACTGGTCATGAGGAGCTGTCATAAATGGGCTTAGTGCCCTTATAAAAGAGACCCCAGAGAAGCCCTTCATTCCTTCTACCATGGGAGGACTCAGCAAGAAGATGGATATCAGTGAACTAGGAACTTGTTTCTCACTAAACACCAAATCTTCCTGTGCCTTAATTTTGAACTTCTCAGCCTCCAGAACTGTGGGAAATAAATTTTGGTTGCTTATAAGCCACCCAGTCTATGGTATTCTATTGTAGCAGCCCAAGCCGACTAAGACATCATCTGCTGAAAATAATCAATGTCTTTCTGTGCCAGATATTATCCTTCTGTCCATATATGCTTTACTTTGTACTACAAGGGCTGAAATCCCTTAACCTTTATTTCTTAGACTCCCTTAAAAATCAAGCTTCATGTTAAATGTTGCTAATAAAAAGCACTCATATAAAATTTTGAAAGTAAAGGGGATGAAAAACTATCTGTCTTATGGCTACTGTGGACAGGTAATAAAGCAAATGTTGGGGGCTTGCCAGTGGCTTTTATAAAGGCATCTTTCTAATAATCATCTACTTTGGTGTTGGAAGCAACTGACATCATTAATCACTGTTTCCCTGTGATCTCTACAGTGTCCAAAAGCTGAAATTAGAAATACCCTCTCTGCCCACTCTTTCCAGTAGTTTGAATCATCTAAATCCCTGTATTGAATCCTTCTTATTTGAAATACATAATATAAACTTAAGGTTTTCTATTTGAGTCCGTCCTAATAGAGGATTAAGTGTTTGAAATATTTTCACGGAACAGGCATCATAAAAGGAAATTTAGAATTCCATATATGACTTGGTTTAATTTCAAGTTAGTAAGAGTCTTTTTTTTAAAGATTTTTATTTATGGGGCTCCTGGGTGGCTCAGCCTCCTAAGCAGCTGCCTTCAGCTCAGGTCATGATCCCGGGGTCCTGGGATCGAGCCCCGCATCGGGCTCCCTGCTCAGCAGAGAGCCAGCTTCTCCTTCTCCCTCTGCCTGCCGCTCTGCCTACTTGTGCTCTCTCTGCCAAATAAATAAATAAATCTTAAAAAAAAATTATATATTTGAGAGAAAGAGAGAGAGAAAGAGCACAAGTTGTGGGGAGGGTCAGAGGAAAAAGGAGAAGCAGACTTACTGCTGAGCAGGGAGCCCTATGTAGGGCTGGATCCCTGGTCCCTGAGATCACGAACTGAGCCAAAGGCAGACACTCAACCATCTGAGCCACCCAAGCATCCCAAGACTCTTATTATCAGTAGTAATTTGGATTTGGATAGGCAAAAAGAATGCAATAGCAAAATATCTGTAACTTTCAATTGGCACAATGGCATTCCTATGGAAGGTAAGGAGTTAGGAAATTAACATTCCCTTTTCCTATATTAAATCTCCTTATCCCATTGTGCCTACCTCCCTAACCAATACCATCCTCTTCTCTTCTGAGGAAACTAGACTCCTCTTACTTCTAGAACCTGTAAAATCCCAAAAAGGGACATTGACTTGCACGCAGATGCCAACTTTTGTCAAGACCCACCCCACTACCTCTCATTGCATCTATACCCAACTAGATCTGGATAATTAGAGTGAAATAACTAAATCATCCAAAGAAAGGACAAAACCTTCCCTGGAAGGAGATAGCATAGCTATTAAAGGAACTACAAGGTTTTTACGATTCATGTTAACAGAACCTAAGTGATATTGGTGAGGAAAAATTCTAATGGAAGAAGGCATGTAGTTTGACAGAGATACACCTATCAGATTGTTTGAATTCACTGAGTTTATTGCTACCACAGAAGTGTCTCTAATAGTCAACCTGATTGAATAGCATGAACCTAGATTAAGCAATAGCTTGTTATAAAGATAGATTTAGAATTTCTTCTTTATAGCATTGAAGGATTAACACTCAGAGAGATAGAAATGTTTGAATGGATTTAAATAGCCAAAAGTTCTAAACAATGTCTTCTACCTGAAATATCCTTCCAGTGCCCTTTACTGAGAGGGTTTACCACTATACTTCATGTAACGGAAAGAGTGATCCCTAAAGAAACTCTATCGATTATTGCAGAGCATGTGTGTATTGACAGGTAAATTTGGAGCTGAGAAGAAATGAATTAATAAATAGCACAGGTGGTCAAATTACAAATGAAGAGTTTTACCTGAATCTGTCTCAATCAGTGCCCACAAACATGCATTATATTTGCCTGTTCTTAAACAAATAGTTGGGAAACAGTTCTTATACCAGTCCCCTGAACCAAAGATAGGGATTTATTACAGCAAAAAGGGAAAACTGGGAGATCTTGGAATTTTTCTGTCCTACAAAATAATAAACCAAAAGCAATATAACATAATTGACAGATTGCAATTATCATTACTACACTGCAGTACATGAAAAATGTAAAAGTGTCCTCCTTTTACTTTCTCTGTATTTCTCTATTTGACTTTTAAAGAAAAAACAGATATTGATAAATGAGCATGCTTTATTGTTATTTTTATCAGGTGTTGACTTCAGTTCTAGTTGCTGTGCTAGTTATTTTATCTTTAGTGTACTCAGTCAACAAAACCTTTGTCTCCTGGGATAAAAATGCCTTTTTTTTTCTTTCTTTTTTTTTTTAATATTTTATTTATTTATTTGACAGAGAGAGAGATAGCGAGAGCAGGAACACAAGCAGGGGGAGCGGGAGAGCAAGAAGCAGGCTTCCTGCCGAGCAGGGAGCCCGATGTGGGACTCGATCCCAGGACCCTGGGATCATGACCTGAGCCGGAGGCAGACGCTTAACGACTGAGCCACCCAGGCGCCCGCCTTTTTTTTTTTTTTCTTTATCAAATAGAAAATGCCAGCAAAAGCTATGAATTCTTACATTATAAAAGCATCAGTACAACTGTCTATGCTCAGGGCTATTTTGTTCTACAACTCCTTGTCATAATCAGGTTCACTGTTACCTTAATCTTTTGATATTGCACAAGATATCATGCTGCTCCTTTCAGTTGGTGATGTCATGCTGATTTGGGCTTGTAAGCAAGAAGTAGCAAATATCTATGTAACTTGTTAAGACAATATGTCTGCCAAAAGGTGGGAAAAAAAATCCCAGAGAAAATTTAGGAATCCAGTACCTCAGAAAGAAGCTCAATAATTGTTGAGCTTTTTAGATTTATAGAGGTAACATTTATCATGTGTATGTTGATTTTAACCACTTACTTAGAAAGTCCATAAACTACTGCTTTTAAGCAGGGATCAGACCCATAAGTACTCGCTGATAGTACAGTCCACAGGGCAAGTCACTCCACCAATTGTGCCTTATAACCTCTCTGATCCTATTGTGCTCAAACAGCTTTGAAAGTCACAAATGTAGTATAGGATCTCTGATAAGCCCAGTAGGAAAATCATTGTCTTGTCTCTAAGGATTGGAAGAAAAATGATTTCAAATTTTGTCCTTGTAGGGTGTAAATATCTGATGATGGGGAACCATGTAAACAGGCATTTCCTCTCAACTCTTCTTAATGAACTGGGTATTATCTGGTCCAATAAGTCATAAAATCAAGTTCTGCCTCTGGACTGCATAATTGGCTAGAAATGGTATGTATGAAATCAGGCTCTAGCAGGTCCTAAGACTCCATCAAATTGTACAAGCAAGTGGCCCAAACTCCCGTAACACTTACTTGTACTTCCCTGTCACCAGGCCCTCAGCCCACACCTATGGCTTCATGGGGAGCAACCTATGTATGACCCCTTGACCTAAAACAAACAAAAAACTGTGGATTCGGTTATGAATCATTATACATAGGATGCAAATACTGAATGTAGACTGAAGCATTACAGTCCTACTAAGGGTGAGTCTATTTACCCCAGTCAAAAATATTCTGCAATTCATTTGGTAATTTTTTTTTTTTAGACATTGGATCTATTTAGCCTTCCTTATTATCAATACTAGATAATGTATCAGTCTATATCAGATGCAAGAAGCTAAGGTGATTTTCTTCTCTATAATTTGTTAGTTATGTTTTGAAATTTGTTTTAGAGCTAATAACTAGATCATGTGTTTTTAAACATTGTTTTTTATCATACTGTCATCTTTGTTTTTAATAAGCATTATTTTGAAATGTAACTATGAACAGAAAACTATGCTCTTTTATCATTAACATAATGCATGCTATATTAAACTCCTAATGTATACATTTCTCCCTCAATTTGGAATTGTAAATATTTTATGGAAAGTCTTAACTTTAATGAAGGTAAGCAGAAGGTATGAATACTGTGATTTATAGTCTACTTTTGAGTTAACAGTTAATGCTATGTTATTATCTTGTTAGCTATGTTATCTTCTTAATAAACAAAAGTTGTTACTGTGTTACTCTATGCCATAAATAATATACAAAATATCTTTGTGGTAGAAAGGAAATTTACCTATTTGTACTTTTATAACCTGAGGTAAAATGATGTCTTGGATTGTGTGTTTGTGTCAATGTATGATTACTCTAGCTTATAAGCACACTTGCTTATAATTTATTTTACAAATTATGGAATACTAGTAGTATCCAAAATTGTTATCATTTATTGTTTGTCCAAGATTAAAATGAGATAGCAAATATATATGTCATATTTATTCCACTTAGAAATTTAAAAAGTGCATTAATCTTTACTAGAATATATTCTGAGGTACTGCTCTTTGAAGTTTGTTGAAGAAAATTGTAAGATCTGCAGGAATGTCAAACAATAGTATCTGAGCCTAGTTATTTGAAAATATTTTTAAATCTACATATAATCTTTTCACCCCTTTTAACAAGGTTTAGAGACATCTGAAATGTTATAATATGTGTAATGTGTGAAATATATATATTTAATTCACATTTCCTGACTGTAAAGCAAAACAAATAAAGCTCCTTTATTGATATACAGTCTTGAAAGCTATTTTTTCAGAGATCACAATGGCACTGATCCTAAAAATGTTACTATGAAATAAAACAGGGAAGCGATTGACAGGAAGTACATGAAGATGAACTAAAAGCCTGATATTTTTATATGAAGTATGATATAAAATGAAAAGTTCTCTACTAATATAAATTAAACCAAGTACCTGGGAGAGAAAGATGAATATTCCTCCTCCTGACAAATAGTGTGGTTGAAGCGCACAGAAAAGTAAATGACTTTTCCAATTCCTTCTAGGAAGTCAGAAATACAGCCTAGGGAAAATTCTTAAATTTATGTTCTCGATAAATTAAGGACAATGAAGTGCTGTTATATTTCTTGATGAAAATGGAGGTATGAAAATAGTTTCAAGAATAAGTTACTGTTTTTTTTATTTAATAAGGGTTATAACCTGAACAATCTTAGGAAAGGAATGCCTATTACTGGCCCAAAACTTTGGCAGCAGAATTTTTTTTTTTTTTTTAAGATTTTTGTTTATGTATTTGGCAAAGAGAGATACAGCGAGAGAGGGAACAAAACAAACAGGGAGAGGAAGAGGGAGAAGCAGGCTTCCCGCTGAGCAGGGAGCCCGATGCGGGGCTTGATCCAAGGACCCCGGGATCATGACCTGAGCCGAAGGCAGACACTTAACAACTGAGCCACCAGGCACCCCAACAGCAGAACTTTCAATGTAATCAACAGCACTGTTCTTGTTCTATTCTTGATGGATAGGAGCCAATGTAAGAATACAGTCATGGTAGATTCCACTCATTCCTTCCTGAAAAAAAAAATCCCATTGACTTTTGCACACTAATCTTTACCTTGTTCATTCCTTGGATGTCATTGCTCATTGCTTAACCACTCCCAATAAGGCTTCAGAATAAAAAGAATAAATAATTTCCTAGATTACTGCTTAGTTTCATCCCTTAACCATTCTATTTCATGCTCCTCTCTCAACACACACACTCACACATGTGCACACATTTCCTATCATAGAGCTAGTAATTCTCTCCCTCTCAATTAAGATATATATAAGATGGCTAAGAACAAGCCATTTAAGGCCTGGAGTTAATGTTAGGCTTCTAGATTTTCTACCATCTACTATTTATCTATGAAGTTCCCTTCAAGACTGACACAAGAAATGTTTCTATTACAAGTTCAATAATATGAAAGTTTTTCCAGTTGTATGATTAGCAGTTGTGCAATGTACCAACTGTTTAAAAAAAGCAAATAAAACAATTCAGATTGTTTTGTGTTTGTTTTGCATTCCCCAATTTGATTGACAAAAGACTGTGTTGTTCTATAATTCTTAAGTCCCTTAGGACTACTACGCATTTATATTAGTCTAATTCAAATGTTGTTAGTGCAATCTGAATTCATTATATTAATTACAATTAAAATATTTTAAAAATCTAGATGCATGTCCATATAAATGGTTCAATATCTTATCAGGACTAATAACTAACCTGCCTTTCATTCAAATATTCAAATAGATTGTTTTTACCACACGCTGGAATGAATACAGTACATTTCATGACTTAAAAGTAAAGAAATTAATTATAATAATTTTTAAAGTTCTATTTTGTGAAACAAAGCACACATTTTCCCATTTAATTAACATTTTATTTCCTATAGTACATTAGGCACACAATACTTAAAAACAGATTAAAATTCTTGATTACTAAAACTCAGAGCTTTAAATTGTTAATGCAAATTAGTTTATTAATTTCATTTTACTTCATTTATGTCATATGTGCAATTTTTGTTTTGTGTTCCTAATCATTGTGCATGATCTTATTTCCTCTTGCCATAGTTAATAACAAGCAAATTACTTTAAATACCTTATATGAATCATGTGGAAAAAAATGCCTTACTATAAATAATAAAAATACTTTATTTTTCTAGAAAACTGGAAAAGAGTAGAGAAGACAAAATGAAAATAACCTCCTAATTTCCAAAATTTATTTATAAAATTCTTACAATTATAAATAAATAATCTGTACAGTTGTTGAAGTCTATCACTGACAAAAGCAGTGTTTTTGAGGACTGCTGCATCACTAACAATAACAGTGTCTGGTACAAAGGAGCCCTCAGTTAGTTGAATGTATATATGAAATAAAGGCTGACTCACAGAGATTAATACTACAAAACACACGTAATAACTCTTAATAGGTGAATATTTGTATCTTTTTGGCTAGAACAGTCTCAGTTCTCATTGGACCAGGATAATTATGAATACCATCACCTGTCTTTCTCAAGGTGTCCCAGTCTGGATAACAATTAGATAATCTATCTCCCTTCTGTATCTCTAAACCATTCTGTGTTCTATTTTTTTTTTTAATGTTTATCAACTCACTTAATTCTTAACAGATCCTTTAGTAGTAGAGACTATTGGTATCACTGGCTGAAAGATAAGCAAGTTGAGTTAGAGAAGTCAGCTCATTTATACTTTTGGAACATAGAGGACCTAGCATTCAAATTCAGGCTGTGTAACACCAGAGTCCTTGGTCATAAATCATACATAATGATGATCAAAGTGTTTTATGGACATTATCCAGGTATTGATATGTAATGCCAATGCAATCAAAAGAAATTTTGAATTATTTTAGAAAAGGGAGTAGACTAACCACATAAAGATGATGAAGATACAGACCTTTAATTCTACCTACTGCCCTCTGCATTTTCTCTGATCTCCAGTCTGGTATCTGAGCCAGTGTCAGCTGGTGAAATCTACTTGTGTGCTTTATGTTCTTGGCTTAACAGGACACAGATAATTCATCTTTAGCTCCTGACTATGTACTCTGTCTTAAAGGAGCTTAACATTCCCCTTGGGAACAGACTTTCTCCAGTTTATACATGATCAAGATAATCCATCCAGAAGGATTTCAAACTTACTTTTTCCATCTTTCTCTATGATTTTAGTTTTCTATTGCAGTATAACAGATTGCCACAGATGCAGTGGCTTAAAAGAACACAGGTTTATTGTCCTTTGTTTTCTGTGGGTCAATAGCCTGGGCAAAGCCTAGCTGGGTGCTCTGTCTGCTTGGGGTCTCACAGGTCTTCCATCAAGCTTTCAACTGGAATTCATTCATATGTAGAGGCTCAACTTGGGAAGAATCCACTTCAAGCTTATCTAAGTTGCTGGCAGAACTCATTTTCTCAGGCCTATGAGTGAAGGTCTCAGCTTCTTGCTAGCTTTTGGCTGGATCCACCCTCAGATGTTAGAGTGACATTCCTAGAGGCTTCTTGGAGTTCCTTGTCAAATAGGATTTGCGAACATAGCCACTTAATTATCCTGAAAGGGAAGTCTCTCAAATGAGTTGTCGGCTACCTGTTATGTATGGTAACACCATCACAAGAATGACATCTCACCATCTTTGCCATATTCCGCTGATTAAAAGAAAACCACAAATCACACCCACACTCAGTGGAAGTGCATGATACAGGTTAGTGACTCTCAAGAGGTGGGGACTACGGGGGTCACCTTAAAAACTGTCACATGTTCTGTCTCTTCTTATGTGTTTCCAACTTAATCACACTAAAAAACAAAATGAATTTTCCATATTTGCCTTGAGGAAGTCTTTTTCCTTTTTATGAAAACTGCTTCCTTACCATGACTGGTAAGACATCTCACTAATCCAGTTATCCAGGCCTTCAGTATTGATTGGAAATTCAAGTCCTTGGGGCGCCTGGGTGGCTCAGTCCGTTAAGCGTCTGCCTTCAGCTCAGGTCATAATCCTCAGGGTCCTGGGATCGAGCCCCGCATCGGGCTCCCTGCTCTGTGGGGAGCCTGCTTCTCCCTCTCCCACTCCCCCTGCTTGTGTTCCCTCTCTCGTTGTGTCTCTCTCTGTCAAATACATAAAATCTTAAAAAAAAAAAAAAAAAGAAATTCAAGTCCTTTTTACTGTCTCAATCCTGAATATCAGGCCTATGATCTGCATATATATTCAGAAATTCTCCTTTACCAAATGATAAACATTGATTCTATCATTTTCCTTGGTATCTCATGGTAATACAGCATAGTAAATGTTTATGTGTTATTTTTTTTCTTTTTAATTCTAGTAAAACACAGTATTATAAGAAATCTTTGTAGAAGCACTTTTACATTGACTTCCTTTTGTTAAGCATGGTAATTGTATTTCAGTGATTTTGTTTATATATGCAAACCTCTTCTACAGTACATTTGAAATATTAAAAAATAACAACCATAATCTTGTCATATATTTTATGAAATTCTAAACATTTGTGGACATATGACCTATGTATGGCTCATACTATAGTCTGCATTAGTTGAGTGTTTAATGAATATTTAATTAAACAAAGGATCCATTTCCTGTCCAACTTGAAAAGCAGAATCATTCTGCTATATTTAAATAATGAAATTAGTCTAATCAAGAACAAATGATGAAAATATTGTTAAAAATTTACTAATAATATCAGGTGATTTGTCTTTTCTATATATCAGGCCTATTTAGTAATCTCAAATATACTAAAAAAACCAGGAAAAAAAATTCTGAATAGAGTACTCCTCTGTTTGCTGAATTAAATTTCTTTACATTCTGCAGAAATGTTTGAAATTTTAATGCAGTATTGGGATTGGTTTTGGCTATTCATATACAACCATTGGATATTCATTCACTATTACATTAACACATATGAATAACTACATAGAGAGAGAGAAGGAGAAAGAAGTTTAGACTTTACCTTAATCTGATGTTAGCATACTCATTGCTTCTCTGGTTGACAAAACATCCATCATGAGGTGCAGCAAAACCATTGAAGAGACATCTGTATGGTGTTAGAAGCCAAGCTTTACTCAAGATGGCTGCTTTGGGCGGCACTTTCACCTAAGCAAACACCATAACTTTGTGGATAACAATGAACGCTATTCCCAAACCAATTGTCACAAAGCGACTAAATACTTTATACCACCATATCTGAACTAGGACTTCCATATGTTCAACTTTTTTATCCCTCATTCTCATTTTTTACTAACTTTTGTATATCTTTATTAAAAAGAAAAGATAACAAGAATATCTCTGTTGCTCAACACAGCCCCCTATTCCAAATACAGAAGGCAAGCATCAACACATTTTTATTAGTCTCACTAAATTTGATTCCTTAATTTTACTGAAAATATTTTCATCAGAGACCTTTTCTATTTCATAATTGACTGATATAGTAGTAGTAGTATTGTTTCTAAACTGTTCAATGATTGACAAAAGAATTTTCTGAGGAAATGACATTTAATCTGAGACCTAAAAGTGAATGAAGTTTCCTGGGCATGGCTAGATGGCCCACAAGTTCATTTCATGTAGAGAGGAGAGTACACGTGAATGTCCTGAGGCAGGAATGGAATTGCCCCATTTGAGCAAATGAATTAAAACCATAAAGCTGGAGTAATAAACAAGGAGATTGAAGTCAGCAACTTATAGCCAGAGAGTAGGGGCTTGACATTTTTTGTAAGGATTTTGAATCTATTCTTAGGCCAACCCCGATATTGCATTAAAATTTCAAACGTTTCTGTAGATTGTAAAGAAATTTGATTCAGCAAACAGAAGAGTACTCTATTTAGAATTTTTTCTGGCCTTTCAATATATTTGAGATTACCAAAGAGGGAGTGATATGTAGAAAAGACCAATATATTAAATAGGCAGTGATATATAAAAAAGACCAAAGTTAAAGCTAGAGACATATCTTTAAAGATAAAAATTACATTGATAACATATGTTGGGAGTAGTGATCCCTTAGGGAGGCTATAACTAGTAATCCAGACCAGAAATTGTAGATGAAAGTGAATAGGAATAGCCAGAGATAAAATGGATCAATATATTTATATCACACAGTAGAAAAGAAAACATTTAGTAGATTTCTCTTGGATAAGGAAATATGAGGAAAAGAGAGGAGCTGGAGGATAATTTCTGTTTATAGTACGTACACATGGTTCAGATTCTAGGCTAAGGAATAGTGGAGATAAGGATTGAATGCCATGATTTCAATTTTAAGTAGGCAAACTTATAGGTAAAAATCCTATGATATCCCATGACAAAATTATTAGAGAAACATTGCAGATTACAACCTGGCATAATTATAGATACAGGTAAGATAATGACTTTACTATTTATAAATTTTTTGACATCTGTTCTTGCTGCCCATTCTTGTTATTTTAGCTTTTCTCCAAACTACCATATGTTCTCTTTTATAGGTTGTAAAGACATAATGTGTGTGCATTTATACACCAACCTCAAGAAGGCAAGGTTTAGATTTCCTTATATCTAATACTCAAAAATATCAAGTTAAAAAAATAAGCAAATTAAAATCACCCTACCTCCAACAGAGAATGATTGCCATAAAAGAGTAATGTGGAACCATCAGCCTTTCTAATGTCTTAGGCTGTTTTCTGTATGAAAGTCCTTAAAGCACACTACTCCATCTTATCTTAGACAGTCCCTCTTGTACAAAACTGTCCAGAACTTCTTGCTGAAATTATTATATTTAACTTTTCAGAAATAGCTTTGATAAAAAAGTTTTGTTGTTGTTGAATTATCTCAAATTTTAAGTTAGTAAAAAGGCTTTGCAAAAAAGTTGGATCTTAATTCTCTGATCAAGAAAAGCTGGAATTTTCTGTTACTGTTCATTAAATTGAAAGTTACCTTAAAACTAAATTATTTTAAAGGTGATATGATAATGCCATGCTAAAAGTTTGGTAATTATGTCTGTATAATTCCTCATTCTAGATTTTGGTCAAATAAAATTCTATTGATCCATCCTCATAGCTACCATTTTATTTTCCCTCCTTCTAATAATATTGAAAATATTTACAGTTATAGCTTTCTCATTGTTCTTTTATGACTGGATATACTCACTCCAATACCTTCCTTATATTTATATAGTTATGATTCTGAAATGCCGATCTGATTTTCTATTTTCAAGGTTGAATTGTACATAGCCTGAGGATAAAGTTAAAAAAATGCTTAGCTCACCAGAAAATCGTTCTATATCCTCCGTTAAATTGCAATAGCTTTTTCTCTGTGTATTCTTTTAGCCCTAGGTATATCCTTTAGGGTGACCATATTCTGGATTGCGCAGGATGGCCTAGCCTATGCCTGTTTTCCCAGCTTCCTGTCTGGCTTAACATTTTCTCAAATTTATTCTTTTTTTTTTTAAATAAAGTATTATTTTTATATTTTTATTAAAATAGCCTGGGTGGGTTTTAAAAACATTTAAATTTTATTTTCAGTTTCTTCCAGGTATTTGGTTAGTAGTGACTGAAATACATGTTCAATAAACTAATTATTATTGGAATATGACTCATGACAGAACTCTTTTCTGAACCTATTCTAAAAGCAACATAACTAACACTTCCCTTTCAAGGTCAGTATGTAGAGCATAAGACTAAAGCAAAACTCAGTTACAAATGGTTAAGGACGTCTTCTACCTTGCAGTAAGGGAGGGTCTATTTTGTTTTGGGCCTCTTGATATATCAGCCTGCATTTGTGGCCCTTGACACATCTGATGGGATCCAAGGAACCACTAAGGCGCTAAATGGCCAGGCAGTCAGAAACATGAGGAATTATAAGTTAGGTATAAAACTGGAAATGGATGGAAAACTGTGCCCTCTTTCCTTACCAAAAGTAATCTCATTTGGAAGTAAATTATAGGATTAATGGAGCAGATATCACTTTCTAAAAGTAGATATTTCTTAATCCCTTCGAATCTAGGCAGTTCATGACACCACTTTTACCCAAAGTTTCTGCTTCCTGGTTCTTGGAATGCTCATTCTCAGAACCCAGCATCCAGTGCTGGGAGAAGGCCAACCTACATAGAGAGGCGCACATTTGTATGCTTGTCAACAGCTCCAGTGAATCAACCCAACAACCACTCAGTCATTTGGTCTTCCAACCCAGTTGGGCCTTCAGATGACTCAGCCCCAGCAACATCTGATGGCAATTGCATGAGAGAACCACTGACTTGAACCAAGTCTGACAAACAAGCAAATAATAACAGCAACAACAATATTGTTTTTTAACCACTAAGCTTGGGAGAGTTTGTTTTGCAACAACAAATACCCAGACCAGGTACTGTCTCCACAATGGTCTTTCCACATTTTACACAATTTTTTTTTTAAAGATTTTATTTATTTATTTGACAGAGAGAGACACAGCGAGAGAGGGAACACAAGCAGGGGGAGTGGGAGAAGGAGAAGCAGGCTTCCCGCTGAGCAGGGGGCCAGATGCGGGGCTCGATCCCAGGACCCTGGGATCATGACCTGAGCCGAAGGCAGACTCTTAATGACTGAGCCACCCAGGTGCCCCGTACACAATTTTTTAATAAGCTCTTTCATCCATTGGATTATAGCTTCTGTGAAAATAATCTGGGTTCACCTTGTTCATTATTTGTCCCCTCCCTCAAGCCTTTTCCAATTCCTGACTCAGAGTTGGTAAATAACTTGTTAAACAAGTGAGTGAAGAAATTATATGAAAAGCACATGCAATTCCAAGTTTGTTTTTTTTTTTCAAATATTTCTAACCTTTAGCTCAATGAATACTAGTGGTATACTTTTAAAGCTCTCTAAACACATAATACAGTTTCAAGCCTGTGTCCCAGCCAATGCTAACTGCCATTGCCCAGAATGTCCTTCCTTTTCTGAAAGCCTGGTGAATTCATCACCCTTTAGGAACTATAGTATAAAGATCCCTGAGCAGTCAGAGTAATCTCCTTCTTTGCAAGTATACTGTGGCATGGTATACATAGCTCCACTGTTTTACTCATTACATTTTATTTTAAGTGTTTATATCATTATCTCTCATTTAAAATTTAAAGAGACTGAGATAGATGCTGTATCTTTTTTTTTTTTTTTTTAAGTAATCTCTTCACCCAACATTGGGCTTGAACTCACAACCCTGAGATCAAGAGTCACACACTCTACTGACTGAGCCAGCCAGGTGCCCCTGATGCTGTATTTTCAATAAGTGAAAGTTTAATGAATGAATGAATAAATACATAAACTATGTAAAGATCAGCATCTTAAATATGTCAAGAGATGTTCATGCTAGTTTATCAGACTGTTGAGGCCTAGTAGAATGGTCCATGAGAAAGATTGGCACTTTTTGAGTCTGCTAAAATGTACCATAATATTTATGTTGTTAAATATTTTAAACTCCATTTGGCCTCACATTTTCACATAAAGCGAAGCAATAGAAAAGAAAATTACTGCATTCCTGTACATTTAATTTATACTTAAGAGCTATGAAGTAGAAAAGAATTTCTATTTCATTACATATGAAATATATATATATATTTTTATTATTTTTATTATGTTATGTTAATCACCATACATTACATCATTAGTTTTTTTTAAATATTTTTTTAAGATTTTATTTATTTATTTGACAGAGAGAATGAGATAGAGAGAGAGAGCATGAGAGTGGGGAGGGTCAGAAGGAGGAGCAGACTCCCCGCCGAGCAGGGAGCCCCATGCGGGACTCGATCCGGGGACTCCAGGATCATGACCTGAGCCGAAGGCAGTCGCTTAACCAACTGAGCCACCCAGGCACCCTACATCATTAGTTTTTGATGTAGTGTTCCATGATTCATTGTTTGAGTATAACACCCAGTGCTCCGTTCAGTATGTGCCCTCTTTAATACCCATCACCAGGCTAACCCATCCTCCCAGCCCCTCCCCTCTAGAACCCTCAGTTTCTCAGAGTCCATCGTCTCTCATGGTTCGTCTACCCCTACGATTTCCCCCCCTTCATTTTTCCCTTCCTACTATCTTCTTCTTCTTTTTTTCTTTCTTTTTTTTTTTTTTTTTTGACATATATTATTTGTTTCAGAGGTACAGGTCTGCGATTCATCAGTCTTACACAATTCACATTGCTCACCATAGCACATGCCCTCCCCAACGTCTATCACCCAGCCACCCCTGAAATATATATTTTAAATTTTTGGTTGCTTGCATTGCAATTTAATTCTAAATTTTACACACAATAAAAACTAATAAACACTATCCATATACAAAAAATAATAAGTTGTCTAGCTGCATAAGATTCTGTTGCCATTTCATTCTGGAAACATACATTAAAAAGTTTTTCTAAGTTTTTAAAATTTTTTACAGTAAAGCCATCAATACACTTAAAACTGAATCATTATAAACAAAAATTCAAGCTTTTCTGGATTCTTTTCCTTGTGTTTGATTTATTTTACTGGTTTATTTAATATGGTTGTAAAACTTTTTTTGAGAAGTAGCAAGATTTTATTCTTATACTGTAATAATCTATCTTCTGGTTTAAATTTTAGTTTTCTGATGTGAATAAATTAAAAGTGTGGTGCAATTTCTGCATGTAAGTATGAAGTGTTTTATATATTAGCTGCATAAAAATTATTACCATTTTAAATTTCACTTACCATGCATTGAGTTTTTCATACTTTTTTTTTCTGCAATAGACCTGAATTATAGTAAATATTCCTTTTAGAATTTCGGGATCACAGTGAGTGTATACAGAATTTTTATGGGACTAGCTTTGCAAGTTTACATTTAAAATGACATTCGTTTTCAAGTTTTCTGTCAAGAATATGTTTTCTCTTAAATTCCACATATGAATGAAATTATATGGTATTTTTCTTTCTCTGGCTGACTTATTTCACTTAGTATAATACCCTCTAGCTCCATCCATCATTGCAAATGGCAAGATTTCATTCTTTTTGAAGGCTGAGTAATATTCCTTTGTATGAATATGTATATGTGTGTATACCACATCTTCTTTACATTCATCAATAGATGAACATTTTGGCTCTTTTCATAAGTTGGCTCTTGTAGATAATGCTGCTATAAACATCAGGGTGTGTGTATCCCTTTGAATTAGTATTTTTGTATCCTTTGGGTAAATACCCAGTGTTACAATTGCTGGGTCATAAGGTAGTTGTATTTTTAACTTTTTGAGGAACATCCAGACTGTTTTCCAGAGTGGCTGCACTAGCTTGCATTCCCACCAACAATGTAAGAAATTTAAGAAACAAAACAAATGAGCAAAGGGAAAAGAGAGAGAGAGGCAAACAAAGAAACAGACTCTTAATTATAGAGAACAAACTGATGGTTACCAGAGGGGTGGTGGGTGGGGGGATGGGTGAAATAGGTGATAGGGATTAAGGAGTGCACCTGTTGTGATAAACACTGGGTGTGTTGAATCACTAAATTGTACACCTGAAACTAATTATTACACTGTATTCTAGCTAACTAGAATTTAAATAAAATCTTAAAAAAAGAATATGCTTTCTCAGGAAAGAAGAAAAAAAAAGGGAAGAAGAAAGAAAGAAGAAAGAAAGAAAGAAAGAAAGAAAGAAAGAAAGAAAGAAAGAAAGAAAGAAAGAAAGAAAAGAAGAAAGGAAGGTCAGCAACATGCCAACAATTCTATTTTATTAAATGATAGGTTATGTCAGCAGGGACAACTGAAAGACATGGATACAAACATCAAAGACCTGCCTAAAAATATTATGTAAAGGGAATTATTCTTTCTGGGAGGAATAGCTGTTAAAATATAATGTCCTAAGGTTTTTGTCTCAATTTCTTGTATACATAAATATAGTTTTCAAGTACCAGATATTTTATTACCAATAAGATAACCCCTGTTAAAAAAAAAATTGCAGCTCAATTTTGGATAATAGGCATAGCTGGACTCTGAGCAGAATCCTCAGGGACATCGGCCTCTGTCTATTTTGCTATGTTTTAGTAGCTGAGACTGAAAGTAATAGTTTATTATAAATGGATGTGCTGCACTGTAGGAAATTATAGCCCTTTCACTGGCCAGAAAGTCCCAGAATATTGAAGAAAAATGGAAACACTTTTATCATGAAATATTAATGATTAGGGCAACCAAATTATGAACAAAAATTTAGGGGAAATATGTTCCAAATAAAAATATGCATATACTACAATAAAACACATAACATCTTAGAAGTATGTTATTTGGATACTCTTCTATGTTTTAGGTTAACATCCTGGAGTTCATACAAAGCAGAACATGGATAAATTACTATCTACTTTGAAGATATTTAGTTGGAAATACACAAAATAAAATTAAGAAAAAAATTCCTGAAATCTCAAAATAGTTTCTCTAATCTAGCATTTTTTATAACCTTAGGGGAATTGTGTCACTCTTTAGGCAAACTCCAGAATTTTTAAATCAATTCAGAGTATTCAATGAAATAAATGGAATTTGCTTTTATCAAAACAAAAACTAAACCTTACTGTCTTACAGTTTTTGAGTTCAGAAGTACAAAATAAATCTCCATAGGCTAAAACCAAGGTGCTGGGTCAGATCTTTTTGGAGGCTTTAGGGGAAAATTTGTTTTCCTGTCATTCCTAGCTTCTACAAGCTACCTGCATTCTTGGGCCTATAGCCCTATATCGGTCCAATCTCTGCTTGCTTTGTCACATCTCCCCTTCTTTCTCTGCTTCTGTTGTCACATCACTTGCTCTTCCAAGGCCTCTCTGAATGATTGAATATGCTGACATTCTCATACTTCTGGGACACTAGCAAAAGGCTGGCTTTCTCTCAAGAGCACATTTTGCTGACGGTGAATCTTTTCATTTTTGTGTCCTTTGAAATCTGTATAGGCTTAAAATTTCCCAAATCAGTAAGCTGTGGGTTTTCTATTTGTTTGTTTTATGCCTAACAGTTCTTCCCTCAATTTGTCTCTTTCCTCTGGAATTTTACTACAAGCAGTAAGGAGAAACCACACCACATCTTCAACACTTCACTGGGAAATCTCTCCATTTAAACACTAAGCTCGTTGCTTAAATGATCTGCACATATCTTTGTGATGTAGATCAACTAAGTGTTCTGCCACCATGTAACAAGGATCACCTTTTCTCCAGTTTGCAGTAACGTGTTCCTCATTTCCTTTTGTTCTCTCACTTCCAAAAGTCTTTTTATGATAATTTAAATATTCTCTAAGATAAAAGAGGCTTTCTTTACCATGTTCCTCACTTCCTTCTGAACCCTCAGCCATACTTAATGTCCGTATTCCTATTAATAGTCTGATCAAGTAAATTTAGTTTTTTTTTTTTTTTCTATCATGGTCATCAAAATTCTTCAATCCTCTACCAACGTCTACACTTTGCAGACACATCCATATTTTCAAGTATTTATTATAGTAGCACGCCACTTCAGGTATCAAAATCTGTATCAGTCGATGCTCAACCAGAGAAACTGAACCAGTAGGAGACATGTATTGAGAGATCTACTTCAGAAAACTGCACTTTCTGTGCAGGCCCAATAGTTAAGTTAAATGCGGACGTGGTGGTATTGTCATTACTGAATCTTTCAAGTTCTTGAGGGTAGTACTCTCCTCTTCAATCTTGCCAGGAGTTCAGTATTGCTTTTGGTTTACTGTTTTGTAGGGAGAGGCTATTTTAGTGGATTGCACTTGGCCTTTCCCACCATAAAAGCCTTCGAGTCAGAGGTCAGGATATTCTGTCAGTTGCTGTGTATGTTATTCCAATTACACATTTTAAAATGGAGGGAATACCACAGGATAGATTCGCAACCGCCTGAACCCACTCTGGGATGGACCTGACCTAAAATTCTATTGATCACTTAACCTGCATAAGCTGCTTCTCTGACTGGGGGACCACAGTGAGTTCTGACATGTCCTGGAATTAGTGCCAATGTTCAGGAATTCCCAAATAGTCTGATTTGCCAATGTAAAATTACCCTGGCAAATTGTCTTATGTCTCTTTAGAAAACACTGGGAGAAATTTGCGGTATCAATATTTATCAGTGCTGACAGTTTTGTTTCATTTTTGGTTTTTGGTTTTCTTAAGTAGACCTGATAGCCCTTTCATTCAAGAGATTCTAAGTCTGTAAACAGGCCCAAATCTGAGAATTGATTGAAGGGCCATGACTCTCTGTTTTGGTGATTTAAGTTAGACTTCTGCTCATGAAACCTAAAACTCTTCCACTTGTGTGGATCAAGTAAGAGATTAGTGAACTACCCATCTATTTATTTTTTAGGGATATTGTGATTAATTAGCTGTTTCTTTAAATCTATTCTTATCCCACACTGGTTCCTCCAAATATTAAGCCTCTGATGTCATCTATCTATCTATCTATCATCTATCTATCATCTATCATCTATCTATCATCTATCTATCTGTCTATCTATCTATCTATCTATCTATCTATCTATCATCATCTATCATCTATCTATCAATCTTTCAAGCCCTATGTCACAATTAGTCCACAAGGAACTTGATCACCTCCCCTTTCCCCAAGACATCACACTAGTCTGTTATGCTGATATCATGGTGACTGGACATAGTGAGCTAAAAGTAGCAACTACTGTGGACATATGGGTGACATTTGTGTATAGGAGGATATCAAATAAATCTGACTAAAATTCAGGGGCCTTCCACTTGAATGAAATTTCTAGTGGCCCAATAATATGGAGTCAAATATTCTCTGTAGGCTAAAGGATAAGCTGTTACATCTGACTCTACTGCAACCAAAAGAGAGGCATATGGTCTAGTGGGATGCTCTGGGTTTGGAAGCAAGGTATTCCTCATTTAGGTGTGCTATTATGGCCCATTACCTAGTGACCCAAAAGACTGAGAGTTTTGAGAGGGGCCCAGAACCTGAGGAAGCTGCAACAGGTCCTTGCTGCTATGCATGTTGCTCTCTATGTGAGCCATCTGATCTGGCAGATCTGACTGTGCTTAAGCGTCGGTGGTGAGATCCTGTTCAGGTCTTTGGCAGGATTTTATAGGTGTATCACGGAGCAGACCCTTAGGATTTTGGAGTAAAGGCCTGCCATCCTTGCAGATGATACTCTCCCTTGAGAAGCAGCTTTTGGCCTGCCACGGGGCCTTAGTCGAGATTAAACACTTAACTATTGGCCCCCCGTTGCCATGTATCCTGAGTTGCCCAATTAGTATAGAAATCACAATCCTCAGGTTTATTTATGCAAAAGAATGAGATCTGACAAGTTCATGCAAGTATCTGACAGGAAAATGAAAGCTTTTTAAATACCTCTTTTGAAAAATATTTAGAACAATATCAGCAATTTGTATTCTTGAGCACAAACAGGAAATTTAAGAATCACACAAGGTTTTAGCCAATTATATAATCTAAATATAAGTTTAAATTAACAATGCGAGACATCCTCCATTATTTTGAGTTTTATATTTTTTGTATGTCCATGCTGAGGAGTTGAATCAATAAACTCCCCACGGATATCATCTTAAGAATGGAGCCCTTCAGTTACATCTCATTGTCTCTCACTGAGGTGACACCTTGAGGATGTCTTGGAAGATTAATCATATCATATATATTTTTTCCTTTATAAGGCAGTTTAGGACAAAAATTGTACTGTAACCTATTTTCTCTCCTGCTTCAATTTCATTAGGTTAGTTTTCCCTCAAAATACACTAAAAGCTCATAGGGTAATTTTCTTTTAGTTAGACACAGTGTGACTAATATCAAGCATATACATCAAGCAATCAGATAATTGCAGAAAGTATTTTTCAATTCTATAATTGAATTATCATGTAGTAAATAGAAATATACTGTTGAACATTTTATTTCTAATATAGTTTGCTATCACCTTCAATGAAAGGTTTATGGAAGATTTACAAGATGAATTAACTTCTGTTAAGCTCTGTGTGCCCAAATAGCAAATAAAACAGTTTAAATTTTTCATCAAAGACTATATTACACAGTGATTAGCAGTTATTAATGTGCAATTCATGGCAAAGTGCAATTGTCAAAATATTTAACCTAAGGTAGAGTAAAATTTGGTGGTTTTGTTTTTGCTTTAAATTGTATATTGACTTACTTATGGTACATAAAATATTTGTGTAATCAGATGTTATTGGATTTTTTACTGCTTTATTACCCAAGTTTATTGTTCAATCAAAAAAAACCGTATATTTTAGGGCCCCAGTTGACAGGAAGTAATTCCAAATCCTTCATGCTGAAATTCCTCTTCATATTTTTTCCTACTGCCCTTACTGAAAGAGAGAAGAGCTAGTCAGCAGTTTTTATATTTTCCCAATTCATTTTCTTTGTTCACTTTATCTAGGCTGGGTCACTATTATGCACTTGCATAAAGTTTTTGACTATTCTTACCATTATGAGACAATTACTCAGCCTTGCAGTAAACATTGCAGAATTTTGTGTGAGATACTTATTTTGAAATCTGCTGATTGCATTTACTAACTAAAAGTGAGAAAATATAAACTAAAGAAAGTAGAATGGAGAGAGACATGAAGATACTTTGTACCATTGAGTTATTTTTTTAAAAAAATATAAAATACAAGCAAGGTTAACTCAGCTTTATGATATTTCAGTAAATCAGGGAGATTAATGTTGGAAATTTATAAGTGTATTTGTTTGCTAAGAATGTTACACTGTGCTCTGCTTGCCAAGTTTACCTGCACATTAAAATCTATAAAGTGGTTATTAGAGAAAGTATCTTTGAATGACAAAGAGACTTATTCTTTAAGAAATAAAACATTATTTATCCTTCTCATCATTTTATGTACTAAGAGGTTTTTGTGGATTTTTTAAGGTTATTGTATTATCTAATAAATTCTGATACATAGTCATTCAATAAGCAGCAATCATTTATTAAGCACTGGGGATTTGAAGGCATATAATGTTCTGATGGATATGGTCAGTTAACTGTGGCAACTGAAATAATAAAATCCTGGTGCTGTACCACACACACACACACACACACACCTTTATTTTTCTCACTGGGAGACTTTATCATGCATCCAGTTGTTAGTGACCTCACTGCTTTGATATTCTGACTGGCAGGCTGAAGAAAGAGAAGAAACATAGAGGGTCACTCAAGATGTATGATTGAATATGTGTGGAAATGGCTTGATCACTACCCTTCCCACTTCTTCAGCTAACATTCATTCTCATGGCAAGAGAAGCAGGGAAATGTACCCGGGAAATGAAAAAGAAGAGAAAATGGGATTGGAGAGTTTATAGTGAGTCTTTTAAAAATGGTACAAAAATTTTTCCTTTCATTTGATTAGAAGAGGTAAAACAGACGGCCAAGAAGGGCTCTTCTGTTCCAAAGCATTGGGACATATGACCAGAAATGATAGATCTAGATTATTCAAAGAGCAAGCTACAGATTTGATATTTCTCAGTGTCATTGTAGATTTATTGACAATTCTGGAAGAAAGGAAGGAGGAAATGGAAGAGCAGTGTTAGGAAGATAAAGTGACAGAAAAATATGGACCAATAATATGGCTCACGTGTATTGTGTACTCACTTATACCAGATTGTCTTCTAAGTATTTTTAGTCATTAACTTCCGTAAAGCTCAAAACAACTGTCTGAATTAAGTATTACTTTTAATCCCATTTTACTGGTGAAGAAATAAGTAAAGAACAATATTTTTTACAGAGAGGTTAAATAATTGGTTTAAGATCACACAAATAGTAGGCCATAGAAATTAAATATTAAGCAATTAAACAATTCTCTTTTAGAAACTAATGTAATGTTCATATAATAGGAAGCTTGGTAGAAGACACTGAAATCAAATCATATTGATGTATTTAACACAGGTATATCCATTAATGCATGTGAAATTACTCAGAGTGCAGTAAGCTTTGGCTAAATTATGCAATTAAATCAAATCAGAAAAAAATAATAACCTAATTAGATTTTTATATTTGCAATCATGTGTCATTACAGGTAAGAATATATGCAAGGGTAAATCTGAACAGAAATCATCCAATTCCTGCTTCATACTCTTAACTATATTTAGTCAGATAGTATCTCTTCTGTAAACACTAAAAGTAATTGAGTACTCACAAGAATATATTTTTTTTAATTTAGGGTTTTTTAAAAAGTATTAAGATACCCTTGTTGGGAAAATGATATGATTTGCAAGTCTTTCAGTTTTACAATCTCTTAAAATGTCACTATTAACTTCAAATTAGTGTGCTCATTTTATTCTTAATAAGTATGATTTTGAGAATCAGAGTACCTCCTCTAAGGAAGAATGAGAATTTGGTGATAACTCCTGTTGTAATTGTGTGCCATGTGGTCACTGATTAAGTGAAGAGGTAGATGAAAAGCAACGATGTGATTATAAAGAAGAAAACTGGATAATGGAGGCTAACTTGCCAATAAGTAGGGCAGTGTTGTAAGATAAAATTAAATTTTTAATTATTTTCAAATTTCAAAGCATATAGATCTTTCAAGATACAGATTGGCTTTAAAATTCAAATCAAATTTCAATTGTTCCTACAGTCACTGGCAAACAGTATAGATATGTCTACTTTCTTTGAAATCCTATACCCATTGATAATTAGTCCCAGACATAAATGAATTATTATTTCTTCTACCTGCACTTCAATTTGGTTTCCTAAAATAGCCCCAAAAATAAGAGACAGAGGAGGTCATTTTGTTCTCTGCCCTGGTATCCTGTCTATGGTGAGAATTGCACAAAACATATTGTAGGTCATCCTGAGACACATATTTGATGAATCATTAAAATTAACCATAAAAAGTTACAAGTCAATTATACACAATTACAAGTCAATAATACATGATTTAATTACAAGTCTTAGTTTTATTTATTGCTCTTTTAATATATTGTTATTATATTGAAAGTGATTGAACACAACTCTTAAAATCAGTTTGACTTTGATAAGTTGTGTGAAATTTTCATATTATTCTTTTTTTTAAAGATTTTATTTGTCAGAGAGAGAGAGAGAACAAGTACACAAGCAGGGGGAATGGCAGGCAGAGGGAGAAGCAGGCTCCCTACCGAACAAGGAGCAGGGATGCAGGACTCGATCCCAGGACCCTGGGATCATGATCTGAGCTGAAGGCAGACACTTAACTGAGCCACCCAGGAATCCCAATTCTTCTTTTTTTTTCTCTTCCCAGATTTTGAAGTTTTTTTTGTTTTTTTTGTTTGTTTGTTTTTGTAATTTGTTTAGAAGGACAAATTAAACATTAAATAATTAAGCATGAAAGCATTAAGCAATCAGATAAATAGAAAATTATTTAAATAATACAATTATGAACAGAGTTACAAAAAAGCATGGAATACTATGATTGAAAGGGTTCTAGCAGAGTCTAGGGCATCCATAAGAGCTGCATTGAGGAAATTCATTTGAAACTGACTCTATAATGTGAATAGGAGTTAATTAGGTAATAGGGTCAGAGGTGGTAGAAAGTCCTGTAGGGAAAGAGAGGATGTGATTTGGGAGGACTTTTGTTGGAAAGTACTGTAACATAAGATAGACATGAATAGAAGATAAAGGTGAAACTAGAAGGCAATAGAAAACATATGTAAAGATGACATAAAAAGTGAAATAATCAGAATACAAACTCAAACAACATGGGCTTAACTGCCTGTGGGTCCACTTATATATGTTTTTTAGATAAATGCAGTACAGCAATGTAAATGTATTGTCTCTCCCTTATGATTTTAAAAATAGCGTTTTCTTTTCTCCACCTTTCTTTATTGTAAGAATACAGTATATAATACATGTAATACACAAAATTTGTGTTCATTGAGTGTTCATGTTATTGGCAAAGCTCCATTTCAACAGTAGGCTAATTATTAGTTACATTTTTGGGGAGTCAAAAATTATACAGAGATTTTTGACTATGCAGAGAGTTGGCACCCCAACCCCCATGTTGTGCAAGGTTCAATTATACTTGTTCAATACAAAACTCTGCAATGTGAAATATTGAATGGAGGGAAAGTTAATACGTGTGTGAATGAGTTAGAGTTTGGCTGTTATGATAGCCTTGAAGAAAGATTGATGGAACTAGGGAAAATGAGATCTAGCTGTAGAGAGATAAATGCAGAAATAATTGGAAGGCAAAAACAGTAAATTGTGGTGATTGATCGGACATTCAGGTTGACTGTGGTGAATTAAGTTTCTTCTAGCTTCTCTTACTGGGTGAATTGTGCATATATTTACTGAAACAATGGGTAGAAGGGTCTAGTTCTGAGAGGTATGCTCATGAGTTCAATTTGGGGCATGTCCAATTTGGTCTGAGTGACATCCATTAAGTGTTATCTATTAAGCTATGGAAAAGTAGTCTGAAGATCAGAGGACAGACATGGGCCATGAGTCCATATTTTATAATTATAAGCAAGAGATGTTATTTAATTCCAGGAATGTGAGTAAGATCATACAGCAGGGAACTGTAGAAGAAGGCCTACAACTGAAGTTTGAATAATGCCAGTTTTTATTAGTCAGAGTAGGATGATCCAGCAAAGAAAATTATAAAAGGAATAACAAGATCAGTTGACCATAAAGTTGAGAGTCCATTTCTGGGCTCTCTATTCGACAAAGCAGGAAAGAATGTCCAATGGAATAAAGACAGTCTCTTCAACAAATGGTGTTGGGAAAATAGGACAGCCACGTGCAGAAGAGTGAAACTGGACCATTTCCTTACACCACACACAAAAATAGACTCAAAATGGTTGAAAGACTTCAATGGGAGATAGGAGTCCATCAAAATCCTAAAGGAGAACACAGGCAGCAACCTCTTTGAACTCAGCCACAGCAACTTCTTCCTAGAAACATCACCAAAGGCAAGAGAAACAAGGGCAAAAATGAACTATTGGGACTTCATCAAGATAAAAAGCTTTTTCACAGCAAAAGAAACAGTCAACAAAACCAAAAGACAACTGACAGAATGGGAGAAAATATTTGCAAATGACATATCAGATAAAGGGCTAGTATCCAAAATCTATAAAGAACTTATCAAACTCAACACCCAATGAACAAATGATCCAATCAAGAAATGGGCAGAAGACATGAATAGACATTTTTCCAAAGAAGACATACAAATGGCCAATAGACACATGAAAAAGTGCTCAACATCGCTTGGCATCAGGGAAATCCAAATCAAAACCTCAATGAGATACCACCTCACACCAGTCAGAATGGCTAAAATTAACAAGTCAGAAAACAACAGATGTTGGCGAGGATGCGGAGAAAGGGGAACCCTCCCACACTGTTGGTGGGAATGCAAGCTGGTGCAGCACACTGGAAAACAGTATGGAGGTTCCTCAAAAAGTTGAAAATAGAGCTACCATATGATCCAGCAATTGCACTACTGAGTATTTACCCCAAAGATACAAATGTAGGGATCCAAAGAGGTATGTGCACCCTGATGTTTATAGCAGCAATGTCCACAATAGCCAAACTGTGGAAAGAGCCAAGATGTCCATCTACAGAGGAATGGATAAAGAAGATGTGGGGGCGCCTGGGTGGCTCAGTCGTTAAGCGTCTGCCTTCAGCTCAGGTCGTGATCCCGGGGTCCTGGGATCGAGCCCTCCATCGGGCTCCCTGCTCTGTGGGAAGTCTGCTCTCCCTCTCTTACTCCCCCTGCTTGTGTTCCCTCTCTCGCTGTGTCTCTCTCTGTCAAATAAATGAATAAAATCTTTAAAAAAAAGATGTAGTATCTATCTATCTATCTATCTATCTATCTATCTATCTATCTATCTATCTATC
>NC_058409.1:131758973-132026410 GCF_002201575.2 Neomonachus schauinslandi | reverse complement strand
ATCTATCTATCTATCTATCTATCTATCTATCTATCTATCTATCTATCCATACAATGGAATATTACGCAGCCATCAAAAGGAATGAAATCTTGCCATTTGCAACAATGTGGATGGAACTGGAGGGTATTATGCTGAGTGAAATAAGTCAATCAGAGAAAGACATGTATCATATGACCTCACTGATATGAGGAATTCTTAATCTCAGGAAACAAACTGAGGGTTGCTGGAATGGTGGAGGGTGGGAGGGATGGGGTGGCTAGGTGATAGACACTGGGGAGGGTATGTGCTATGGTGAGCACTGTGAATTGTGTAAGACTGTTGAATCACAGACCTGTACCTCTGAAACAAATAACACATTATATTAAAAAAAGAAGAAGAAGAAGATAGCAGGAGGGGAAGAATGAAGGGGGGGAAATCAGAGGGGGAGATGAACCATGAGAGACAATGGACTCTGAAAAACAAACTGAGCGTTCTAGAGGGGAGGGGGGTGGGGGAATGGGTTAGCCTGGTGATGGGTATTAAAGAGGGCACGTTCTGCATGGAGCACTGGGTGTTAAACACAAACAATGACTCAGGGAACACTACATCAAAAACTAATGATGTAATGTATGGTGATTAACATAATAAAAAAAGGAATAGCAATATATTTGGAAGAAAATGAAGTAGTCTCATGAAATCAATAGAAAAGAGTGTTCCAGAAGGTGTGTAAACATGTGCAACAGTGTCATGCTGACAAAATGTCAATGAAAACTAGGATCAAAATGTAAATTTGAATTATTTATAAGGAGTTTACCAATACCTTTTTTATGCATGGGGGTAAAATGGAAGGGGGACATCAGCAGAGTTAATGTAGACCATGATTTTGAAGACTAGAAAAAATTAGGGTTATCCTGGTTTTACTACTTACAAGGTGTGTTTCTTTAGACATATTGTTTCAGTCATCTGAGCCTGTTTCATCATCTATAAAGCAGTGAAAGAAAGTCTAATTGATCACTGTAAATGTTATATCTGGTAAATGAACATAGGTAGAGTGTCCATTCCCATAATTTCCCTTCTTCATTTTCTGAGAAAGGTAACTCAACAATATCAGCTCTTCCCTTGTTTTCACTGTGTTTCTTCTTCTGAACTTTCTTCCTGAATGCACAAATTTGTCCCACTTTTGAAAAAGAATCTCAAGCAATTAATTGAATTGCTTCTACCATCGCTTAGCAATGTATCATAATTCCATCAGCACTGTGCTTTGGGGTTTGGATTAAAGCTACTTTATTTCAGACTCCGATCATGCAGGGCCTGTTATTGCTACTTACCTTCTTTGGGTTGCACTTGAAATTGATGAAACTGGAGGATTACGGTAACAAAGAAGGCCCAGTGTGCTCACGTAGCCCTATGTGTTCACGTCACAGATGACGTAACAGATTCCTCAGAACATGTTTGTACACTAGTCCTTTTCCCAAATTGTACCTCAGATCCTAACTGCCACCAGTCAATTTCATTTTTCCCTGAGACCTAGCTTACAGTACGTTTTCCTAGAGTAGATGTCCTCCTAAATCTATCTTGAGACTTCTTATTTAACACAAATTTTTAGTGTCTTATTGAGTTTTCAGAGCTGGCTGGCACTAACAGCTCGGCCAGTGTCACAGAATATCAACATCAGACAAGCTCACTTTGTGAGCATGATGGAAAGAAACAAACAAGATCACTCTGTAATCAGGTCTAGGGAGAGAGAGAAACAAAAGCACTGTCCAAATAACAGATATATTCAAACTCTCTTCTTCCCTGGATCTCTTGATTGATCAGTGCCTCTTTGTCAATTAGAAATTAGTTTCACTTTCTTCCTCCCACCATCTAGATTAAAATAAATCTATTAAATTACATTAATTATTTTAATATATTAAAAAACATATCACAAGGGGGGCCTGGGAGGCTCAGTCGTTAAGCATCTGCCTTTGGCTCAGGTCATGATCCCAGGGTACTGGGATCTGGCTGCATAGGGGGCTCCCTGCTCAGCAGGAGGCCTGCTTCTCCCTCTCCCACTCCCCCTGCTTGTATTCCCTCTCTCGCTGTCTCTGTCAAATAAATAATACAATCTTAAAAAAAAAAAAAATTGTCCCTGCTTCTGACAACTTCCTATCCCAAACAAACTTTTGCTTTCTTGAACCCTCTTTAAAATCACCTAATGGTTGCTAAGCACTATCATAAGCCACTCTTAACACACTCTTTCTTAGAAACTCCATGATTCTACATGCTTTGTGGTTTATTTTTCTTTTGCAGCAAGTACTGAAAAGCTGAACTTTCTTCAACTACAATGTTTCCCTGGTGGTTTTTTGCTAATGAAGATTTACAATTTTTTTGTCTTTTTCTTCAGATTTATGGAGGTATAATTGATAAATAAAACTGTGTGTATTTAAGGTATACAATGTAACGATTTGACATACATATATTTTGTGAAATGATTTCCACCATCCTACTAATTAACACATGTATCACCTCACACAGTTATCTTTTTGTGTGAGGTGAGAATGCTTAAGGTCTACTCTTTTAGCAAATTTAAAGTACACAGAACAGTATTATTAACAATAGTCATGGTGCTTTACATTAGATCTCTAGACCTTATTCATCTTATAACTGAAGACTTGCACCATTTGTCCAGCTTCTGTCCATCTCCCTCCCTTCCGGTCCCTAATAACCAATATTCTATTCTGTTTCTAGGAGTTTGACTTAACAATTATAGTTGAGAATATAAAATAAGAGAAAAGCATGTTCCCAATTTGGGGTTAAATTTAGTAGATGTCTGCCAGTTTAATAAAAGCAGATTTATCCCAGATAAATAAATTTAAAGGGTAGAAAGAGAATGTTGAAATATCTTTCTCAGTAGCCCCTTGTAATGAAGTATTTATGAAGACTAATTTATTCATGCTTTAAATATCACCTGAATCACCTTATCTTTGGAGGAAGGTGGGAACTGAGTTAGCAGATATAAAATATATTGTAAATAACTTTCTACCATGGGATGTAATAGATAATAACAGAAAATTTTAAATATTTTCGATGAACAAACATAATTTGTTATTCAAATTTCAGAAGTCATTATTTGTTGAATTCTGGTGCTGGCGCAAAAAAACTGTGAAGACTAGATATCTAAGAAGATACAGTTATGAAGATCAGAAAGCATTCTAATATTTAAGGAAAAAATGGTCCAAGGAGACTGATTCATTGATTCAAGTGTACCCCAACTGATGTGTTGAAACCAAGGGAAATAAGGAAGTGACCCTAAACATTTCAGTGTGAGGAAACCTTATATAGGAGAGCCCTAATTGTGGTTCTTAACCAGATGTGCATATTTGACTTGCCTGCTGAGCTTTTAATAAATTAAACATACCCAGGTTCCCCTGCCAAAGATTCAAATTCATACAGAATCAGGGCCTGTGTTGAGGGGTATGATTGGGAGTTCTGGAATCCTGAAACATAAGGTGATTTTTTTTATATACTTGGCAAACTTTCAAAAAGGTATTTCATGGCTACTCTTTTACTGTATTCATATCCAAAATAAACAAAACACTGTAGAAATATCATTTAAGAGGATGACACACACATTAAAACAGACTACAAAACTTTCCTCTAAAAAATGGGGAAAAAAAAGGCGATACGACAAATCTCTGTAGGATGACTTAGCCCTATAGTCTCTGTGCCAGATACATGTTTATAAACATTTTATTTGATGACACTTTTGTTTCTCCTAACAGTCCTATAACTTTTTTTATATTGTTATTGCCCCCATTTTCCAGATAAGAGAACTCTGTACAGATTGCTTAAGTAATTTATCCAAATGTTTATTTCTACTAAGTGATGGGGTAGAGATTTGAACCCATGATGTTTGGCTCTAGACCACTTGCGCACACTACTTCAGAGAGCAGTTTAAATTTCCACCCAGGATTTCATAATCTGATATATGAAATAAAGAAATGAAAATATATAATTGGTTAATAACAGCAATTTTGGACCTAAATGCATTTTAAATGTAGGATATAGCATCTTCAATAATTGTGAATGTCACATAATGTTAATTAGGCTTTTTTATCCTTTTTTTTAACTCCACACATAGAGCTGGTTAATATACCCTGAGACTATGCTTTGCCACGAGCAAACTAGTCCGTCAAATGAATTAGAATCAGATTGTAAAAATGTAAAAATCTGCTAAAACTACCACTGCCAGTAAAGCTAAATTTAAGATAGTAAAAATCAACAATGTGATAAAGCACATGACAGTTTAAATTAAATATAGCATATAGTTAAAATCACTTTACGATCAGACTTAATTTACCATTTTACAGCCATAATTATTTATCCTCATTAAATCTTTGCAAACGGATTAGATAATAAAACATAAAACATTAATCAGGGGGAAAAATCAGAACACTTTTTAAGTTTTCATTATTTGACCAGCAGTTATTATTAGTCAATATTGGAAAGTTAAATCACATTTAGACAAATCATTTGTTTCTTATGCAAACACGCCACTAACACTTTTTTTTCCCACTACCGCTTTCAAACATCTAACAACTCTGTAAGTTCCCTATTTTTCTAATCAAAACCAGATATCTTCAGATATATTATGCATTCTCTGTAATGTTTATTAGAATTTTCCATTTTATTCCACTTGAATTAGAAATTGCTTAGCCCAAAAACACCTATCACACATCACTGTATAGTGGACGACACTTACTTAACTGCTTCCATCTCCTTACCCCTGGTGGCTATTGCCTAGCCCTATTGTCCTTGGTGTCACTCAGGCCTTTCACACTGAACTGCAATGTGTGATTTACTGCTCTCACCATTCCACTGTTAGCCAATATGGTGACTTCATGTTAATTATGAAAATATGTCTTTCCTCAAAGCAGTTTATTGGTTTTGCAAGGAAAATTTTCTAATAGCTATATGTATTTAGGATGACTACAATGGAAATGGCATCCCCTAAAGTTGCAAAAGACACAATATTCACAGTCATATATATCTTTCTGGGATTTCCCATTTGACAGCTACACCACACACTCCTATACCCAATTTACTCACACCTGCTCCCTCTCTCTCTTCTTTTAGTCTAATATAGGGGTGGGGTGTTTAGCTTCAAGAGATCTCTAGTCTTACAACTATTATTTTTTTCTTTAGAAGTCCTGTTCAGTATCAGAAAATGGGCTAATTGTCCAATGTCTTTCTAAAATCTTTATTTTAAAACATGGTTTACATTTTCTCTTTACTGTAAAGCAATCACCAGTCTCCTTTCAGTATCTTTAACTATCAGTCTTGAAGATTCTACTGGCTCTTTTTCTTTTGGCTTCAAACATATTCAAGTATAACATTTGATAGAACAAATATTTTTAATGAAAATATTAAGATTGCATTATCTTGATTTCTTCTATAAGCAAAATGACACATTTATCCTTCCTATTTCTCCATATTTTTAAACTCTGTGGTCAATACCACAATTTTTTCATCATACCCACCTACTAGCAAAAATATAAATAAATAAGGAACCAAATTAGGAGATCATAACCTTTGAGTAACTAGAATATTAATTAGAGGAATATTACAGTTCAGGTTTTGCTACCAATTTGGGGTTATCATAAACATATAGTTAATAAACCAATTATTTACAGGACAAATAAATGAGTTATTAATTTTTAAGATTGAAGTATATCTTTATTTAATTAGTTATGGCATCCTTTACTTCTTAATTCCTGAATTTATTATTTTTGTTTTTCCTCTTGGAAAACATATTCTTTTACTTTTTAAAGATTTTATTTATTTATTTGACAGAGAGAGACACAGTGAGCGAGGGAACACAAGCAGGGGGAGTAGGAGAGGGAGAAGCAGGCTTCCCGCCTAGCAGAGAGCCCAATGCTGGGATCATGACCTGAGCTGAAGGCAGATGCTTAATGACTGAGCCACCCAGGTGCCTCTGGAAAACATATTCTGATCACCTTCTTCTCTGAATCTCCATTGTACTTTTACCTCTCTTTATGATAACCAGAATACTCCAATTTTATTTAAATATGTATTTTACTATTATTTTTAAAATACTACTTATTTAGTTTTTTTTATTTTATTTTATTATGTTAGTCACCATACACTACATCATTAGTTTTTGATGTAGTGTTCCATGATTCATTGTTTGTGTATAATACCCAGTGCTCCATGCAATATGTTTTCTTTAGAGAGAGAGCGAGGGAGCAGGTGGGGAGGGTCAGAAGGAGAGAGAGAGCCTTAAGCAGGTTTCACACCCAGCATGGAGCCTGATGTGGGCCTCCATCTCATGACCCTGAGATAATGACCTGAGCCGAAATCAAGAGTTGGTCACTTAACTTACTGAGCCACCCAGGCGCCCCATTCCAGTCATATTTAAAAATCATAATAACTTTTTCTTATATTATTTACATATTGCTAGAATGAACTACACTTATGTTGCCATAGAAAACTACATACAGTAAATGCTCAATTTATTTGTATAGACATATATTTCTTCACTAAATCAATCAAAATTTAAAGGGTTGTTTTAATTCTTCCCTCTCCTTAAATAGGTAAAGAATACAGTGCATATGCACAAGCTCAGAGGATTTATTAAAAAAAAACAAAACATGCTATTTACGATTTGAGGTTTTGAATGATTAAATATAAGTGAAATCAGTGAAATGTTGCAACATATCCTTTAGGGTAAGGACTTTTGTTAAGTGATTGGGGCGATAGATCCATGAAACAAAGCTTTACATAACAAGATCTGTTTCTGATATAAACTGTAAACTGATACAAAATTTAAAATATGGCAAATATCTCCATATCTAAGCCCTAGTTCCTATGATTACATTGCACCAAATGGAAATACAGATCTCTATATTTATTTAAGAGTCAAAAAGAAATAATACACGTTCTCACTTGATAATTTTCATAATTACTCATCTTGCTTCCTTTCTCTAGAGAACTGTCAATTTAACATGAAGAATAAGTATAGGAAAATTTTAATAACAGAGAAATTAGGTGCTAAAACACCTTAGTAGACAGCTGCATATCATATTTAAAATACATATTGCATAGTATATAACACCTTGAACAAGCAAACATTCATGTTACCGAATTCAAATATCGCAGCCCCCAGGAGGTTTTTCATCCTTAACTCACCTCTATTTGACTAGGATCTCTGTCAAGATAGCCTAAGAATGTGTGTTTTAATAAACTTTACAGGTAACTCATATGCTCAAAGAATTTTAAATCAAAATTATAAAAACCCAATTTACATGAAATAAGATGTACACATTTTAGGTCTAAATTCATCAGTGATGGACAGTTGGATTGTTACCAGTCGGAAGTTATTATGAACCAAGCTTTGATGAGCATCAGTATGTTTTTTGTGTAGACGTATCTTTTCATGTCTTTTGGTTCAATACCTAGGTATAGAAATGTTGAAGCATATGGTAAATGCATGCTAACTTAATAAGGAACTACCAAAGAATTTCCAGAAATAACTTTGTTTTACTGTATTATATTTATTTGTCACAGTTCTGGAGGATGGGAGTCCAAAATCAAAGTGCTGACACATTCCGTGTTTGGTCAAAGTCTGCTTTGTGGTTCTTTGACAGCCTTCTTCTCGCTTACATAGCAGAAAAAGGGGAAGAGAGCTCTCTAGAGATTCTTTTATAAGGGCACTGAACCTATTCATGAGGGCTCCACCCTCATGATCCAATCACCTCCCAAAGTCATCACCTCTTAATACCATTACATTTGGGGTTTGCATTTAAACATATAAAATTTGGGAGGACACAAACATTCATCCCATAACATATTCATACATTTTTGTGACTTTAATTTTTTTTTAAGATTTTATTCATTTATTTGAGAGAGAGAGAATGAGAGACAGAGAGCACGAGAGGGAAGAGGGTCAGAGGGAGAAGCAGACCCCCCGTCGAGCAGGGAGCCCGATGCGGGACTCGATCCCAGGACTCCAGGATCATGACCCTAGCCGAAGGCAGTCGCTTAACCAACTGAGCCACCCAGGCGCCCGTGACTTTAATTTTAGTTCAACTGAGGACTAATGCTGTTGAGCATCCATTCATGAATTTTATTATCTTCTTTCATGACTTTTTTAAATTAAAATATCATTTACTTATTTTTTATTTTTATTTTTTATTTAAATTCAATTAGCCAACATATAGTACATACTTAGTTTCAGATGTAGTGTTAAATAATTTATCAGTTGCATATAACACCCAGTGTTCATCACATCATATGCCCTCCTTAATGCACATCACCCAATTACCCCATCCCCCCACCCACTTCCCCTCCAGCAACCCTCAGTGTGTTTCCTATAGTTAAGAGTCTCTCATGGATTTTCTTCCTCTCTGATGATTTTCATGACTTCTTTGGGAAAGGTTCTCTTCATTGTTTTTTACCTGTTTGATGGAATTCTACCCCTGAAGCCATTTTGGCCTGATTTTTTTTTGGGGGGGGTGGGGATGGGGAGGCTTTTAATTACAAATTCAACTTATTTAATGAATTTGGAATTTCTATTTTTCTTAGATTAATTTTATCATTTAAGGAGTTGTCATTTCATCAGAGCACTCAAGTTAATTGGCATAAGGCTTCACAATACTCCATAATACTTTCATTTGAATATCACTATCACACAATATCACATATCATTATCATTGATACCTCTTTTTTCATTCCTGATATAATTAATCTTTCTTCTTTTTCCTATCTCTCTAGGTAGAGGCTGGTCAATTTTATTAATATTTTCAAATCTTTGTTTCATTGTTTTTCTCTATGCCTTTTTTTCCCTCCCATGTTCTCTTTCACTGTCTTCCCCTCTTATATTTAATATGTCCTTTCTCTCTGCAGCCTACACTTCTGGAATTTTCAATATGCTGATATTTAGATTGCTTGAAATTTCACACGTCACTGAGTTTCTATTCATGGTTTTCTACCTTTCTTCTCTAAGTGATCCAGGTAGAGTGGTTTTTCTTCCCTTATCTTCAAGTTTACTGATCTTTTATTCTTCAATGTCTAATCTGCAATTAAAACAATCTTTTGAAATTTTATTTCAGATTTAAATATCTACCTTTCAGAGACCAGTGTGGTAATTTTTTATGATTTCCATTTTTCTCATTATTATGTTCATATGTTTTTCAGTTCTGAAAGATTTATAATATCTGTCTTAAAATTTTTGTCTACTAATTCCATCATTTCTGTCATTTCTGTTTATACTGATTGATTTTCCTCCTGGCAATGTGCCACATTTTTTATTGTATGTTGATAATTGTGTATGTTACAGTGATTGTTGGATATTTTGTCTTCTTTTCAACAATACTAATGTTCTTCTGGCAGGCATTTGCTTTACTTGAAGATCAAGTAAATTTTTGTGGGAGTGGAATAGCCTTTACTTTAGGCTCATTTCCCTGCTGACCTAAGAAATGGTCTTTCTAAAATATCTACTAAAATCCCTAGGGGCTCAATAAGGTCAATACACTCCAGATATTTGGATATTAGACATCCCCTTCTATTTTGTAAGCTGCTGCCATTGCTTAGTTCAGAGCTACCTGAAGTTCTTCATTCCCTGCTAGTTTTTTACTCCTCTTTGTGATGTCTCAGCCTACATATGAACACTTAGTATTCAGCCAAGGGCTCAGGTGTTTCCTTACAGAGATTTCTGGAGCTCTTTTTCTACATGATGTTAAAACATAAAATTGTGACACATTAAAAAAAATTTTATAAAGTTTTTTTGAGCAAACAACTATTTGTATCAGAAAGCACAAACCAAAGATGGCTCTCAGTGTTTTGTGAGCAAGGGCTAGCACAGAGGTATGTATAGAGAAGACAGGGAAGCAAAGCAATTATTCAGTTGGCTGTAATTTAAATGTTTGCCTTATTTAGAAAATATTAGTTATTTGGTCGCTATGATAGTTGTTCTTGCATTTCATTTTCTCAGAATCAAGAGAATCTGGCTGACTACTCAGGATTAGTTATTCCTGAGTTTCATTTTCTCAGATTGAAGAAAAACCTAGCTAACTGGTTTCTTTTTTTTTTTTTTTTTTTTTTTAAAGATTTTTTTTTATTTATTTATTTGAGAGAGAGAGAATGAGAGAGAGAGAGCACATGAGAGGGGGTAGGGTCAGAGGGAGAAGCAGACTCCCCGCTGAGCAGGGAGCCCGATGTGGGACTCGATCCCGGGACTACAGGATCATGACCCGAGCCGAAGGCAGTCGCTTAACCAACTGAGCCACCCAGGCGCCCTAGCTAACTGGTTTCTTTGTTCACATTAAACTATCAAAGTTTCTAGAGTTGCCCCAGTCTAATGACTCTATTGCTGAACCACTTTCACTGCAGACAACGCCTCTCAACTATTGTGCTCCCAAATTCCATCTGTCTCAGTTCCCCAAGTACTCATCTGTGACTCCTTAACTCAATATGACCATCATATTCTACTTGGGTTTTGCCCCTCTAAAGACAGAAAGTGCCCTTAGTCAGGCCTCACAGTTCTGTGTATCATGTTGTCTAATATCTGAAAACAGTTCTTTCTAACACCTTGCCCTGTTTTCTAGTTATTAACAGTGGGAGGGCTATTCTGGTACCATCACTTCCTTTATGGCTGAAAACAGAAGGTCTTGTTCACTGAACTTTGATAACCACTCTCTATTAACAACCAAAAAAAAAGAAAAAAAAGTCCCAGTAACAAATTTGGTATTTTTATCACACTTTTTCCAATTACTCTGTCTTTGCAATTGCATTTAATATTTTAAACTACACTTTCCCTTTGTTCACAGACTTTCTCTTTGTTTTCCATAATTTAGCAGAAGGGCATGCTACAAACCCAGTTTAAATTATCTCTTGAATCCCTTCTCTGACTCTAAAGTCTTTAACTTTCTGATCCATTAAGAATTCACTTTCTAGATTGATTATTCTTAAATGTACTTTGATATTTTGATCAAAGCTTTAAATGGTTCCATATTTCTAATTTTAACAAGTTATGTTTCTCTAACATTTAATGCAATTGAGATCTGGATTTCTATCTCTTTAAGATGACATTTCTCTGTTTACAACATAGACCTTTGCCCAATATTTAGGTGGTATGTTTATTACATCTCACTTTACTGTTCTAGTTTCCCTTGTTGGCTGCTATTTTCCTTTTAAACCTGAGGTTGCCAGATCAAGCTATTCAGTTATATTTGAATTTTAGATGAATAGTGGATAAATTTTAGTATAAGTATATACCAAATATTGTGTGGGACATTCTGACACTAATAAATTATCCCTCATTAATCTGAAATTCAAATTGAACTTTTTTTTTTTTCTAAATCTAGCTACCTTACTTACACTTGATCTTAGCCAAAAGGCCGAGAAGCGATTAGCTACCTTACTTAAATTATATCTATTTTTGGGTCCAGGCTTATGTCATAGATCATATGAAAACTTTCTACCTCTTCCCTAATAATCACTTATTCATCTTTTTTGAATGTCTACCTACATTGTCTCATCTGATTTTATAATCAATTGTATACAAAATAGATAACACATTCAACTTTAAATAAACATTTTTAATTTGCATTAATTTCATTTCTACCTAAAAGCAGAGATTTTAACTTATATTTATTATGTATTCTTTGACCGGTTGTAATATAGATGTCAACTATTATCAATTGCTTATTTATATTACTACAGTGTGCTAACATGTTATCTTACTTATTGGTTTCATTCTACTGCAAATCAGTACTTTCCAGGAGGAATATTATCTGTGATCTAATGCTTCAAATTTGAAGAAGTGATAATATTACACTTAAGTAAAACATGGAAACAGAATACATGCCCCTTGTATAGAATACATGTCCAGACCTCCTTTCTGCACACTTTATTTCCTACTTTAATCCCTTCTAAATGATACTTGAAGTCTAGTTTTTAATAACTTCAGTGTATTTTTACAGAGCGAATAGTGGCATCTATCTAAAAGTATACCTTATTATTTCAATGTGCTTATTAAAATTTCAGTGGTTTTGTACAGCTTCCATGAGAGCTGAAATCTACACAGTATCATATATAAGACCCATTATGACTACCACCTGATGCTCCAGCCGCATCTTCCACTATTCCTTGCCTTATAGTTTACCTTTTGTAACTGATCTGAATGGGGCACTGCACTGAAAAGATCTTTCTGTAAAAAAAAAAAAATCCATTTTAAGTAATAAGAAGAAATGAAATAAGGAGAAAGAGTGGAGCTTAATATTCATGTAAATCCCAAACTTTAGTCACTTTCACAAAAAAAGTCCCAAGAGAATATTGTGGGTAGAAAAAGTTGTAAACATTATAAGTATGAAATAATTTTGCTTTTAATGGGCAATATATATAAAACATTATAACAAATCATTAATTCTCAGTTACTTAATGAGAGGTGCTTCTTGAGAATATATTCATTATATATTTATTATAATTATTTATTAGAATTTGAACTTCCTGAAAATAAAGGATTAAAAAATTTATACTGTTTCTTATTTTTCAACAATCAGAAATGAAATAATTGTATCTTGAAATATAAAATTGTTGTTTCAAAAGAAAGGGACATATTTGAATAAAATAACTTTTCCTGACGATGAATCATTTTACTTTTTATTTTTTTATTATGTTCAGTTAGTCACTATATAATACATCATTAGTTTTTGCTATTGTTCAATGATTCATTACTTGCATATAGCACCCAGTGCTCATCACAACACGTGCCCTCCTTAATACCCAACACCCAGCTATCCCATACACCCACCTTGCTTCCTTCTGAAACCCTCAGATTGTTTCCCAGAGTCCCTAGTCTCTCATAGTTCCTATCCCTCTCTGATTTCTCCCCCTTCCATTTTTCCTCCCTTCCCCTATGGTCCTCCGTGCTATTCCTTATGTTCCACATATAAGTGAAACCATAGAATATGTCTTTCTCTGCTTGACTTATTTCACTTAGCATAATCCCCTCCAGTTCCATCCATGTCGATGCAGATGGTGGGTATTCAACCTTTTTATGGCTGAGTAATATTCCATTGTATATATGTACCACATCTTCTTTATACATTAATCTGTTGAAGGGCATCTCAACACATGAAAAAATGTTCAACATCACTAGCCATCAGGGAAATACAAATCAAAACCACAATGAGATACCATCTTACACCAGTCAGAACAGCAAAAATTAACAAAAAAGGAAACAACAAATTTTGGTGAGGATGTGGAGAAAGGGAATGCAAGCTGGTAGAGCCACTCTGGAAAACAGTATGGAGGTTCCTCAAGATGTTAAAAACAGAGCTACCTTACAACCCAGCAATTGCACTACTAGGTATTTACCCCAAAGATACAGATGTAGTGAAAAGAAGGGGCACATGAACCCCAATATCCATAGCAGCAATGATGAATCCTTTTAAATGATCAAACCCATAAATTAAAATAAAAATGAAACCAAATCAATAAAACTAAATGCTTAATATCTTACAAGTTTTTCAGGTTAGTCACTCAACTTGATCATTCCTAAATATATTTTTCTTAGATATTAAGAGATTCTAGATGTATATGTGAATATTGATTTCATGTTTACTGAATTAGAAATATTTTAAAAATACATGGGATTTTACAAATTATCTTAGAGATGTAGAAAAAGAAATAGTTTGCCTTGTCAAAAATACTCTTGGAACCCACATTCTGGGTAGATTTTCTGTCCCAGATATCTTCAAACACTATTCCATCTATACAGCAAACCTAATCACTTTTTGTCTTCCTGAAATTACGATTGACAGAGTTGTATTTGAATGCAGCTTTATCTAGTGTCAAAGACAAGCTGATGTTCTTAACATATCACCTGTCCAAATCCCATGTATTATATTTTAAAAAGGAAACACCTGGAGTTTCATGTTAGGCATCTAGATAAATACCAGACTCTTAAATTCAACATGATATAAACTAATTTTTTCCTGCTACCTGTTAGTATCAACCAAAAAACTCTTTTGAATCTTCTCTTATGCTGCTTCAGCATTTTTCTCATATAAAGAAATCTCTTTTCACCCAAACTTTATTCCATTTTAGAATGATCAAGTCTGGGAAATAAATGTTGTTTATATAACTCAGGCGTCCATTATGATGAATTCCCATCAGCAATTTTCAAAAGCTATCCTCATTTACTCTTCCAAGTGCTTCTAAAACCTCTAAAATGGTCATTTATTTCCCTAGTCACTAACAGTAATCTAGGCAATGTATCTTTTCCAGCTGCCAATAATACTGATTTATATGTTCTGTTTGGAGTTTTCCTTGTTACAGTCAAATGGCAATTTTATTTCACTGAACAATAACTTGCTGAAAATTAATAGAATTTGTTTACACTTAGCCATGTAGCATATTACATACTTTAGGCAAGAATGTGTTTGGAAGGAGAAAAATATATTTTACTTACAAACCTGCATTCAGACACAGTCAGTTTGCGATACTATCACCCCAATTAAGTTGAAAATCAATTGGTTTCATTCATATGGAAGTAAGACTGATTAGAGTGACAAGTAGATATCTATGTGGTTGTCCATGCATTTTTAAAACGTGAAATGCTGTGTCTTAACAAGCCCCACATCATAATTATCTTACAATAATGTGTATGAATCAGTTGGACCTGAAAGAAGTGAAAGGTTCCCTATTTCTAACTACTTAGAATTTTGTATATCTGTTTGGAATACTTATAAGTAGGCTCTTCCCACAAGGAATTGGACAACATTTCTAAATATTGTTCCCCCAAATAATTTCTAAATGCAATAAGGTTTCATATGACAGAAAATGTATATGTTTTGGCCTCAAGGCCTGATAAGTTGTTAATGGCAGTTGAGAGGATCCTTCTTGCAATTCAGTTAAATTTTAGTACTTAAAATAATTATTCCCTCACAGTGAAATATGTGTGGGGTAGAAAAGAAGTATAGTTCTTAAAAAATCAGATAGTGAATGTTTCGGTAATATAAAAGAAGTATTTCTTTTTTGATGAGGGATTAATTTACCATTGTGGAAAATGAGTTAGATTTTTAGAAGTCATTAATTGCTTTCTATAAAATATAATTCAGAAAATCAAGTATAACAAAAGCCAATGGCCATATATAACTATGAAATTAATTTTTGTATTGACTAATTGATACCACCAATTTTTTCAAAGGCTTGATTTGTTTTCATTAAGCTGCATTAGAAGTGTTTTTTTTTTTTTTTTTCTAGTAAGACATGATTTCGTAAGACTCCAACATGATTTTGTTGTTGTTGTTGTTATTTTACTTTTATTTGCCTTATCAGGGCTCATCTAGTGTGCATTTGTAATCAGAGAATAAATAATGGAAAAGAGGTTACCAAAAGCAAATCACCTGCCATCTTTCCCACTTTGTCATCTAACCAAGCAAACGAGACCCCTTGCTACTGAATACCGTGGGGCATGCACTGTATTGGATTTTACGTCAGGTCATGCAGGGCTGGTAATGAACTCTGAGCAGTACACTCCTGACATGACAGAGAATGTAGCTTCGAATCATTAAATTAGTTTTCTGCCATCTAAACCCACACTAAATGACACTTGTTTTCTCAAAGTCTTTAAATGATTGATAGTCTGGTATTTTATAATACTCAGAAGGAATTCTTAACTACAAGTCCTCTAGCTGAGTGCATGTACTAGAATAACACATTTTCTCTCTCCTAATAACCATTGAATGTGTAACACTGGAAAACTACATGTCACATATATGTCAGAACACTGGATTTAAGAATCTCACTACTATGAAACAGCTACTATTTATTCTATGTATCAAATATTTATATTGCACATGTTCTATATTGTAGGCATATCATAAAACAATCTGAGAAACTTTAAATTTTATTATAAAATAATTTTCAAAATAAAGAAAAAATAAAACAATAAATAATAATAAAATAAAGAATAATACAGCAACACTCTGGTATACCAATGTCTAGATTTAATAATTATTAATTGTTAGATTTTGCTATATTTTCTTCATCAGCATACATGCAAAAACAAATACTGAAGAACTAAAACCTAAAGTTATTTACAGATGTTGTAACACTTTATCCTTACAAATATACTCAAATCATGAGAAACATTTTTTATATTTAACCACAATTTAATGATTATGTTGATGAAATTAATACTATCTCATGTATATTCCATTTCTACCTTTCCTAATGCCCCAAAGTGCGTTTAGCAGCTCTTTTTCCCCAAACAAATGATATAACCAATGCCCATACATTTCATTTTCTTGTTACATCAGTATAATTTAGTACAGTTCCTGCTTCATCTTTTTTTTTTTTTTTTCTCATATTGGCTATGTGAGAGATAAGAACACATGCTCTGGAGAATGTTCTATATTTTAGACTTCCCTCATCTTTTCCAAATTGTTATTTAATATGTTCCTTTAATTTCCTGTTTCTGAAACTGGAAATTAGCTCCAAAGGAGAAAAGTTAGATTCAGTTGGAATATTTTAACTTCAAGAAACACATAATGTTATTTTGTTTCTCCATTGCATTGGTACCATATTTTGTTGACAAATAACATGTAATCTATGTCATGATACTTTGAAACCTGTGAATGTTCAGTTAACCAACAACATTTGCACTGACTAATGGTTCTTCTCTGAATCAGTGATTTCATTAGATGTCGTTGGTCATTTTAAAATTCTATGATTTCTTTTCCTAACCATCTGGAGTTATTTGTTGAATGAAGTACACTTTCTAATGAAATAGAATAAGTTTGCCTCTTTTTTTAACACCAATTTTCAGAGTAAGAAGCTGATGTATCAATGACATTCAATTGTGATTTTTTTTTAAATTTAGTTTTGGTCCTTTTTTTTTAATTTAAGACTACCTATGGAGTAAAGATTTTCGTTTATTCAATCTGTTCCAATCAATTAAAATCATTAATATTTTGATGCTCCAATTTCACAGATTTAAAAAGTACTAGAATCTTCAGGCTGACTTCTGTAGCCATATGAATGAATCTATTAATCTTAGAATTCTATACTTCTGGTGCATCATAAAGTTTATGCTCACCTTTTACATTACTTGAGGCAGGTGTAGCATCAGCCATTATCCATACATTTTAGTGGGAAATCCAAAGCTTGTGATTAGGTCATTGTTACTGGGATGTCAATGTTTTTAAATATTTTTAGGAGAAAGACATAACATAAATATTGATAAAAATTGACTTCATTGTAATATTTCAAATTTCCAATGTATAGCATTGCAGATATTTTATGAAACTAAGATTGTTTTAATTTATAAATTTTCTATTTCACTTCAAATCTTGGTTACTAAATTTTAACATCCGAATATATGCCAAAAAATTATTTCTAAAGCATTAAAAATCAATGAATACAATTTAAGATATCATCTATAGTTCTTGTCCAGTGACAAATAGTAGCATAATAGTCCTCTCAATAGATAGATAGATGATAGATAGATGATAGATGATAGATAGATAGACACACACATACACAAACGCAAACACCTGGCATTGTATATATAGTATTTAAAAAAATATGTTTGTAGAAATATTCATGGCTTTAAATGCATTGGAAGTTGTTATTAACTGGATTCTATTAAATGTTAAGAATACTGTTTTGAACATTGTATTTGTTGGTAGGACTGCCATAAGTAAGTGTTGCAGAATGGTGGCTTAAACAACAGAAATTTATTTTCTCACAGTTCTAGAAACTGGAAATCCAAGAATCAGGGGTTGGCAGGTTTGGTTTCTCCTGGGGCTGCTCTGTCTCTGTTTTACAGATGGCTGTCTCTGGCTGTGTCTTCAAATGGACTTTCCTCTCAAAGTGTGTATCTCTTTTTGTCTTATGAGATACCCATCATATTGGAGAGAGCCCCACCACATAGGCCCTCATTCAAAATTAATTACTTCTCTAAAGGCCTTATCTTCAAATATGGTTATATTCTGAGGTAATGAGTACATGAATTTGGGGAAAGTGCATTTCAGCTCATAACAAGCATGCTGAATTATGTAGTGAGAAATTCACTGTGTATGGTTCAATAGGCTGCAGTTCATATTCTGGCTCTGGCATTTGGTGACCTGTAATAAGAAATTGAATTCTTAACCCACATTTTACTCATGTCTAATGGGAGGGGGTAGGATTGAATTAAATGGATTGTTCTGAAAATTAGAGATAATATTTGTGATGTGCCAGACACATAAGAGGTCAATAAATATGTCCTCTTGTTGCAAAAATTAAAGTTCCTCTTGTTTCGTGGAAAAGCAAATTCAACAATATGTATTTTTTTACCATAATTTTGGGAGAAAGTATCTAATTTTATCAAAATTTTAATGTCTGTGTGTTTATGTCTAACACTGAATCTCCACTGGTATGTCACAGATGACATCCAGGCTTCCGACACATCGCTCCCCTCAATTCCGAGTTCCCACAGCCACTGCTTCTCTCCAAGTTTGTCATGCTAATGTTACATTTTCTGTTTTTGCTTTGTTTTAAAAAATTTGAGAGCTTCTATGTTGATAAGAACATGCATGTCTTTAATATGATGTGAAAAGACACATCATATTAAATCAGTGGTTTATTTTGCCATCATATGCAAATGACAAGCAGTAAAATATTTTTAAAAGTGTAGTTTTTTACAATAATTTTAAAAGGCTCTTATCCTTTGTTTAAACTTTTTACAATAATAATGAACCTAAGATAATCTTTAATTTTGATGCATGGAATTATTTTCTCATTGGAATAAATTTGTGACATTATTTTATGCAAGTTGAATTAAATATGTTTGCTGAATTATTGACGTAAAAATACTTGCATGGAAGTAAGTATCATAGCTTACAAAAGCAGAAAATAGCTTTTAGTAGCTAGCATCTATACTTCAAATTTAGGGAAGGCAGAACAACGATTTTTAATTTTAAAATAGTCAACAAACTGTACATAACATGATGTCAAATTGGTTTATTCATATAATCTGAATAAAAGCTTGTATTTAACTTTCTCTAGCTGCAATCCATTCATTTTTTAAATTTATGACAGGTCTCAGGGAAACAGACCCACAACTGTATTAGCCTTTTGGTCTTCTTGATTACACAGGAATGCCATCTAGTGTCAAGACAGTAACTGCATCCATCCTCTCTGTCCTCTAGAATACTCCTGATTGCTTATGTAAGGGAAATAATACATTTCACACTACTTCTCTATAAAAAATGTTTTAAAGAAATATATCACAATGAATATATGGTGACTGTATATAAATTAATAATATGAATAATGTAGTGCGAGTAGGCTTTAGCTAGTTTTGGTTTCACTTTTTATAGACTGAAAAACAAATTTAATATAATGTAAAAAAATAATAAAATAAAATAAAAATAATAAAATAAATAAAATTAAATTAAATAAAATAAACCAAGCCATTCTTTATAAGCAACTGCGTTAAGGATAAAAGTTTGTGAAGGTAATAACTACCAAGTAAGCTCAATGTTACATCAATTTATGCTTTGATTTTAAGTTAAACAACAATTCAGGAATGCATAGGAAATGTATTTTTGTCATTGTTCATAATTAATCTGCTATTGTTAATATGTTTTGAAAATGGGGAAACCGCTAAATCTAATTGAAATATTGTCTGAAATTATGGTAGTTTTATCTATTACTATTTATTAAATTTATTACTAAAACGATAATTCATTTATAATTTTTTTTAAAGATTTTATTTATTTATTTGACAGAGAGAGAGACACAGCGAAAGAGGGAACACAAGCAGAGGGAGTGGGAGAGGGAGAAGCAGGTTTCCCACAGAGCAGGGAGCCCGATGTGGGGCTCGATCCCAGGACCCTGGGACCATGACCTGAGCCGAAGGCAGATGCTTAACGACTGAGCCACCCAGGTGCCCCTCATTTATAATTTTTAATATAAACTTCTCATGCTTTGCAAGTTTGCTATCAGAAATTTTTTTGAATTTCACTTAAGCTGAGTACCAAATGAAGTGAAAAACAAGTTTGTTAAATCGATGTATTAGTTTCTTCTTTTGTAGCTGACTTTTATTATAAGTATAAGAATTTGCAGACACTTCATTTTCCTCTCTGGGAAGCCAGTTCCTTTTAAAAGTGCAATGAAGTATTGCTTCATTAATTAATTTTCTATCATGTAGAACCATGTTTTACAAGTGGTAGCAGGTACTGGAGTGGAATTTGGTGATAAAAAGCAGGAGATAAAGGTGCAGATGGAGGGGGACGTGGATGAATGGGGAAAATTGTGTAAGAAAAGGAAAGAGACAGTAGATAGTGGGGTGATTCAATTCCAGCAGCCACAGTGGCTTGTTTTTCTGGATCTGAAAGACACACTTGAATATACCATCGGTGCAGCCTGAACAAAGACTTCCTACTTTAGCTTTAACATTGGGCCACTGCAAAAAGGAACAGCGCCAAGTACTGGCACCTCTGAGAACCTGGCCCACAGCTAAGACCAGCTGAAGCCTGCCTCACACCATATCTTAGATTGACATTCAGGTACAGCCACCCATTCTGACTTAACTCAATCTGAAATAGTGGAAGGCAGAGTTAAAACTCAGTTGTGAGGTCTGTGGCTTTCCTGTGTACCATGTGTAATATGATGTAATGATCAGATATGTCACAAAAAAATAAAGTGCCATTATAATTATGTTACAGAGGAAAATTATATTACCGTGAAGAATTCCAAGGTAATTTATGTATTAATAAGAGACAAAAACCAGGATCTGAACCTAGGTCTAACTGGTTTTAAAATCCATCCTTTGGCTGCTATAACACAAAGCAAGTTCTGTTGTTAAGTATATACATTTGAGAAAATCACCTTAATTGTTGCCCTTGTTAATAATATAAGACAGTGATATTATCTCTGTGGTTTTTTTACTTATTAAAAACTGTGGACAGGGGCGCCTGGGCGGCTCTGGTCATGATCCCAGAGTCCTGGGATCAAGCCCCACATCGGGCTCCCTGCTTGGCAGGAAGCCTGCTTCTCCCTCACCCACTCCCCCTGCTTGTGTTCCCTCTCTCGCTATGTGTCTCTCTGTCAAATAAATAAAATCTTAAAACAAAAACAAAACAAAACAAAACAAAAAACCTGTGGACACAGAACAGAAAATATTTGATATGATTTATTTCTTCAAATTGTTAACAATTCAGTAGAGAGGTGAATGATTTAAATAAAGTGTTGCTAAAGCATTAGAACTTTTGTGATAGAACCGTCTAAGATTAATGGTGGAGAGTAGGTCAACACTAACACCTGAAGTGGCAATAGAAAGTATTAAGAGGGGAAGTAATAAATGAATGAAGTCTTGAAGGATCAGTAGGTGTTCGTATGGGAGAAAAAAAGTAAGGAAAGGTCACTCCATGTGGAGGAAGCAGTATGAAATTGAGGCATACATTAGCTTAATATATTCAGGGTACTGAAAATAGTTTATTAAGCTTGTGAGTTTGTGAGGATTACACGAAGCAATCCATGTAAAGCAGTTTGTTCAATTCTTGTCCTGGTAAATAGCAAATAAGCCACAAATGTTGGTAATGCTCTATAATAATAGGCTGTGGTGGGAAAATACCACTGTAGGAGACAAACCAGCAACTTAAGCGAGAGAATGATACATAAGTACCCCTTACAGACCATGATAAATGCTCTCTCTCTCTCTCTTTTTTTTTCTGTCAATAATGGAAAGTCATGGGCGCCTGGGTGGCTCAGTTGGTTAAGCGACTGCCTTCGGCTCAGGTCATGATCCTGGAGTCCCGGGATCGAGTCCCGCATCGGGCTCCCTGCTCGGCAGGGAGTCTGCTTCTCCCTCTGACCCTCCTCCTCTCATGCTCTCTGTCTCTCATTCTCTCTGTCTCAAATAAATAAATAAAATCTTTAAAAAAAAAAAAAAAAAATGGAAAGTCATAAAAGCATTCTAAGTTTGGGAGTGTCAGGATGAATTTTGAATATTAGGATGACCATGCCATTAGCTAAATAATGGAGAACTGATTAGAAAACAATGTGATTTAAATTAGGAAAGGAATGCTCAAGGCAATAACACAAGCAATAGCAGAAGGATGGAGAGGAGAAACTTGTAATTGAAATTTTACAAAACAGTGTAGATGGGATTTTTGTCAATGAGAAGACAGAGGGGAGTCAAGGATGTCTTCCAAATCACTGACCTGTTTGCTCTAGTGATGGTGCGTCCAAGAAATTCGGAGTCAGAGCAACATTGCTAATGAGACACTTACCTCAATATACTACCATGAACTCAATACTCAACAAAAATGTCATTCCCCCCAAGCGTAAGCACTTTGTCAATTACAGTTTTTCAAAAATGCCAACTCTTGAAGTTTAACTTCTCATGAAAGTAGACGGCATGACAGAGACTGATTTGCTAGAATTTCATTAGGGAGTGTGCTTGAGACTTGTGGAAGAAAAGGAAAGGAGGAGCATTTGGACAGAGACCAAAATATGTGATGCAATTTTAATAAGCCTTCACTGATATACATGGATCTTTGAAGCCAAGAGAATCCAGGTTTTCACTCATTCTGGCACTTCTGTGATCCTTTTATCATTATATTCATTGGGCAATAGATTTGGGCTGCACCAGAAAGGTCCATAACCACACAGAAAGTAGCTTCTTTAGCCGTGGCACCTCCCTAAGAGAGCTGACAGGTGAAGCATGTTGGCTGCCAGCATCCATCCCTACGTGACTAATTAGGAACTCTCCCTATCTGCCCCACATAGAGTACATTCTCTCTTCAACTTTTAAGAACTACCTTAATATATATCTGTAGCTCAAGAAGAAAACTTAATTTTTCCAATGGTGTTGCTGCCTCTTAATATTTGTCTTATATCCCAGTGGTACTTCACTGATTTTGAATGTGATTCTTGAATAATAATGTATCTCAACTTACAACCTTGCAGTTCTCGCAATCTGCTCATTTTGTTTTAAATATAACTGCATAAGCAGCTCATAACAATTTTTAGGGCTTCTCTGGCCCACGTTGGTTTTGCTTATCTTTAAATTCTGTGAGACTTATACTAGGTACCATTGAGAGGCAAGCTATGATAGAGGCAGCTAAGAATGCTTGTACCAATGTCTAGATTTAAACATTGGCTCTTCCATTACTAACTATCTTAAATTGATTTTCTACTCACTATGCCTTAGATCATCTATTTTTATTTTTATTTTTTATTTTTATTTTTATTTTTTTTAAGATTTTATTTATTTGCGAGAGAGAGAATGAGAGACAGAGAGCATGAGAGGGAGGAGGGTCAGAGGGAGAAGCAGACTCCCTGCTGAGCAGGGAGCCTGATGTGGGACTCGATCCCGGGACTCCAGGATCATGACCTGAGCCGAAGGCAGTCGCTTAACCAACTGAGCCACCCAGGTGCCCGATCATCTATTTTTAAAATAAGGATAATATTAGTACCTACTCCGTAGGCTTGCCATAAAAGAATAGTGATGCCTCTTAGTAAGTACTCAGTAACTTTTAATTATTTTTATATTACTCTTCCTAAATAGATGGATCAGGTTTACTTTTTTCACAGTTATATCCCCCAAAACTAGCATTTCTTTTTCTATCTTACCATTATCAGAAATTGACATTGAAGCAATCCATTGACCTTATTAAGATTTCACCAGTGTTATATGCACTCATGTGTATGCACATGTGTATTTATTTCTATGTAGTTTTATCACATATGTAGATTCATGTGACCACCAAGACAGTCCAGACACAGAGCAGATTCATCCTGATGATCCATCATATGACCTATTTATAGCCACGGCCATCTTTGTCCCCTGCAACCACCGGCATGTTCTCTATTTCTGTAATTTTGTCATTTCATAAATGTTATATAAATGGACTCATACAGTATGTAAACTTTTGAGATATTTTTCCCCACTCAAAATAATTTCCTTAAAAACCATTCAATCATTAATGTATCAGCAGTCTGTCTCTTTTTATTGATGATTGGTATGTATGCATCACAGTTTCTTGAACCATCATTTGTTAGCTATTAAGAATAAAGCTGTTATGAACATTCATTTACAGTTTTTTTAAAATTTTTTTTACATTTACAGGGTTTTCTGTGAATATACATTTTCATTTTTCTTACATAAATCCTGAAATTTTTTTGGTTAGCTATAAAGCATTGTATCATAATTGTGCCAGTATGCTTATATCTGTATGTATATAGTTAATGAATAAGCTGATATGTAAGGAAACCACTGCATGGCAGCAGTGTCTACAATAACCAGAAGAGTTCTCAAAGTCAACTAACACTGGGTATGTATCATGAGTAAAAAAAATAAATTGTTTAAGCAAAAACAAAACCAAAAAAAACCAAACAAAAGCAGTTTCCGAATAATAGAACAATGTTAGAAGGTTTATACTATCTGATTTCAAAACTTGTGAAGCTACAGTAAATAAGTTAATATAGTATCAACATAATAAACATGTAGATCTATGTATGGAATAGAATATAGAAATAAACATACATATATAGTTGATTGATTTTAAATAATACCAAAGTAATTCAATGGTGAATGGGTGGTCTTTTTAACAAACAGCACTTGAACAATTGGATACCCATATGTAAAATAAAACAAAACCAGAACCTCATTATCTAGTTAATATCATTTTACAAATTAGCTCAAAATGGATTACACGATTGTAAAGGTTTAATCTATAAATCCTCTAGAAGAAAACCTTAGTGAAAAATCTTTGTAATCTTGGATTAGGTAAGGAGTTCTTCAATATGACAATAAAATAAAAATGATTAATTTGTCTTCATCAAAATTTCAAATATTTGCCTTTCAAAATATACCATTAAGGAAATTAAAAAAACAAGGCACAGCCAAGAAGAAAACACTTTCTGAAGATGGACCGAGAAAGGAGTTATATCCAGAATATATAAAAATTTCTGAAGTCAATTAGAATGACATATATCCCAATAAAAAAATTGTACAAAAATTTGAACAGATGCTTTCCCAAAGAACGTCAACTAAGCACATGAATCTAATGTACAGCATGGTGATTATAATTAACAATACTTTATTATATACTTATAAATTGCTAAGAGATTAGATCATAATGTTCTCTCTATAAAATAAGGAATGGTAAATATGTGAGGTGCTGGAGATGTTAGCTAACACTTTGGTAGTGATGGTTTTCTAATATATAGGTGTATGAAATCAACATTTAAATTCACACAATGTTGTATGTCAATCATATCTCAATAAAGCTGGAAAACAACAAGTATGCTCAACATCATTCGTTATTAGAGAAATTGAAACAAAATCACTGTATACCCACTACAATGGCTAAAATATTAAAATACTAACAATACTGAATGTTAGCAAAGATGTGGGAAAACAGCAATTCTCATATCATACATTGTTAGTGGGGATGTAAATTAATATAGTAATACTGGAAAACTTTTGGACAGTTCCTTAATAAGTTAAACATACATTTATATTAAAACACTAACCCCACACCTAGATATCTACTGAAGGAAATGAAAACATGACCAAACAAAGACACAAATATTCATAGTTACATTATTCATAATAAGAAAAAACTGGAAACAAGTCAAATATCCATCAACTGGTTAAAAGATATACAAAGTGAAGTATATCCATACAATGGAATAGTACTCAGAGAAGAAAAGAATGAGCAGCCAATACATGCAACATCATGGGTGCATCTCAAAAACATCATACTAAATGAAAGGAGTCATGCATAAAAAATAACATATTATGTGATTCTACATATATGGAATTCTTGGAAAGGCAAAAACAATGTGAAAAGAAAGCAGATCAGTTGTTGTCTGTGTCAAGAGAGGGATAGGGATCAACTGTACATTTTGGGGGATGGAAATGTTCTAGAACTGGATCGTGTTGATAGTTACACAACTGTGTAAGTTTGCCAAATCTAATCAGTTTCTACTCTTAAATGAGTGTGTTTTGAAATATTGGAAGTTTCAAACAAAGAACAAATGAATGGGTAGTGTGGTAATTTAGACAATAAGAAAGGAGAACTGTATCATAAACTATGGCTGTAGAGAGATGGCTTAAAGCCAGTCAGAGAGACAGAAAAATTTGAGAAAAGTGTTTTTCTTTGCCTATTTTTTGAAGGGAAATGTGAAATAGAGTATTCCTATAACTGCCTGGAGGTAGCCCTATGCCTATTCCTTAAATGTCTCAAAGTCGGTACTGGAACTTAGTTAATGTAAGGACAAGATGGGTTAGCTAGGGATTTATAATATGCTCTTTTTTTACTTCTTTTTTTTTTAATTTTTTTATTCTTATGTTAATCCCCATACATCACATCATTAGTTTTAGATGAAGTGTTCCATGATTCATTGTTTGTGCATAACACCCAGTGCTCCATGCAGAATGTGCCCTCCTCAATACCCACCACCAGGCTAACCCATCCTCCCACCCCCCTCCCCTCTAGAACCCTCAGTTTGTTTTTCAGAGTCCATCGTCTCTCATGGTTCGTCTACCCCTCCGATTTCCCCCGCTTCATTCTTCCCCTCCCGCTACCTTCTTCTTCTTTTTTTTTTTTCCTTAACATATATTGCATTATTTGTTTCAGAGGTACAGATCTGAGATGCAACAGTCTTGCACAATTCACAGCGCTTACCAGAGCACATACCCTCCCCAGTGTCTATCACCCAGCCACCCCATCCCTCCCACCCCACCCCCCACTCCAGGGCACTCTGAAGAATCTCCTGAGCCTTTCAATTATTCATTCCTATGTAATCATGCAGAGAAAAAATAATCGAGTTTGAGAAACTGTGCACTTACTACATATAAATTTAAATCATATAATTTCAATGGTTTCTTTTAATCTTGCATATAGACTAAACCACTTTACAGGTTGCTTGGGTGGTTAAGTCAGTTAAGCATCTGCCTTTGGCTCAAGTCATGATCCTGGGGTCCTGGGATCAAGTTCTGTGTCTGGCTCTCTGCTTAGTGGGGTGTCTGTTTCTCTGCCCCCCCTGGCTCTCGCTCTCTCTCAAATAAATAAATAAAATCTTTTAAAAAATAATTAAAAAACCACTTTATAGCAGTGGTTCTTACCAGGCATAAATCCATCCCCAGAGACATTTGGCTACATCTGGAGGACACTGACTGAGAAGATGGGAGTGGCTAATTTTTATGAGTTTTTACGACCAGCGGAACTCAAAAGACTGGAGGTTTAGAGGTTCTCAGCATAACCAGTGTGGAGCTGGCCAAGCATTGCGGTGCTCCTGTGCAGAAGGAGGGCAGGTAACCTGGGGGGCAGACGGTGTGATCTGAGGATCCCTGGGACACACTGGGAGAGACAGTTCCTCCTTCTCGGAGTGCGTCTGGGAGAGGTGGCATTGCCTCTCCTGGGAGAAAAGAGCCGGCAGATGCCATTACCTTCTCCCTGCCGCTCAACACAGGTGCAGAGATACCTGTGGCATGCAGCTAACCAGGACACTGGCTCTTTGCTGCACTTTACTCCAAAACCCACTCCCTTGCCATTTGGTGCAACTGCCTCTCTGGGACAAACCTGCATGAGTCCCAGCATGGCAAGACCCTCCCCCAGAGGACCAGTGCAGGTCTTTAGCATACCAGGTCCCTAAGTTTAAAGTTTTAAAACTCAGCCTGCTTGCCTGGGATAGAGCCCAAGGTGCAGTGCACTGCAGCACAGTCAAATGGCATGAACAGATCAAGGTGAAGGCAGGGATCCGAGGGACACCTGGGACACAAAAGAGGAGACTGTTTGCTTTTCTGGGGGGAATTCCCAGAGAGCAGTGGATGCAAATTCCCCTCTCTGGGACAAGGGAGAGGGCTGGCACCATTTCTCTCCCCAAACCCTCAGCATACACTCACTTCAGTAAGTAGCACAGCACCAGTGGTGGCCTAAACTGCTTACAACAACCCCCCGCCCGACCCCATGATCCGTAAGTGCTGCTTTTCTAGGGCAAGCATGCCTGAGAACCAAGGCAGGAGGCCCTTCCCCCAGAAGATGAACACAACCCACCCCCCCAACACACACACACCACATCTACTGACCATTGAGTTCTGCAGAGCTTTAGCTCTAGTGGAAATAGTGTCAGGTCTCTTTTAACAAGCAAAGGAGAGCACACCTAGTTAAAACTCGCCACACTCTGGCCAAGGGCCGAACACTCCCCACTATAGGCAAGGAGAAACTCTGCAGGGGACTGATCTGAGGGAAAGAGCAGCCAAAACATAGCAGCAGGGTGCACACAGCATACACCAGAGACACTTTGTGAAATGCCAGGCCCTGGACAGTATGTGACCTCTTATTTTTTTTTTAAAGATTTTATTTATTTATTTGAGACAGAGAGAATGAGATACAGAGAGCATGAGAGGGAGGAGGGTCAGAGGGAGAAGCAGACTCCCCGCTGAGCAGGGAGCCCGATGCGGGACTCGATCCCGGGACTCCAGGATCATGACCTGAGCCGAAGGCAGTCGCTTAACCGACTGAGCCACCCAGGCGCCCCAATATGTGACCTCTTCTTAATAAAGCCATTACTCTCAGAAGCAGGAAACATAACAGGCTTTCCTAACACTCAGAAGACAGAGACCTAGACAAAAGGCCAAGATGGAGGAATTCATCCCAAAAGAAAGAATAAGAAAATGTCACAGTCAGAGATCTAATTGAAACAGATATAACTAAAGATATAACTAATACGCTTGATCCAGAATTTAAAACAACAATCATAAGGATACTAGATGGGTTCGAGAAAAGCATAGAAGACACCAGGGAACCTTATCACAGAGATAAAAGACCTAAAAACCAGTCAGGCCAAAATGAAAAATGCTATAACTGAGATGTGAGACTGACTGAATATAATGAGCACAAGGATAGAAGAAGCAGAGGAACAAATAAGTGATATAGAAGATAAAATTATGGAAAATAATGAAGCTGAAAAGAAGAGGGAAAGAAAAATATTGGATTATGAATGTAGAATTAGAGAACTCAGCAACTCTATAAAGCATAGTAACATTTATATCATTGGAGTTCCAGAAGAAGTGAGGGAAAGGGTGCAGAAGGTTTACTCAAGGAAGTTATAGCTGAAAACTTCCCTAATCTGGGGAAGGAAAGAGACATCCAAATCCAGGAGCACAGAAAAATCCCATCACAATCAACAAAAGCAGGCCAACACCAAGACATATTGTAGTTATCCAGAAACAACAACTTCACAAGTAATACAATGGCACTAAATTCATATCGATCAAGAATTACTTTGAATGTAAATGGACTAAATGCTCCAATCAAAAGACACAGGGTGTCAGAATGGATTAAAGAAAACATGACACATCTATCTGTTGCCTACAAGAGATTTATTTTAGACCTAAAGACAGCTGTAGATTGAAAGTGAGGGGATGGAGAACCATTTATCATGCTAACAGATGTAAAAAAAAAAAAAGCCAGAGTAGCCATACTTATATCAGACAAACTAGATTTTAAACCAAAGACTGTAACAAGAATAAAGAAGGGCACTATATAATAATAAAGGGGTCTATCCAACAAGAACACTAACAATTATAAATAGTTATGCCCCAACTTGGGAGCACCTAAATATATAAAACAATTAATAGCAAGCATAAAGGGACTCATTAATAATAATACAATAATATTAGGGGACTTTAACACTCCACTTACATCAATGGGCAGATCATCTGAGCAGAAAATCAACAAGGAAATAATGGCTTTGAATGACACTCTGGGCCAGATGGACTTAACAGATATATTAAGAACATTTCACTCATTAGCAGGAAAATACATTCTTTTCAAGTGCACATGGGACATTCTCCAGAATAGATCACACACTGGATCACAAATCAGACCTTAATAAGTAGAAAAAGATTGATACCACACCATGCATATTTTCAGACCAAAATGCTATGAAACCTGAAGTCAACCACAAGAAAAAGTTTGGAAAGACCACAAATACAGGAAGGCTAAAGAACATCTTACTATAGAATGAATGGGTCAACCAGGAAATTAAAGAAGAAATAAAAAAAATACAGGGAAACAAATGATAATGAAAACACAATAGTCCAAAACCTCTGGGATGCAGCAAAAGCAGTCATAAAAGGGAAGTATATATAATACAGGTCTACGTAAAGAAGCAAGAAAAAATCTCAAATATCCAACCTATACTTATACCTAAAGGAGCTAGAAAAAGAACAACAAATGAAGCCAAAGTGAGCAGAAGAAGGGAAATAATAAAGATTGGAGCAAAAATAAATGATATAGAAACAAACAAACAACAACCACCACCAAAAAACAGATCAATGAAATCAGGAGCTAGTACTTTGAAAGAATTAATAAAATTGATAAACCCCTAGCCAGACTTATCAAAAAGAAAAGAGAAAGGACCCAAATAAATAAAATCATGAATGAGTGTGGAGAGATCACAACCAACATCACAGAAATACAAATGATTATAAGAGAATATCATGAAAAATTATATGCCAACAAATTGGACAACTTGGAAGAAATAGATAAATTCCTAGAAACAGACAAACTACTAAAACTGAAATAGGAAGAAATAGAAAACTTGAACAGACTGATAGGCAGCAAAGAAATTGAATTAGTAATAAAAAATCTCCCAACTAACAAAAGTCCAGGGCCAGATGGCTTCCCAGGGGGATGTACATAACATTTAAAGAAGAGTTAATACCTATTCTTCTGAAACTTTTCCAAAAAATAAAAATGGAAGGAAAACTTCCAAACTCATTCTATGAGGCCGGCATTACCTTGATTCCAAAACCAAAGACCACTAAAAAAAGAGAATTTAAAGGCTAATTTCCCTGATGAACATGAACGTAAAAATTCTCAACAAAATATTAACCAATCAAATCCAATATTACATTAAAGGAACCATTCACCACAGTCAAGTGGGATTTATTACTGGGCTGCAGGGGTCGTTCAATATTCACAAGTCAATCAATGTGATATACCACATTAATAAAAGGAAAGATAAGAACCATATGATCCTCTCGATAGATGCAGAAAGAGCATTTGACAAACTACAGTATCCACTGGTTTTTATCCCAGAAATGCAAGACAGGACCATTATTCAAAATTAAAGAAACCAGACTGAGAAAACTAAATACTGTATGATTCCAACTATATGGCTTTCTGGAAAAGGCAAAACTATGGAAACAGTATAAAGATCAGTGGTTTCCAAGAGTTGTTGGTGGTGGAGAGTAATGAATTAGAAGAACACAGAAGATTTTTGAGCAGTAGAAGTATTCAAAATGATAAATACACATCAGTATACATTTCTCAAAACCATAGAATTATACACCAAGAGTAAGCCACAGTATAAATTAAGGGCTTTGTATGATTATGACCAGTCAATGTAGGTTCATAGTTGTAACAAATGTACTGCACTGGTGGGGGATATTGATAATGGAGGAGGCTATACATTATACTTGATTGTGAATGACTAATTGATCCCCTCGGAACAAGAAAAGGATATACTGTCTCATCACTCCTATTAGACATCATATGGAAGTCTTAGATACTGTAATGGGGCAAGAAAAGAAGCAAAAGTCATACAGATTTAAAGATAAACATGTTTTTTTTTTATTTGCAGAGGATATAATTGCATAGAAAATCCAAAAAAATCTAGAAAAAATCTTCTAGACTTAATAAATTATTCAGCAAGATCTTACAATGCAGCATATATATATATAAAATCTATATGTATATAGACAGACTATAGTTCTGTTTAATAATAATGAAAAATAGAGTTCAAAATTTTAAAAAGAACCAGTCATATTACAAAGAAAAGCTACTTGTGTACTTTATAACAAAATACGTGCATTATCTATATGATAAAAACTATAAAACATTGATGACATAAATAAAAGAAGACCTTAATAAACAGAATGGCTATACCATGTTCCTGGATTGTCAGACTCAATAAAGGTTTCTCCCACCATCTGAAAGTAGAGCATTCTTTTGAAAACTTTCGTAAGCTGAATGGCATAAAGCAAAAAAGCAAGTACCATTAATTTATTTGGAAACATTTTTTTAGTATTCCCAGACCCCCAAAATACCTTTTTAAGGCTTTTCTGATACCTTAGGACATATCTTGCTAATGGATGCACAAAATAAATTAAGATCAAGTATCGGTGCTCATAGAGACCGTTCAAAGCTATGGTGGCTTGGTGCTGAGATGCTGTGTATAATTCCCAGGGAAGGAACTGGGTGGGGTCACTCTCACTGCTCAGGTGCATACTGCATCTATTTTTGCTTTTTGCCTTTTTTTTTCATAAAAGGAAAAATCTTCTTCATATTTCTTTAGTTAGTGAAAACAGATATTAATATAGGGTTTACTAAAAGTGAAATGGCATAATGTGAACTTCGGAAAGTGGGTAATACTTGTATTGTTATAAGGTCAGTTCTCTGATGGGTATTAAAGAGGGCACGTTCTGCATGGAGCACTGGGTGTTATACGCAAACAATGAATCATGGAACACTACATCAAAAACTAATGATGTACTCTATGGTGACTAACATAATAAAAAAATATCTTAAACTTTTCAAAAAAAAGGGTCAGTTTTCCCATAGTTGAACTACAGATTTAACTTAACCCCAAAGTCTCAGCAGGATTTCTATGTAGAAAATGACAACTTATTTAAAATGTATATCAAAGTCAAATAAAGTAGAATAGTCAAAAATAATTTCAAAAAGGAAGAAAAAGTTGGAGGACCAGATTTCCAGACTTACCATAAAGCAACAGTGGTAAAAAAAGTATGTAAATTTGGGAATAGATAGAACAAAGACCAACACAATGGAAGAGAAAGCCCAGAAATATAGCCATGCAAATGTAGTCAAATGATTTTTGACACAATTGTGCATTCTTTTCCACAAAACAGACATTTGCATATTCATATTTTAAAACATTAACTTTTTACATCACACCTTACATATAAAATAAATAAAAATGACTTAAATGTAATCTCAGTCTGTGGATTTGTGAATATATATATATATATATATATTCAACTAAAAGAAAAACTAAGTGATACTATGTATCCAAAAATTTGAACACACAATTCACCAAAGAAGATATACAGATGCCAAATAAGCAAATGAACAGATATTCAGCATCCTTCGTCATCAGAATGTACAAACTGAAACCCAAATGACATATATCCTTACCCTATACACACCTACTAAAATGGCTACAATTAAAAAAAGAAAAAAAAGGGGCGCCTGGGTGGCTCAGTTGGTTAAGCGACTGCCTCTGCTCAGGTCATGATCCTGGAGTCCCGGGATCGAGTCCCACATCGGGCTCCCTGCTCAGCAGGGAGTCTGCTTCTCCCTCTGACCCTCCTCCCTCTCGTGCTCTCTCTCATTCTCTCTCTCGCAAATAAAAGAAAAGAAAAGAAAAGAAAAAACAAAGAACGTAGTGGGGCGCCTGGGTGGCTCAGTTGTTAAGCGTCTGCCTTCCACTCAGGTCATAATCTCCAGGTCCTGGGATCGAGCTCCGCATGGGGCTCCCTGCTTGGCGGGGAGTCTGCTTCTCCCTCTCCCTCTGCCTCTCCCCACTGCTCCTACTCTGTCTCTCTCTGTATCTCTCTGTCTCAAATGAATAAATTAAAACAAAAAAATTCTGTAAAAAACAAAGAACGTGGTGATACCAACTGCTTTCAGGAGGCAGAATAGCTGTACTCATACCTTGCTGGCGGGAATGTGCCATAGCACATCCATTTTTTTTAATATTCCATTTTTTTATTATGTTATGTTAATCACCATACATTACATCATTAGTTTTTTTTTTTTAAGATTTTATTTATTTATTTGACAGAGAGAGAGATAGAGAGAGCAGGAACACAAGCAGGGGGAGTGGGAGAGGGAGAAGCAGGCTTCCCGCGGAGCAGGGAGCCCGATGTGGGACTCGATCCCAGGACCCTGGGATCATGACCTGAACTGAAGGCAGACACTTAACGACTGAGCCACCCAGGCGCCCCTACATCATTAGTTTTTGATGTAGTGTTCCACGATTCATTGTTTGCATATAACACCCAGTGCTCCATGCAGTAGGTGCCCTCTTTAATACCCATCACCAGGCTAACCCATCCCCCCACCCCTCCCCTCTAGAACCCTATTTGTTTCTCAGAGTCCATAGACTCTCATGGTTCGTCTCCCCCTCCGATTTCCCCCCCTTCATTCTTCCCTTCCTGCTATCTTCTTCTTTTTTTAACATATAATGTATTATTTGTAACCCCAAAGATAAAAATGTAGTGATCCGAAGAGGTACGTGCACCCCGATGTTTATAGCAGCAATGTCCAAGATAGCCAAACTATGGAAAGAGCCAATATGCCTATCAACAGATGAATGGATAAAGAAGAAGCAATCTATCTATCTATCTATCTATCTATCTATCTATCTATCTATCTATCTATATGTATATACAATGGAATATTATGCAGCCATCAAAAGGAATGAAATCTTGCCATTTGCAACGCCATGGTTGGAACTGGAGGGTATTATGCTGAGCACATCCATTTTTAAAACTGTTTTAAGTTCTTATAAAATTAATCATATGCTTATATTACCCACAAATCTCACTCTGAGTTATTTATCTTAAGGAAATATAAACTTGTCTTTATACAAAGCCTGTACAGGAATGTGGCATTTTAATGAATAATCATCAAAATCTGGAAACAGTCCAAATACACTTTGTCCAATAAATGGTTTAAGACAAAAATCCTATGGCAAGTCCATATTGTTTGGCAATAAAATGTAATAAAATATTGATATGCACAACATCATGAAGTCCTCTCAAATGAATTTTACTAAGTAGAAGAAACCAGAGGCAACATATATGTTTCCACTTATCTGGAATTCTGGAAGAGGCATATAAGTAGTTATGAATGGAGAGGAGTGGCATGAGGGAATTTTGTTGTTATGGATACATGACTTTTTAGATATATCAATATTCACAGAACTGTGGGCCATAAGTGAAATTTAGCCTGTATAAATTAAAAAGTAAATAAGTTAATTTTTTTTTTACTGATGTGAATATTCAGGTCTAGGTGTATTAAATAAATTACCTATGTGTAAAAGGGTTAACATTTCTCTAAACTATTCTGTGGACTTTTTTATTTTATATCTCTCATGCAAATTTTAGTACAGTTTTTTTTTTCTTCTTTGCCATTTTATTTTTCTTTTGAATACTTCCAGATATATTCATAATGAGTAATATTTATTATACCTTTTAATCTTCCATTTTCTGTCTTAGATAAATGCATTCATTAATTCTGGTTTACTGTTAAGCAAATTGAATTTTTCTCTCTCTCTTTCTCTCTTTTTTTTTTTTTTGTTTTACTTTCACTCTTGCTTTTTAACTACTTTGATGTTGTTGCTGCTGCTACTATATTTTTGGTTGATTATTTACCATAATGATCTAAATCATCATGTTGTAATTTCTTGAATTATTGGTTTAATCTCTTCTGAGAATAACAATTAAAATTATGTTTTACTTTCACAATAAAAAAATAACAAAAAAGTTCTAGCCAAGAATAATGAACATGTTTTTATCTTAAGAAAACATGCTGTCTTGAATAACTACAGGTTAATGTTTAAAATCTCATGATTCAAAATACTTCTCTACGTTTGTTGCCTAAATTTACCCCAAGATATTAATTAAATATTTTAATGAAATTTTAAATAATATGAGTAGACCACCCCAACTGATTTCTTTACTACCTAGAAAAATAGGATAGTAAAATAGATAAATATATATTTAACAGAAATTGTTATTGTTTTGTTTTGTTTTTTTTTAAGATTTTATTTATTTATTTGAGAGAGAGAGAATGAGAGAGAGAAAGCACATGAGAGGGGGGAGGGTCAGAGGGAGAAGCAGACTCCCCGCCGAGCAGGGAGCCCGATGCGGGACTCGATCCCAGGACTCCAGGATCATGACCTGAGCCGAAGGCAGTGGCTTAACCAACTGAGACACCCAGGTGCCCCAGAAATTGTTATTGTTAAGCTTATCTCTTTCGTGTGATCTTAGTTTCCTTTAAATGTTCTTCTAAGAGTTTTCTCAGTTCTGCTTCCCTCTGATTTCCCTTGTGATTCAACTTTATTTGATTAGCAATAGTACTCATTTGCCAAAAGATGCTAAAGAAGCATAATTTTCTTTTTCATCCTCTCTTCCTTAGGCAATGTTTTAAGTTCTACAATTTCATTAACTGGAGTACAAAAAAAAAAAATGAAACTTTTCAAGTAACTCCTTTAATAGTTATTAGAGGACATCATTTACAAAGCAAATATGTAGACTGTTATTTCCAATAGCATATCAGATCTATTTATTTTGTTGTCGCAATTTAGTTTTGCAATGTGGTCTCCAGTTTATTTTCCCTTCCAAGCCCCATCCCTTTATTCTGTTCTGTTTTGTTAAGGCCCTCTTCTGTTAATGTTTCTTACAAGCCCAATATATGAAACATACTTTAACTTCCAAGCAATGAATGATTCAACTCAATACCTTTCAAAATGTGAGTCAAACACAGGCCATAGAATTTGAATTATTTAATATAAAATGATTAGATTGCTCTGTATCCCAGGGCATGATTGAGCATGTCTGCAATGAGTTTCGGTGCATATAAAAACACCTTCAACACTTGTCATTTCTCTGATCTCTTGCAAAATGAAAAATCTGCATCTGTGCTGATGGCTCTTTTCATTAGCCTCTCAGTGATCTGACTCTAATCATTCTTTTCTGCTGTGTAAATTATATTTACTATAGATAAAAGCTGACATTTTATAATGTCTACCAATTATACTTCTGTAATTGTGCTAAGGCAGCTTATGAAATCATTTCCCACATTTTTTCTCTATCTTTAATTCTCTTTCTAAATCCCATTCTTTTTGGCATAAGTAGGACAAAGTGGAAAAATATGTATGTGGTTATTTTCATGAAAAAGTAAAGTTGGATAATTTTGCTAAAGCCATGTAGTATTCAATATAGTATTCAATGCATCATAAAATTTGTCAGGATAATATCAAGATTTCATCTGAGGATAGATGAGAAATCAATGGCTTTGATATTTGCACCCACTTGTCCCTTTTCATAGACAACAAATGTTTCAAGATCAAATATCTCCAATCATTTTTAATAATGTTGAATGTGTATGAAAGCTGAAGAACAGTTTGGAAAAGTAAGGGGGAAAGTGGAATTTTATTTTAAGAGTGTTAAAATTGAAACTCCCAAAGCAGTTTCATTGGTAAAGTTTTCAGTCACATTTTCATGGTCAAAACATTATAATAACCCTTCAGTTGTACTCTTTCTTTCTCATCCAACATAATATTTTTACTATGATACTGATATTAATCCTAAATGTCCTATCATCAACCACAAGCTCCTCAGTCTGATCTCCTACACACTAAGAGCACTAACAACAGTGTTTATAATCTATAACAGAAATACTTATTTGGGGCACCTGGGTGGCTCAGATGGTTAAGCATCTGCCTTTGGCTCAGGTCATGATCCCAGAGTCCTGGGATAGAGCCCCCGCATAGGGCTCCCTGCTCAGTGGGGACCGGGCTTCTCCCTCTCCTCTGCCATTCTCTCCACTTGTGCTCTCTGGCTCTGTCTATCTCTCTGTCAAATAAAAAAATAAAAACTTTAAAACTAAAAAAAGAAATACTTAAAAATATTAAGAGAATCAGGAAAGCATAGCATTCAGTAGGTCTTTCTGTTTATCTATAAACTGTATCAGTTTATCACTTTTTAAAATACTCAAAATGCAGTGAACCTCTGTTCCCTAGATTAGTTCCACTCTCCTTGACCAAAAGGGTCCAACATTCCTCCACCAATAAGTTGCCTTTGGTCCAGGGACTGAGATGCACAATAAGTCATGACTGCCAGGTATTTCAAAAGGTATTGTTAAATGTAATATATTTTGTGATATTCTGTTAAAAAAATAAACAGAGAGAAAATGGTTTTGGGTAGCCAAGCACTGACTGATGAAAAACTGGTAAAAAAAATGAAACTATTGATGAAAAAATGCAGATTAACAAAATTGTTCATTTTATTTAAACATGTCTCTTTGTGTGCAAAATAAGGCCAGATTAGCACCTGGAAGTCAATAGGCTTGTCTTGCTGGTTGATACCATTTGTAATTATCGTTTGGGTTTTTGTGTGTATACTCAGAGCCTTAGTGGCACCAGAGATACATTTTAAGTGAGGGCAATTCTCCCTTTCATATCTCCTGAGCAATTGCATCAGCCTTACTTTACCACTAGCGGTCACCCCAACTAGAAACGTATGGTGAGCATGAGGGAAAATGTGACTACTTGAGTCATCTTCTAACATCATTTCTTTACTATGGTACTGAGATGGAAGGAAAGCAAAGAGGGAACCAATATAAAGAGAGGAGGAAAAAACAGATATGGTACAAAGCAGATACTTCTGCTGTTCAGTCTTGGGACATACAAAACTGAACAGAAAATCATTGTTTAATTAAAAATCACCAAAATTTTTTAGTCTTATTTCTTAAAGGAGAGATATACTGGGTGGAAGGAGATGATAAATGGATTTGCGTGTAAAAGTGCATTTGTTTTGCTTTGATCTTGCGTTGAGTGACCATGGTTAGTACTAAAAGCACATTTTTTTTTAAGATTTTATTCATTTATTTGTCAGAGCGAGAGAGAGAAAGTGCAAGCAGGGAGAGTGGCAAGCAGAGGGAGAAGCAGGCTCGCCCCTGAGCAGGGAGCCAGACACGGGCTCCATCCCAGGACACGAGGATCATGACCTGAGCTGGAGACAGACACTTAACCAACTGAGCCACCCAGGAGCTCCTAAAATCACATTTTCTAATATAGTGAGAAGACAGTGAGAGGGGATTACCTAGAAGTCAGGAACAAGAAATACAAAGATAATTTTATATCAATGTTAATAACAATAATAATTTTAAAGATTTTAATTCAACTATTAAGAGGAAAAATAGATTATAATAAAATAATAATAGAGAGTTGAACCTACATTTTCTTTATAAAGCACTGAATAAAATTATGCATACCTTTTGGCACATATCTATCAGAATCTAAGTGAAGAGATAAAAATATAGAGGGCTTAGAAAACTTGCATGGTACAGATAAGTTTGTGCAATACTAACAAGTTCTTTGAATGATGAGTTTATATTGTACTCTGCTCTCAAAAAGATAAAAAGGAATTTAAAGGTAAACACATCTACAGAAGTCATTACTTAATAGATGATAAAGCAACTCAAAAATGGTAAATATGTATGATATATATTATATTCTCTAATACATTCAGTTATATTAGAGATTTTAAAGATGTTGGGACACCTGGGTGGCTCAGTTTGTTAAGTGTCCAACTCTGGATTTTGTCCCAGGTCTGATCTCAGGGTCCTGGGATTACGCCCCTAGAAGGACTTAGTACTCACTGGAGAGTCTGCTTGAGGATTCTCTCTCCCTCTCCTTCTGTCACTACCCCCACTCACACATGCTCTCTCTCTCAGATAAATAAAGGAAACCTTTGTGCCAATAAATTTGGAACATATTTTGTGAAATTATAAAGAAAAAATAATACTGCCAAAGAATCTTAATATAAAACAAAACTTTAATAAACCGATAATCACAAAATTTATATGGTAGACAGTTAATAAGGGAAAAGCACTCAGTCCTTCACCATAAAATGTGAAATTAACTGGAGAATATTCACGAATGTCCTTTATTAGGTGAATTTATTTTCCACACCTAGTTTTTTTGACTATCTTTATGATAAGGACATGCTGCATTTTTCAGATACTTTTTTCCTACATTTATTGAGATGATCATGTGGTTTTATCCCCTTTATTCTATTGATTATGGTGTATTTCATTAATTGATTTTCAAATCTTAAACGAACTACAATTCTAGACATAATTCCCTCTTGGTCATGGTGCATAATCTGTTTTATATATTGCTAGATTTGGTTTGCTAGTATTTTATTTATTTTATTTTATTTTATTTTATTTTATTTTATTTTAATGTTATGTTAGTCACCATACAATACATCATTAGTTTTTGATGTAGTGTTCCACGATTCATTGTTTGCAAATAACACCCAGTGCTCCATGCAGTACATGCCCTCTTTAATACCCATCACTACCCTAACCCATCCCCCCACCCCCATCCCCTCTTAAACCCTCAGTTTGTTTCTCAGAGTCCATATTCTGTCATGGTTCATCTTCCCCTCTGATTTCCCCTTCCTTCTCCTAATACCCTCCATACTATTCCTTAAGTTCCATAAATAAGTGAAACCATATGATAATGGACTTTCTCTGCTTGACTTATTTCACTTAGCATAATCTCCTCTAGACCCATACATTTTGATGTAAAAGTTGGGTATTCATCCTTTCTGATGGCTGAGAAATATTCCATTGTATATATGGACCACATCTTCTTTATCCATTCATCTGTTGAAGGGCATCTCGGCTCTTTCCACAGTTTGGTTATTGTGGACATTGCTGCTATGAACATTGGGGTGCATATGGTCCTTCTTTTCACTACATCTGTGTCTTTGGGGTAAATACCCAGGAGTGCAATTGCTGGGTCATAGGGTAGCTCTATTTTTAATTTTCTGATGCACCTCCACACTGTTTTCCAAAGTGGCTATACCAACTTACATTCCCACCAACAGTGTAAGAGGGTTCCTCTTTCTCCACAACTTCTCCAACATTTATTGTTCCTTGCCTTGTCAATTTTTGCCATGCTAACTTGTGTAATGTGGTATCTCAATGTGGTTTTGATTTGAATTTCCCTGATGGCTAATGATGATGAACCTTTTTTCATGTGTCTGTTATCCATTTGTATGTCTTCTTCGGAGAGATGTCTGTTCATGTCTTCTGCCCATTTTTTGACTTGATTATATGTTTTTTGGGTGTTGAGTTTGAGAAGTTCTTTATAGATCTTGGATATCAACCCTTTGTCTGTATGGTCATCTGCAAATATCTTCTCCCATTCTGGCAGTTGCCCCTTTGTTTTGTTGACTGTTTCCCTTGTTGTGCAGAAGCTTTTTATCTTTATGAAGTCCCCAAAGTTCATTTTCCCTTTATTTCACTTGCCTTTGGAGATGTATCTTGAAAGAAGTTGCTGTGGCCAATGTCAAAGAGGATACAACCTATGTTCTCTTCTAGGATTTTGATGGGTTCCTGTCTCACATTGAGGTCTTCCATCCATTTTGAGTTTATCTTTGTGTATGGTGTTAGAGAACGGTCAAGTTCCATTCTTCTGTATATAGCTGTCCAATTTTCCAAGCATCATTTATTGAAGAGACTGTCTTTTTTACATTGCATATTTTTTCCTGCTTTGTCGAAGATTATTTGACCATAGAGTTGAGGGTCCATATCTGGGCTGTCTATTCTGTTCCGTTGGTCTATATGTCTGTTTTTGTGCCAGTATCATGCTGTCTTCATGATCACTGCTTTGAAATATAGCTTGAAATAGGGCAATGTGATGCCCCCAACTTTGTTTTTCTTTTTCAACATTTCCTTGGCAATTTGGGGTCTTTTCTGATTCCATACAAATTTTAGGATAGTTTGTTCCAGCACATTGAAAAATGTCATTGGAATTTTGATCGGGATGGCGTTGAAGGTATAGATTGCTCTGGGTAGCATGGGCATTTTAATAATGTTTATTCTTCCGATCCATGAGCATGGAATGTTTTTCCATCTCTTTGTGTCTTCTTCAATTTCTTTCATGAGTGTTCTATAGTTCCTAGAGTATAGATCCTTTACCTCTTTGCTTAGGTTTATTCTGAGGTATCTTATGGTTTTTGGTACTATTGTAAATGGAATCGTTTCTCTAATTTCTCTTTCAACAGTTGCATTGTTAGTGTAGAAGAAAGCAACTGATTTCTGTGATTGATTTTGTATCCTGCCACATTACTGAATAGCTGTATGAGTTCTAGTAATTTGGGGGTGGAGTCTTTTGGATTTTCCACATAAACTATCATGTCATCTGTGAAGAGAGAGAATTTGACTTCTTCTTTGCCAATTTGAATACATTTCATTTCTTTTTGTTGTCTGATTGCTGTTGCTAGAACTTCTGGTACTATGTTGAACAATAGTGGCGAGAGTGGGCATCCTGGTCATGTTCATGATCTTAAGGGAAAGGCTCTCAGCTTTTCCCCACTGAGGATGATATTCACTGTGGGTTTTTCATAGATGGATTTTATGAACTTGAGGAATGTTCCCTCTATCCCTATACTCTGAAGAGTTTTAAACAGGAAAGGATGCTGTATTTTTTCAAATGCTTTTTCTGCATCAATCTAGAGGACCATATGGTTATTCTCTCTCCTCTTATTAATGTGCTCTATCACATTATTTGATTTGTGAATGTTGAACCACCCCTTGCATCCCAGGGATAAATCCCACTTGGTTGTGGTGGATGAACTTTTTAATGTATTGTTCAATCTTATTAGCTAGGATTTTGTTGAGAATTTTGGAATCCATATTCATTAGGGATATTGGTCTAAAATTCTCCTTTTTGATGGGGTCTTTGCCAGGTTTGGGGATTAAGGTAATGCTGACCTCATAGAATGAGTCTGGAAGATTTCCTTCTGTTTTTATTTTTTGAAACAGCTTAAAGAAATAGGTATCATTTCTTCTTTGAATGTTTAGTAGAATTCCCCAAGGAATCCATCAGGCCCTGGACTCTTGTTTTTTGGGAGGTTTTTGATCACTGCTTCAATCTCGTTACTGGTTATTGGCCTATTCAGGTTGTCAAATTCTTCCTGTTTCAGTCTTGGTAGTTTATAGGTTTCTTGAAAGGCATCCATTTCTTCCAGGTTGTTTAATTCATTGACATAGAGTTGTTGATAATAATTTCTAATAATTGTTTCTATTTCCTTGGTGTTAGTCGAGTTCTCTCCCCTTTCATTCATAATTTTATTAACTTGGGTCCTTTCTCTTTTCTTTTGGATAAGTCTGGCCAGTGGTTTATTGATCATATTAATTCTTTCAGAGAACCAGCTTCTAGTTTCAATGATCTGATCTACTGTGTTTTTGGTTTCTAATTCATTGATCTCTGCTCTTAATTATTTCTCTTCTAATGCATGGCTTAGGCATTGTTTGTTGCTTTTTCTCTAGTTCTTTAAGGTGTAAAGTTAGTTGGTGAATTTAGAATTTTTCTATTTTTTTGAGTGAGGCTTAGATAGCTATGTATTTCCCCCTTAGGACTGCCTTTGCAGTATCCCATAGGTTTTGGACCAATATGTTTTCGTTCTCATTGGTTTCCATGAATTATTTAAGTTCTTCTTTGATTTCCTGGTTGACCCAAACAGTTTTGAGCAGAGTGGTCTTTAGCTTCCAAGTGTTTGAATTTCTGCCAAATTTTTCCTTGTGACAGAGTTTAGTTTTAAAGCATTATGGTCTGAGAATATGCAGGGAACAATCTCAATCTTTTGGTATCAGTTGAGACTTGATTTGTGACCCAGTATGCGGTCTATTCTGGAGAAAGTTCCATGTGCACTTGAGAAGAATGAGTATTCTGTTGTTTTAGGGTGGAATGTTCTGTATATATCTATGAGGTCCATCTGGTCCAATATCATTCAAACCTCTTGTTTCTTTGTTGAATTTCTGCTTAGATGATCTATTGCTGAGAGTGAAGTATTGAAGTCTCCTACAATTAATGTATTGTTATCAATATGACTCTTTATTTTGGTTAACAGTTGGCTTATATAGATGGCTCCTCCCATGTTGGGGGCATAGATAATTACAATTGTTAGATCTTGTTGGATTGATGCTTTAAAAATGATATAAGTCTAACAGAGAAAGACATGTATCATATGACCTCACTGATATGAGGAATTCTTAATCTCAGGAAACAAACTGAGGGTTGCTGGAGTGGTGGGGGGTGTGAGGAATGGGGTAGCTGGGTGATAGACATTGGGGAGGGAATGTGCTATGGTGAGCACTATGAATTGTGTAAGACTGATGAGTCACAGACCTGTACCTCTGAAACAAATAATACATATGTTAAAAAAAAAAAAAAGATAGTAGGAAGGGAAAAATGAAGGGGGGGAAATCGGAGGGGGAGATGAACCATGAGAGACTATGTACTCTGAGAAACAAACTGAGGGTTCTAGAGGGGAGGGAGTGGGGGATGGGTTAGCCTGGTGATGTGTATTAAAGAGGGCATGTTCTGCATGGAACACTGGGTGTTATACTCAAACAATGAATCATGGAACACTACATCAAAAACTAATGATGTAATGTATGGTGATTAACATAACATATTAAAAAAATACAAAAACAAAAAAACAAAAAAAAACTAAATGTATTTTTTTACATTTTCTATATTTTAAAATCTATTTTATTATTTTCCTATTTTACTTTATGTGTTGTAGATTCTATCTATAATTATTCACATATAATACTGCATATGTATATATAAAATATATAAAATTATTATGTTCTCTTTGAGTCTAGTTGGAAGCAGAAAATATTACCCTTTCTATGCTAAACCACTTTTTGCCACGATCCCATCATTAAAAATTACTTCTCAGATCAGTAGTTAATATGTGTGGAACATTTTTCCATTAAGTCTGGCAAGAGGTGGTCAATATTCAGAAATGAGTTTTGGCTCTAATGATATGTTATACCATCTTCAATGCAATCTAATTGGATATTATTCCACAGCCTTTTCTGAAACTGACTTTCTATCACCTCCTATTCACTAGAATCATAGGTGATGAGTATGAAGTTCAGCCTCTAGCAATAACTCTATGTTTGAATTGAACTAAGGTAAGAGTGATATTTGCAAATACTAATCACTGAAGTTTCTATTAACTCCAGAATGTTCTTATTTTTTTTTTTTAAGATTTTATTTATTTGCGAGAGAGAGAATGAGAGACAGAGAGCATGAGAGGGAGGAGGGTCAGAGGGAGAAGCAGACTCCCTGCCGAGCAGGGAGCCCGATGCGGGACTCGATCCTGGGACTCCAGGATCATGACCTGAGCCGAAGGCAGTCGCTTAACCAACTGAGCCACCCAGGCGCCCCAGAATGTTCTTATTGATTTTATCATTTGTGACATTATTGTTTCTAAAAGTCAATTCTTTTCTAGAGCAAAAGAAGATTTCAGTCAGATATTTGACATGTTTCTCTGCCTTTTTTTTCCCCTAAACTGTTGAGTGTTTTCAAATGCTGTCCATTTGTATAAGAAATTATTTAGGAAATACAGACTTCATCTGCATGTAAAATTCTATTTGACGTATAATATATTATACCATATAAAAAATTTTCAGGGGCACCCGGGTGGCTCAGTCAGTTAAGTGTCAGACTCTTGTTTTTGGCTCAGGTCATGATCTCAGGGTTGTGAAATCAAGCCCCACATCAGGCTCTGTGCTCAGTGTGGAGTCTGCTTGAGATACTTTTCCTCCCCCTCCCCCTCTCCTCTTCCCCCCACTCACATTCTCACTCTCTCTCAAATAAATAAATAAAATATTTTTTTAAAAAAGTTTTTAGGCAAAAGTTCTTCTCTGAAATGGATTTAAGATTTCACTCTATTCATGTTATCAAACTATAGGTAAATATCCCATGGTTCATAATTTTGAGAGGTAGGTGGGGCCAGCACATAGAATATTGTTGCTGACAATTTATACTGTCTGGACCCTACTTTCACTGATTTTCCCCTTTATCCCCACTTGTCAAACTTCTATATTGTCTGAAGGATGGTGCTATTGGCTGTAATGTCCCCCATAAAATTCATATGTTGAATCTATAATTTCTAATATGATATTTGGAGGCAGGGCTTTCAGAAATTAATTAGATCATGTGGGTGGAGCCCCACTGATGGAATTAGTACCTTATAATAAGATACAGGAGAAAGACAATCTCACTCTTTACCATGTGAGGATACAGCAAGAAGATGCTCCTCTGTAAACCAGGAAAAGAATTCTTACCAGGTATGGAAGAAACTAGCACTTTGGTTGTGGATCCCCCAGGTTTCAGAACTACAGAAAAGAAATGCCTGTGTTATGGGCCATCCAGTTCATGGTATTATAGCAGTTAGAGCAGACTAAATACAATTTAAATATAGTATCATAAGAAGTCTTAACTTACTCTTTCTTAAATTAGTTAGTGATTATATTCTTTCTTCTTTTATGCTTATTTGTAAATGTGTCTCATTTCTCTTACTAGATGGTAAATTAGTTTATGTCAAGCAACTTTTACCTAACTTTTATTCACTAGAGTCCTAAAATAATGTTGTGCACCTAGTACAGGTAACCAGTGTTTGTTTAATTTAATTAGAAAGAATTAGTTCATTCAATATGAAATGTTTAAACAGACACTATAACAAACTTAGATTTCAATTAGCTTTATTCTCTCCTTTATTCACTTTATTCTTTTATTTCCCCTTTCCAGTTAATTTTTTTTTAAGTTTATGAAAAGAGGTCTGGAAGAGATTGTAAAAAAGAAAGCATGCTCATGAATTTGCTGCTATAAGACTTCAAGCATTTAAAGAGATTTATGTTGAGGAAAATGCATGCTACATTAAAAAAATGAAGATTATGGATTATATATCAGTATTAAATACATATGCATACACACATAGGAATTATAAATGCAAATTTTGAGATTTCTGGTCAGTGAGTCATCTCAAATTAAGAATAAATATATGGGAAAGCAAAATGAAATGATAGAGTTGTTTGGTAAGCATTTAACTGGAGCAATTAATTTTAGTATGGTGATCTTATTGGTCAATGTCAAAAATTACAATATATGCACTAACTTTTATTTTTCTTCTAGAAATCTACCTATAGAAATATTCAAACATATGCTTTATGCAACACCTCTTTCTATATACATATACATACCCTTAGGTAATCCCCTTCCAACTTGATTCTGGGCTTGACCATATGAATGCTTATTTAATAGGATAACAGCAAACATAAGGAAGGCAGAGAAATGTAAAACAATTATATATTGGCACATTTTCTCTCTTGCTGATGGAATGTCTTCTTGTATCATATGAAGTAGTCAAGGCAGAATGCCTGAACAATGTGAGACCTGGAAAGTGGTTTCAGACCCCCCAGTTAGCCCATCTCTTTTCACCTGAGATCCCACATATGTGAGTCAGCCCATACAGGCCAGTCCCAGCCTGGTCAGCTAAGGTGAGGAATGCCCAACTGACACAGAATTATGAGAAACAAATGATTACTTTTCCTGGGGGGGGAGGGGAGCACTAAATTTTACAGTGGCTTGTTACAATTGATATTTATGTTCCTCATTTCCTCATCACTCTTCATTCTATTTTGCCCAACTTCATGTTATTTTAGATTATGTGACATAGGCAGGAGAAAGACAAAATCTGAATTCCAATATCATGCATTTCTGGTATATGTTGGCTGGTTCCTAAATTAGTCACTTGGATATGCTGACATAATTTAACTTAAACTGTTAAACCACAGTTTCTTTATTTGTGAAAATACAGTTAACCAGGAAATCCTTTGCAACATACCAAATTAAAATAATAATAATAATAATAATATCTGAAATATACTACTTGCTGAAAGGATTACTATGAGTAAATATAAAAGACAGGAGGTATTTGAGCAGCAACGACCCTAACATGATAACAGGTTTTGGTACTATTAATCCATATTGAATTGCTTCCATATTGAGAGTATGTTTTCTAATCTGTCAACCGATAGTTTGATATGTGTGCAGTAATTCTAATGTATGGAATTATAGCAGCTTACTTAAGAATATAACTACAACAATGTATTAAACTTGTTAAAAAGGTATGATTTAGTCATCTTTAAATTTTATATTAATACATCAATCAAATAACAGTTCCCTTGTAGAATCTCCATTCCCAGGAAGATATTTTTATCAATGGCAACATTAATATATGAGTATTCCTAACAAAAAGACTTGTTAAAAAGTTTCTAGAAGAGTGAATCCTTGATATATCAGAAAAATTTTAACTGCAAAAAACAAATGCCACTTTAGTTAAAAAAAAAATGCCACTTTAGTTATTTTGAACAGAAAGTGATTTGATGCAGGGAATTGTCTATAAATTTTGCTTTCATTTCTAGATATTTTATTTAGTTCTTTATCAAAATGATCTGTTCTTTAAAAATGCTATTTCAGGGGCACCTGGGTGGCTCAGTCATTAAGCATCTGCCTTCGGCTCAGGTCATGATCCCGGGGTTCCTGGGATCGAGCCCCACATCGGGCTCTCTGCTCGATGGAAAGCCTGCTTCTCCCTCTCCCTCACTTGTGTTCCCTCTCTCGCTATGTCTCTCTCTGTCAAATAAATAAATAAAAATCTTTAAAAATAAAAGAAATTAAAAAAATTAAAATGCTATTTTATTTCATTCTTAGGGGAAAACTATTTTATAATTTTAAGCTATATATATTTATGCTATTTTCAGTGTGCTTTTTGTCTTTTTATTTTGGGGGAGGTGAAGTTTTTTATTTTGTTATATCTATAATTTTTCATCACAGTGGTGCTTTTTTTTTTTCTCTTAATATGTGTTCTTTTTTATTGTAAGCACAGTTTACCTGTTTTTGTTGTTGTTGCCTATTGTTTCTTTTGATGGAGGCTTCTACATTTTTTGGATAGTAATTTTTTCTATACAGTACCTTTAAATTATATTTTTGCTCTCACAGGAGAGTTCAACAACACAACCATTTTTGTGTTAATTTCTCATCTTTTGGACTTCTGTACATATGGATGAAATAAATTTTGATTCACTACATCCTGCATAGATATACAACATATACAGATTTTCAACACTCATTATAGTCTGCTCTGGATAAAAAAAATGAATGAGTCATTTCCTTTCCCATATAAAGATTGTTCAATATTTGGAGAAAACTCACCTCATTCCAAATATTGACTTTCTTAACTCTCTCATCATGTCTCAGATAACATTTCTTCCAAATAGTCACTGTGAAAGAACATGTTTCAGAGAACAGAATGTGGAGCTGCTCTGTGTACCATCTGCAGAATGGTTTTTTATTGGGATGTTTATAGTTCCCTTTAAAAATTAATTATCCTTATCAATAAATTAGTTCAAACTAAGGACTCTTAGTCATTTCTAGAAGGATATTAATAGTGGACCCACATTTCAATTTTATTTATTATAATTATTCAAACCTAAGTGTACCTGGCTTAAAATGCACTTTTCTGATCAAGAATAATTTAATATTTAACCAATGTAGGTTATTAATGAATTTATTGGTTCATTTCATTGGGGACAGAGTTAAAATTAACTTTAGAATATCTCTTGTTAGAGAAGCATATGACTGTCTCTGAATAGATGCAAAACTTGGAAAATATAAGCCAATTCTGTCATAAGTAATTTTCTCTGGCAAACTTGAAAACATAAGAAATTTTATGAATACCATCTGCCTCATCAAGACTAAATATATGTGATATTAATATTACATATTTTATAAATGTTAAGAATTACTTCAAAAAATTAAATAAATGTTCATAAACACAATTATATGGTAAATTACTACCTACCAAATATAAACTGTTTATCAACATATAAAAATTAATAGGCATAGTTGGCATGTAGTCCCTGATGTTTATTTATTGTCTACAGAAGACGTGAAGACCATATACACTAAAGGTAGGAAAATACACTGTATCATCCCCTGCTGGCTCTTAATAATCTCAATCAAGGGTGCCATCCTGCATGAGTGACCCATAGGTGGGGCTGTTATGATGAGGGATTAGTCAATATGTCCAAAAAAGTCAAGATGTCCCATATTCACATTCTTTCTGGGAGTATGGTAGTTTGCAATAGTAGTACCTATTCTGCCCTTCCATTAGCTCAACTAATATTTAATAAATACTTTCTATGTAGTAGGAACCATACGTGGAGTATGAGACATAACAATGAATAGGACAGCTTCAGCATGAAACTTATATTCGTGTGAAAGATATTTTGATTCTCTAACTGGGAACACAGTTCAGTAAGGATCAGACAGGAGATTGTGGATGCTGTTATAATTAGTGTCATGTTCTTCGAGACTTGATGGTCAGCCACTTGAAAGGACTCATAGGAAATCTATCTTCGCCCTTTAGCCCCTCAATGCAGTTCTTCCCTCTGCATCCAGGATGCTTCAAAGGTTGATGTGCAAATTGGGACTAGCCACTAAGGTAAACAATCTCCTCTTTGAGCTAAACCATGCAGGATCTGTGTATCTTTGTTCATTTTATCTGTCCTCAGAGCCCCCAACAAACTTTCATCTTCACTTGACAGGTTGTAGAATGCTTTAGCCCCAGCTACAGTTGTCTCTTGCCTCCATGTCTTTGTCTAGTGAAGGCTAGATGGTGTCACATATTTGAATTCATTAGTCATGGGCAGTGTTTCAGTCTGCATTCAGGTTGACTGAGCTATGCCACTTAATGTCTAAAATGACAATGGGAAAGTCATTTGAAAAGCATCTAAACAATAATGCCCATCTTAGGTTTGTGACAGGGCTTAAATAGTTTCATGCATATAAAGTGCACTTGATGAGGACTTAAAAGTGACATATGGATTAGTAGACATGAAGATAGAGACACAGATGAAAGTACAAATGCCCGAAAAAAGTTATTTTTTGTAGAGTTATCTATAGTTATAGTTACTTTCTGTGAGAACCAGACATTTCAAGATTTATTTTTCTTGCAGTTAAAAGCAATCAGAAAAGCATAGTTGCATACATTTTTCCAAACTATTTCATTTTAAATATTATGAAATATATAATTAATAGTTTTAGGAATTGAGAGGCTTTCTTAAATGGATTGTGAGGTCAGAGCTAAAAAATAAGAACCAGAAGATAATACATTTGCTGTAAAGGAAATCTCCTCTTGAAATAGAGAAGGAGAAAAAAAAGAACTATGTAAAATACATGAAAATTAGTATCTGAATTTTCATCAGAACTAAAGTGAGTTGAGTAACCATTGAACCAAACAACTTCATTTATCCTAAGCTCATAGAGGGAAAACATATTCTATATAAGAGAAGTATTCAGATTACTTTGTTATTTAAATATTTTGAATAAAAAACTTGGTAAATATATTTAACTTTATCCTGCATGTTAGAAAGAATATCCTGAAGCAGAATTTTATTTGTTCTTAAAAATTTATGGTCACATTATCAACATTATTTTGCTCTGAAGTAGTAATTCTCCCAAAGGCTATTGAGGTTAATAGGACTATTTATCCCCATTTGATTTCTGAGTATTTGGACTTGTTTTATGTAGTCCTTATGTTTCCTCCCTGGCTACTAGTTGACCAGTTGTCACTTCTTGGTATCATCCATGAGTCTCAGTCTCATGACTTCTTCCCTGACACTTTCCAATTTGTTGTATCTAACTTATTGAGGGCAGAAAAATCAGACAATAAGCTTGCTATAACCACAACTAAAGTAAAGTGACTTTTGAGGAGACATTTGAGAAACTGCCCTGAAACTGTGTGAGCTTAAGCATGTGGCTCTTTTAGGACTGAGGTTGACTGCTCACTGGTTTAATTCTGGAGAAGAAGGTGGGAAGGAGCTTGCTTCAAGGCTCTTGACTACATTCTGGAGAGTAAACATTGTGACACTCACTACTTATTCTGTATATTAGTTAACTTGTTTGAAATTGTCAGCTTCTTTACTATTGCAAAGACAAAAAGGAGCTGTAGAACATGTTCCAGAAACCATTCTGGAAGCTGCACTTCATAATTGAAATTTTATCATCTATTTTATATTACTTGTGAATAAGTACTATCATTAATTACAAAAAAATTAATAGTGTTACACACTATCAAGAAATGTGCTTAAAGAGAAATTAGCTTATTTTATAAGATCAAGTTTCAGCCAGTTGAAAATCTAGCAGATGTTTTTGTGAAGAACAAATTTTTTGTTCATGTTTATTTCTTGCCTCTGATACATTTTTCACCCCCAATTCAATATAAATCCTTAAGAAAGATGCAAGATTGAACATAAGGAACCAGATTATCTTGTGTTACTTACTATATATTTCACCCCCTTTACTTTTGTTTAAGTAACAGAATGTATACCAGAAAATATCTGTAATTTTACCATGTTGGAAACAGGTAAACAAATGCCAAATAACATATTGTTGAAATTTTTCTCAGTATAGATTATAAGTGGCATATTTGTGGACTATGTATGTCTTGGTATCTGATTTTTGTTCACTTTTTGTTACCTCACACTCTTTTCAGGTTTCAATTCTATAAATGTCTGATAACTCCATATGTGAAAAAAACTTAAAATATGTATTTTCTGTCTGTTCATATATTCTGTAATTCTTCCTGCTTAAAAGTGCTACAGTAAATATAAAAGTTGCAACTAGGTAGAAACCGTTTTACTCAAGATTACATTTTTAAACAAAATATTGCCTCACATGTTTTTTTTTCTAAATTATTTTGACACTAAGAAATTAAACCACAACTGAGATATGATTGCATTTCTTGATGTGATTTTTGAGAAACACTGTATTTTGGAGTCATACTCTTCCCACAAGCTAGAATTTGGTGATGGCTACGTTTGTCTGCTTTCTTTCCATTGTAAGCAGCAGAATACGAACACAGCCAGCTGAAGGAGCTGGAGGAACAATGCGATTTTTGGGTGCCTATTTCCAGTGTATTGTGGAGTAAATATAGTAATTCTAAGATTGCAGATAAATATTGCTAATGAGGAACAACAAAGAGAGAAGTATTAAAAAGCACACTGCATATTGACATCGTGCAGTGCAGGTCACTGTTGAGCTCTCCCTTATTGAAATTTCACTACCATTACATCCAGACATTATATTTTCTAGGTTTTCCTTTTAATCATTTTACTATTTTAATCCATCTCCTTATTGTTTACACTTCATTCTGTGCTAGGCACATTTGTCCTTTCAATCTAATGTTATCTTAGGGTAATGTAATTCATGTTCCACCTACATACTGATGAATCTTCATAGATGTTTAGATCCTTGAGAACGGGAATGATTTCCTACCCGTCTTTCCATCTATCTATTTTACTTTGACAGAATATACTACTTGTTCAGGAATATTCATTAAATTATACTAAAGGCAATTGAAATCTAACTCACAAACTCTTTTCTCTCCCTCTGCTTCAGACTTAAACATTGAACTGTTTATTGTGCACATCCTATAAATGTTCATTTGACATTTCAGTCTCTACTTACTCAAAGCATCTTCTTCTGTCCCATCTTTCAAATCACACTCCAGACTTGTTATGCTTGCATTTCCTCTCAGTTAACTTTAACATCATCGACACAATCATCTTTCATCTTTACCTACTTTCTGCACCTGATAAAACATTGACTCTTAGAAATTTTAATTCCCATATCTCAAATCCACCCCCTTTTCCATTCACTGCTCTATCATAAATCAGACCCTGACATATTTCATATGCAATTATCCCTAAACGATGTCCCAGCCTTTAGTCCTAAGCCATCTCAAAATTTCCCAGCACAAAACTATAAGATGTGAATTATCTATCTTACTGTGTTGTCCCTACTTTAAAACATGTTTAAATGATTGCCTGAAGTAATTCGAATACCTGTAAGGTGAATTTACTTTGTTCTCCAGGACCTGATTAGGAAAAAATGCTTAGTGTTGGCTCTGGGATCAGGCTGCCTGGGTTTTCATTCCATCCCTTCTGCCATTAACTTTGTAATGTTGTGCAAGTTATGTGACTATTCTTAGCTTCTTTTTCCCTATCTGTAAAACTGTATAATAGGATCCCCTCATAGAGTTGTTTTGAGGATTTAATAAATGATCCATGTAAAGTGCTTAGAAGGGCTTCAACTACAAGAAAGCACTAAATAAATGTTAGCTCTTCTCATTTTCACTCTTTGATTAGGTAGCCTTCTTGGGCTTTGTACCTTTTATTCATCTTTAGAAGCTCAGATATGTATCAGTTTCACAAAGACTAGAAACATTTGTATTCTAATACATGCAACGTTATACTAAAAAATCTCTTTAAGCAACTGTCAATCCCACTGGAGGAGCAGGGAATAAATCTACTTAATCTCCATGTCTCTTACACCCAGAAGACTGTTAGTAAATTGTGCCTTTTTTTTTCCCCTTAATGCTTCCTGAACAGAACTAAAATGATTCTATATTTCCTAGTCTTCAACAGTTTCAAGATAAAAATAGAGCCTGGAAAGAATCACAAACATTTTGAAGTCCTTTTCTCACTCTTTGAAAGTTCCATCCTCTTTCAAGTCATTATGAAGTAGAGAATATTACCTTTTCCCCTGAAAAATAGTTCTTTTAGATATTTTATGGTATCAGCCACTTTATCCATATGTATCATTATGTGGTGGCACTTTCTGTCACCGCAGTTACCCAAAGCAGCAGCTGTGTTGCTGAAACCAATATTGCTGCAAATAAATTATGGAATCCATACTGAGTTTTTTACTGTTTGATATAGACAGTACTGATATTTCTCCCTAAAATGGTAATACTTAATCTCCTTGCCTTTTCAAGTAAATGACACTGATGTGAGCTGACTGATATCCTTGCTGCCTTTGACATGTGGCTATAATAAGCTATTGATTAATAGCAACAGAATTGATACATATATCAAAGTTTTGTATACCATTTCTATAGAAACTATTGCTGATACTATTGTCGATACTTTGAACTAATGAAGCCAATGAAATTCTAGAAAATGGCTTTTTACTACCATGTGAGTGTGTGTTTGTGTGTGTAACAGCAACCCACATACCATCTTGCACATTATGCATCATTGAGGACTGGGAAGAAAATGAGTGAGAGGCATGAAGCAATGATGAAAAATAGTTATATTTAAAACTTTGTCCATGTTCCTTGAGCCAAATTAAAATTTGTTACTACAAGTGTCCACGTATGCAAATATAGCATTGTTGGGTCAACCCCCCTTTTCACTCAGGTTCATACTATATCTCAGGAAAAGGAAACCTTTGCTCAAATAAGAAGCACTAAAAACTAATAGATCACAAGTAATTAAAACTATCATGCTCAGATCCAAAGCTCAATATTTAGCTAGAAATAGGACACAGGGGGTGCCTGGGTGGCTCAGTCAATTAAGCGTCTGACTTTGGCTCAGGTCATGATCCCAGGGTCCTGGGATCGAGCCCGGCATTGGGCTCCCTGCTCAGTGGGAAGACTGCTTCTCCCTCTCCCACTCCCCCTGCTTGTGTTCCCTCTCTCTCTCTATCTCAAAGAAATAAATAATTCTTAAAAAAAAAAAGAAATAGAACACGGGAAGTTAGTGATATAGTTATTGTACAAATTCTATTCTCAGACTATGGTCTTGATCATTTGTGGGACACAAAGATGTAAAGAAAAAATCTGTACTGAGGTAACTTATATTTGGAAGAAAACAAATGTGTAAGATGTAGAATTAACAATATAACATTGCCTATGATAAGACCTAAAACAATGAAAGCAATAGATGGAGCTTGAGAAGAGGAATATTTCTGAAGAACATATACAAGTGGTAGTAGGTAATGTGAATGTTGCATTCATAAATTTAGGAAAATAAAGCAAAATGCAATTGTGTTGAGCCTATGGACCTAATGCTATTTTATTCTGAGCAGTCCAATGGATGGTCAAAAGTGACCCCAATTATTATAATTCAGAAGCATCCATATTTGGACTGAGGAGAGAAAATACTTGTACTTTCAAAGAAATATACATACTTCTAGTTAACAATCATATCATTTTAAATATTTGGGGGAAAACTTCAGAATAAGTTAAAATTCACAAATTGTTTTCTGGTATAACAATTTTCAGACATATTCAAATTCATTTTAATAGGAAGTGTTTCCAACTCATTCTAACTCAATAAGTTTTTCATTTGCAAATAAATTTGAGTCCTTTCAGCCTTGACTTAAACTGTAGATAAAATAGTTTTGTGCAACATAGAATAAAGGGCTTTTAAGAGGTTTAGAACATTTACAGATAGAAAATAGCTCATGCAGAGCACTGTGATGAGGTAAATGTAAAGAATTCAGAACCAGGGCGCCTGGGTGGCTCAGTTGGTTAAGCGACTGCCTTCGGCTCAGGTCATGATCCTGGAGTCCCGGGATCAAGTCCCGCATCGGGCTCCCTGCTCAGCAGGGAGCCTGCTTCTGCCTCTGACCCTCCCCCCTCTCATGTGCTCTCTCTCTCTCATTCTCTCTGTCTCAAATAAATAAATAAAATCTTAAAAAAAAGAAAAAAAAGAATTCAGAACCATACAGATTAATTTTCCTTTAAAATACAAATTGAATATGGAACTATGAGAAAAATAGTTGGGAGAATAAAAGTAGATCACAAAATATTTAAAAAAATATTTTCAAATATTCCTTACGTATCACTTTTAATGAGATAACTTAAATGGACTTACCTAAACATGTACTTTGTTTTAATGTCTATTAACCACAGTCAAATGCTCATTTTTATGGTATAAATAATGTTTCTTAAATAATTACAGTTGATCCTGAAAATTTTGTTATTGCCTACAACTTGTATAAGTATTCCCCATAAGCCTTGATTATTTTCAAAATATATAGGTGCAAAGACTAAGTAAAGATAGAATAGATTAAACACATAATAGAAAGCAATATGCTAAGATGGTTTATTGGTTAATAAAGGCATAGTGGCAGACCATTCTACCTTTCTGTTGACTATTTCTTCTTTTATATAGACCATTGTCTTCTTAAAATATGCTCCTTCAATATATGTTAAATATACTCAATTTCTTTAATACCAAAGAAAACATATGCTCCACTAGATGCACCATTTAACTATGTTCAAGCAGCTGTACTTTCCCCATTCTCCACAAATATCTTGAAAGAGTCAGCCACAGTTGTCTATACTTTCTCCTTATTCCAACTCAATTACATTTCTGCTCCATACTCTCCTCCTAAATTTAAGTTGAAAAACAATTTTGGGGTAGGGATGCCTGGGTGGCTCAGTTGGTTAAGACTCTGCCTTCAGCTCAGGTCATGATCCCAGGGTCCTGGGATTGAGTCTGGCCTTGGGCTCCTTGTTCAGCGGGGAGCCTGCTTCTCCCTCTGCCTGACATTCCCCCTGTTTGTGCTCTCTCTTTCTCTGACAAATAAATAAATAAAATATTTAAAACTAATAATAGTAATAATAATAACTTTGAGGCACCTGGATGGCTCAGTTGGTTAAGCATCAAGCTCTTGTTTTCAGCTCAGGTCATGTTCTCAGGGTCCTGGGACAGAGCCCAGAGTTGGGCTCCTGGCTCAGCAGGGAATCTGCTTGTCCCTCTCCCTCTACCCCTCCCTGTGCTCTCTAGTTAACAAAGTAGTTAAAAAAAAAGTTTCTTTGGGAGCCACTAATAAGAGCATTCCTTTTTGCCTTGAATTCTGAAAATATTCAATATTGAATTATTTTTCTGGAAATGTAGTAGTTAATGAATTCAGATAATTATTTTAGAAGACTTTCTTTGAAAAAAAAATCTATAGTGAGCTTAGTTAAGTTTTACTATGAACTATTTGGTATGCTATACTGTTTGTATTTCATCATTACATGTCAAGTACACTTTGAGATAGATATTTTATTTTTCTAAAAACAAGGCATAAGTAAATATGAAAGAATTGGAAAAGTTGATTTGAAGATAGCCATGGATTTTTTATGCATAAATATTCGTGAACATATGAAGTAAATCAAGTGATTGATTGTTACTATACATTTCATTTATTGGGAATTGACTCTAAATTTTGTTCCAATGCTAATTAACTCAGTTACTCAGCTTTTTCTAAAAGAAAATCAAACACTCAAATAAACACAAAGAAAATAAAAATATACAAAAATTAATTACCAAAATCTCTGCACCAGAACACTTTTTCAGCATTTCCACAAACATCATTGTCTCCTTTCTACCTCCAGCACACAGAAGTACTAGATTACAACATAATGGTTAAAAGAGAAGCAAAATAAAAGGAATAAAATCTTGCTATACAAATAAAAATATATAAATTATAGATATAGAAGTACGGTTGATCAGTTATTGATTAGAAATTGATTAGAAATTGTTGAGCATATAGACTCATTTGTGAACATAGAGCCGCTGTTCAAAAGCTCAGTTACATTCTCATCATTTTTGGGACAGTCTTATTTTTTTTTTTCAAAATGAACTCTACCCTTACATTTTATTAAAAGAACAAACATCATGAAAATTAACTCAGCAGCTTACTTGAATTGAAAAAATAACATGATTCAATGTGAAAATAAGAAACTCTCTACAAGTCTCTGAGAGTAATAAATAGCAAAATACAATGCATACAGGAATCATACTGAGCAACAAACTCTCATACAAACCAAAAATATTTTAATATATTTAAAATCCAAATTTTTCTTTAAAATCATTCATGAAAAGGATTCTCAAGTAGGAATTAACACCCCAATTAGTCAAGCCTCAGGAAGCTACATTCCAGCTACTTAATATACAAAGAGACATCTTTTCACCAGTCAGTTCCTTCTAATGTCCCTGTTCTGTAATCCTAGAGACTTTTTTACTTCTTTAACACTCCCCATTCCACCACTTCTTCAGATCATAAAAACTGAATTTGCTGAACACCAGAAATCTTTTGATATGCTGTTGTATAAACCATACATTTTGTTGGTTGACCATCTGCAGTTAATTAAGCCAGCTGGTAACTGGTTAACTGGTTGGTAAATGCCTCCTCTGTAAGTTCTTCACTTAGTCCATCTGTAGCTGTGACTGTTCCCCCAATCCCTTTCTCTCCTTTCATAGCCTCTCTGAATTTCTGATGGAATAATTTTAGAGATTCTACATAACTGTGGAAGCCTCAGGTAGACATGGCAGAGAGAATATCTTCTCCATTGATTGTCTTCCATTTCTCTTGGCAGCATCTTTCACTTGCTTTAGATGTTAAAAAGCTGATGAACTCACACATTCTTGAACATATTCTTTGGCATCTTTTGCAGTCTTTCCATTTCAGGTATGGCATTTTTCATTATCTTTTCTACATTTGTAATTGGAAGATCTATATCTTCTTCTCTGAAACTTTCTTTTGAACCATTTCTGTATTCATGATCATTCAAGCTGTCGTCAGTATCATCATGAGGTGGGATAACATACTGACTTCCTCCAACATAGTCAGCAGAAAAGTGTGGTTGAGAAGCACGTGTTGTAGCACGGTCTCCATCCATCTCCAGTGCAGCCCTGGTTGGCTCCTATCTCCAATCAGCTGTTTTGTTGGATAGAAAATGGCTGCAAAGGAACCAGTCCTGGTGTGGAGCTACCAAATCTTACTTTTCTTAATACACTGGGTATTGAGGAGTAGTGAGAAGAATAGTCTAAAAATATGAAGAAGAATTCTAGATCAATAAATTATTTAATATACCATTTGAAGACAAATCATTTAAACTAAAATAAATAAATAAGATTATAAATAAATACACAAAAATAAATAATAAAAAGCATCATTACTTCACTTCTGGAGTGCCAAGTGTCTATACCATTTTGCATTCCAACCAACAATGTATGAGAGTTCTTGCTCTACATCCTTGCCAGCATTTGGTGCTGTCAGTGTTCTCGATTTTGGCCATTCTAAGAGTTGTGTAGTGTTATCTTATTGTTCTAATTTTCATTTTCCTGATGACTTTTGGGGCAGGGCATCTTTTCATATGCTTATATACCCTCTGTATACCTTCTTTGGTGAGGTGTCACTTAAGATCTTTACCCCATTTTTTAATCAGAGTGTTTATTTTCTTTTTTTAAATTTAAATTCAATTAACTAACATATAGTGAATTATTAGTTTCAGAGGTAGAGTTCAGTGATTCCCCAGTTGTATGTAACACCCAGTGCTCATTACATCGCATGCCCTCCTTAATTCCATCATCCTGTTCCTCCATCCCCACACCCCCATCCCCTTGAGCAACCCTCAGTTTGTTTCCTATGGTTAAGAATCTCTTATGGTTTGTCTCCCTCTCTGATTACATCTTGTTTTATTTTTCCTTCTTTTCCTCTATGCTCCTCTGTTTTGTTTCCTAAATTCCACATATGAGTGAAATCATGTGATAATTATACTTATCTGATTGACTTATTTTGCTTAGCATAATACCCCCTAGTTCCATCCACATCATTGCAAATGGCAAGATTTCATTTTTTGATGGCTGAGTAATATTCTATTATATATATATACCACATCTTCTTTTTTTTTTTAAAGATTTTGTTTATTTATTTGAGAAAGAGAATGAGATAGAGAGCATGAGAGGGGGGGAGGGTCAGAGAGAGAAGCAGACTCCCTGCTGAGCAGGGAGCCCGACGTGGGACTCGATCCTGGGACTCCAGGATCATGACCTGAGCCGAAGGCAGTCGCTTAACCAACTGAGCCACCCAGGTGCCCTATACCACATCTTCTTTATCCATTCTTCTGATGATGGACATCTGGGCTCTTTCCATAGTTTGGTTATTGTGGACATGCTGCTATAAACATTGGGGCTTAATGTTGAATTTTAAGAGTTCTGTATGTTTTGGATAACAGTCCTTCATTAGATGTGTATTTTACAAATATTTTCTCCCAGTCTGTGGCTTGTCTTCTTATTTTTCTGACATTGTCTTTTACAGAGCAGACATTTTTTATGAATTTTAACAAAGTCCAATTTATAGATTATTTATTCAATGGAGCATGCTATTGGTGTTGTATCTAAAAAAGTTATCATCATACCCAAGGCATCTAGGTTTTCTTCTATATCATCTTCTAGTTTTATAGTTTAGTATTTGACAATTAGGTCTGTGATATGTTTGTAGTTAATTTATGTGAAGGGTACAAGGTCTGCAGATTCAGCTTTTTATACATGAATGCTCAGTTGTTCCAACATCATTTGTTGAAAAGACCATATTTTCTCCATTGTATTGTCTTTGCTTCTCTGTCAAAGATCAGTTGACTGTATATACATGGTCTATTTCTCAGTTCTCTATTCTGTTCTAATGATTTGTCTACTCTTTCACCAATACTATAATCATCTTGATTATTGACTGTAGCTTTATAGTAAGCTTAATGATGGGTAGTATCAATCTTCCAACTTTATTTTTCTCCTTCAACTAAGTAAATTCTTGATGAAATATAATTTTATAAATTTATCTTATAAGAAAATTTCAAGAAAAATTAACAATCCTAATATATAGTCATTTTTGTGGAAGAAGGTAGCAAATACTCTTCACTATAGGGATGAAGAACAGTACAATACATTTCAGCCTTTATTTGGGGGGGGGGATTCAAGTGGGAAAATAATTGTAACAACAAAAACAAACTAAAATCTCTTAGGGTAGCATTGGAGAATTCTAGTATAAATATAATGAAGGACTTAAAGGCAAAAAATACTTGTAAGGATATAATGGGTATACAAAAAATTCACTATGATGACTTACTTGGAAATAGGTGAAATTCATGGAAAATAATAGAAGTGACATGTAGAGGCTGCTTTAGGCAACAGACTTGAGCAGTGGAATGTAAAAAGGGCCCATAGTGACCACCACCTGGCTGAATACAACAGGCCCATTAGGCGACCTACCTTAAAATATCCATAAGCCCTAGCTAACCAATGGGCTACTTATAGCCAGGCACAGGTACCAAATAAGGGAAAATTCCATACTTTGCCATACCTCCTCATTTTCCCCTTTTAACATTCCCCACCCACTATCCTTCCAGATAGTGTTTCCTCTGCTGTTCTGTCCACGGCTTTTTTGTGGATTCAGTAAGCTTCTATCTCCTTTGTTCTGCCTCAGGTGAATCCTTTCAACTCCACGCTTCCACCTTATCATCACCCCAGATCTGGGAGACACCACATAACACATCCAATCTGGGAGACACCACATGACATATTTTAAAAATAGAAAAATGCAGGGGCACCTGGGTGGCTCAGATGGTTAAGCGTCTGCCTTCGGCTCAGGTCATGATCCCAGGGTCCTGGGATCGAGCCCCACATTGGGCTCCCTGCTCCTTGGGAGCCTGCTTCTCCCTCTGCATCTCTCTCTCTCTGTCTCTCATGAATAAATAAATAAAATCTTTAAAAAAAATAGAAAAATGCAATGTAATAATTTAGGCCTTATTCAAATTAACATTTATCAGGTTTATTGACTAGTAAAGATGGGGGTTTGCAAGGAGCCAAGATTAGGATTGAATCTTTTATGAGAAGAAATACATAAAAGTTTATTCTAATCTCAACTGTCTGAACATTTAATCAGTCTAACTTTATTCCCATGTTTAGACACAAGTTTAGAGAAGTGAAGCTTTCTTTTAGCACAGTGGTTGAAGGGAGATATGGTTCTTCTTTGGGGGTCAACTAAGGCAACAAGTGCTAAGATTCCTGTTAAGGACTATGATGTAGGAAACAAAGCAAAGAAAAAAATAAATTCCCTTTCTGCCTACAGCCCTTTGACAAGTCCTTGAAACGGATAGTGTGACCTTCCTCTAGGAACCAACTGCCTCGATGTTGAAACTTCGCTAAAGGCGGAAGGCAATTTTTTTTTTATTATTATGTTATGTTAGTCACCATACATTACACATTAGTTTTTGATGTAGTGTTCCGTGATTCATTGTTTGCATATAACACCCAGTGCTCCATGCAATACATGCCCCCCCTTAATACCCATCACTGGGTTAATCCATTCCCGCCAACCCCCCTCCCCTTAGTTTGTTTCTTGGAGTCCATAGTCTCTCATGGTTCGTCTCTCCCTCTGATTTTCCACCCTTCATTTTTCCCTTCCTTCTCCTAATGTCCTCCATGCTACTCAGGATCAGAAAGGATGAATACCTAACTTTTGTATCAACATGGATGGACCTGGAGGAGATTATGCTAAGTGAAATAAGACAAGTAGAGAAAGTCAATTATCATGTGGTTTCACTTATTTGTGGAACATAAGGCAAAAGATAATCTTAGCTTAATATTATTCCCATCTTCAGGGTTCTGTGAGTCTACTTTAACATATAGAGATTCCTTTGGAGGGGGCCTGGGTGGGTCAGTTGGTTAAGCATCTGCCTTCGGCTCAGGTCATAATCCCAAGGTCTTGGGATCAAGCCCTGCATCAGCCTCTCTACTCAGCGGGGAAGTCTACTTCTCTCTCTCCCTCTCCCTTTGTGATCTCTTTAATAAATAAATAAAATATTTAAAAACAAAGAAAAAGTAAAAAAAAAAAAAGAAATTCCTTTGGAAACTTCCTTTATCTCTATCCCCCAAGATATGTATTAGCAATCATCTCCAAGCATATGACCCACTGATATACATCTGAGGGTGTTATTAGAAAATAAAAAATGACCTTTTCCTAAGAATAGCTAGTCCACTCAAGATCCTGGAAACCTTGTGTCCAAAATTCCTTAGAGACTTATACTATCCCTCACAACCCCAGTGCAGCTCTTTTGTCCACAGGTCCTGTCCCTGTGTTTTAATAAAACCACCTTTTTGCACCAATGACGTCTCAAGAATTCTTTCTTGTCCATCAGTTCCAAACCCCAACATTTCCACATCAGACTATAATACAGTTTAGTTTGAGGTTGGTTGCTTTCTTTGCTTGTTTGTTCTTTTTTTGGCCTAGTTTTGCTGCCCTGACTGAAGGTCAGGTCACTTCCCCTTTTTGAGCAGCTCATTAAATCCACATGCCAATCACTTCCCTTATTGGGTTTTCATCCATGGGAACTTTAAGTATCATCAGCCCAGGGACCAAGCACCAGACGATGTACTCCTGTACCCCAGGGTACACCAAAGTTATTCAAATTATCCAATCCCCAGGGAGCCTGAGAGAGCTAAGTAGCATCACTCTGCTTGTTGCATAACAGCTTGCTGTTACCCTTTCCAGAGGCAAACCCCTGCGTGGCCCTGTCTGGAAGCCTTTTTATTTGGAGCTATACTACAGAGTTCTTCCTTCTAGACATTCAAGTGTCATTATGTTCTGCCCTGCCATCAAAAGAATCTTTAAATCTTATGAAACAAGGCAGGACACTTTTTTTAAAAGATTTTATTTATTCATTTGAGAGAGAGAGAGACAGAGAGAGCACACAAGCAGGAGGAAAGGCACAGGGAGAGGGAGAAGCAGACTCCCCACTGAGCAGAGAGCCTGATACAGAGCTGGATCCCAGGACCCTGAGATCATGACCTGAGCTGAAGGCAGATGCTTAACTGACTGAGCCACCCAGGTGCCCCAACAATGGTTATTCTTGAGGCAGTGGGCTCTGAGCATTTGACAGGGCAGGCTTCTATAAGAATATCATCTTCACATAATGGAGAAAATATGCTAAAAATTCTAGAGAATTCTGAAATCTCTTAACCTAACATTGAGTATTAGCTATGTGAGTGGCCTCTTTGTTCCAAAGTTCGGCCTCTGTGCAGTACACTTGGGGATGTGCCAAGTGCTTTAAGTAATTTCTCTCACCCCCCATTCAATATCGATGGTCAAATTAGTTATATTTCCAGTACTCTTTTAGATGCCATCCTTCTTTCATCCATGTTGCCCATCTTTCTCCTTATTGTGGTTATTTTTACAATCCATTTCTTTCAACTACAATATCTGGAATATTTGTCAATCTTCCCTTACTGTCTTTTTGGTTACTGTCCACATCCTTCCTTTACATATATCCTGCTATTCTATTTTGTATAAAAGAACCATTGAGAATGGTGGTGATGTTAATGTCACACAGAGAAGTTTAGCTGTGTTATAATTTGAAGAGCTGAACTTTTCAATGCAGTCAATAAGTGAATTAATAGGGCTTGTACTGGATTGAGAAGGGAGAAGTAAATTTTCAAGAGAAAAAAGAAAAAAGCAGAATAATAAAAGCATAAGAGAATTATTTGTAAAAATCTAAGGAAGTATGTTCTACTATACAGATGAAATAGATAATTTCCTGGGAAAATATGCTTTAGCAAAAATTGACTCCATTCAACATAGAAAACTTAAAATAATTCAATATAAAATTCAGCAAGAGTTATCAATCAATTTTCTCCCCGCAAAGCACTTCTATATTACTTGGGTGTAGGTAAATGCTTTCTAACTGTGTATCAAAATTCAGATGCAATAATAAAAAATATTTACAAGTTAGACAACCAAAAATTCATATGGAAAGCAAAAGCTATAAGCAAACCAAAAGATATAAAACAAACTGGGAAAAAAATATTTGTGACATATATTACATATAAATGAATAATAGTCCATATTTTTTACAGTTACCTCCTATTTATTAATAGCTAATCTCATTCACATACATATATAACATTTATTATTACATATAATCTCCTATTGTTCTGCTTCTCTAGAGAACCCTCACTAATATAATCCCTCCTAGATTTCTACTAATAAAAACACATTGAAAGCCTTTTCTGGTTCCATACAAATTTTAGGATTATTTGTTCCATTTCCTTGAAAAAAGTTGATTGTATTTTGATAGGGATTGCATTAAATGTGTAGATTGCTCTAGGTAGCATAGACATTTTCACAATATTTGTTCTTCCAATCCATGAGCATGGAATGTTTTTCCATTTCTTTGGGTCTTCCTCAATTTCTTTCATGAGTATTTTATTTTCTGAGTACAGATTCTTTGCCTCTTCGGTTAGATTTATTCCTAGGTATCATATGGTTTGGGTGCAATTGTAAATGGGATCGACTCCTTAATTTCTCTTTCTTCTGCCTTGTTGTTGGTGTATAGGAATGCCACTGATTTCTGTGCATTGATTTTATATCCTGCCACTTTACTGAATTCCTGTATGAGTCCTAGCAGTTTTGGGGTGGAGTCTTTTGGGTTTTCCACATAAAGTATCATATCATCTGCGAAGAGTGAGAGTTTGACTTCTTTTTTGCTGATTCGGATGCCTTTTATTTCTTTTTGTTGTCTGATTGCTGTGGCTAGGACTACTGGTACTATGTTGGATAGCAGTGGTGATAGTGGACATCCCTGACGTGTTCCCGACCTTAAGGGGAAAGCTCTCAGTTTTTCCCCATTGAGAATGATATTCGCTGTGGGTTTTTCATAGATGGCTTTTATGATATTGAGGTATGTACCCTCTATCCCTACACTCTGAAGAGTTTTGATCAAGAAAGGATGCTGTACTTTGTCAAATGCTGTTTCTGCATCTATTGAGAGGATCATATGGTTCTTGTGAACTAGAGGGTATTATGCTAAGCAAAATAAGTCAATCAGAGAAAGACATGTATCATATGATCTCACTGATATGAGGAATTCTTAATCTCAGGAAACAAACAGGATTGCCGGAGTGATAGGTGTGGGAGGGATGGGGTGATAGATATTGGGGAGGGTATGTGCTATGGTGAGCCCTATGAATTGTGTAAGACTGATGAATCACAGACCTGTACCTCTGAAACAAATAATACATTATATGTTAAAGAAAAAAGAAGATAGTAGGAAGGGGAAAATGAAGGAGGGGAAATCAGTGTGGGAGACGAACCATGAGAGACTATGGACTCTGAGTAACTAACTGAGGGTTCTAGAGCGGAGGCGGGTGGGGGAATGGGTTAGCCTGGTGATGGGTATTAAAGAGGGTATGTATTGAATGGAGCACTGGGTGTTATATGCAACAGTGAGTCATGGAACACTACATCCAAATAAATAAATAAATAAATAAATAGAAAAAAAATTTAAAAATATATTGAAAGTTTATTCAAAGGCATATTTCCCAATATAATTTTCACAACTGGCCAAGAAGAGTCAATAAGGGTATGGAAAACAGATGGATATCCTATAGAACAGAGCCCAAAGTCATAGTGTATGAAGTGGGGAACTACTCCCAGGGAGCAGAGGCAGGGTTTAATCAGGGGATACATCCTACTCCTGCTTTAGGATATCTGGCAACAATTACCTAGTAATTACCTAGTAATTTCAATGGTAACAATTGCCATTGAAGAATTGGAAAACAGTATGGCAATTCCTCAAGATGTTAAAAATAGAGCTACCCTATGACCCAGCAATTAGGGTATTTACCCCAAAGATACAGATGTAGTGAAAAGAAGGGGCACATGCACCCCAATTCATAGCAGCTATGTCCACAATAGCCAGACTGTGGAAGGAGCTGATTTGCCCTTCAACGGATGAATGGATAAAGAAGATATGGTTCATATATACAATGGAATATTACTCAGAAAGGTGAATACCTACCATTTGCATTGACATGGATGGAACTGGAGGGGTTATGCTAAGTGAAAGAAGTCAAGCAGAAAAAGACAATTATCATATGGTTTCACTCATATGTGGAATAATAAAGAATAGTGCAGAGGACCATAGGGGAAGGGAGGGAAAACTGAATGGGAAGAAATCAGAGAGGGAGATAAACCATGAGAGACTGTTCTCTGGGAAACAAACTGAGGGTTGCAGAAGGGAGAGGTGTGGGGGGATGGGGTAACTGGGTGATGGGTATTAAGGAGGACACGTGATGTGATGAGTACTGGGCATTATACGTAACTAATGAATCACTGAACAATTAAAAAAATTGCTATGGAGCAGTATTGGTACGTACATACCATTCTTCTATGTTTCAAACAGCAATGCTTATTACAGTTGTTTACTACTGTTTTGGGGTGTTGAGGATGATATCTTGTTCTTTTGAGTTTGTAGATCTCCAAAACAGGAGATCTATGCCATCTATGCCTGGAGCTGATGTAGATGAGACATAGACTAATACTGATGAGTGATAGATGAAATAACTGGGGTTTCTGCAATAGGACAAAGACTATTTTGCAATGTGGGAGAGGCATGAATAATTCAGTTGAGATCTGACTATATGGTATATTAATGTCTTTGGTTTTTTCACTCCTGTTTGTGAGCATACAATTTGCCTTATAAATTTTCAGTGCCCTTCCACTTTGACTCTGACTTGGTCTTATGACTTGTTCTGGGGATGGACTATTGGCCAGATGTGATGTAAGCACAAGCTTTAAAGAAGAACTTGCACATTTCTGCGTGTGCAATTACTTTCTGCCATTGCTGTGAGATGAGCATTCTCAAGATATTCCAGTCATTCCAGGAAGGAGGAAGAGAGGTACATGGAAGAGAATCACCCCAATTGTCTGAGCCATCACCATCCTATATTATTTGTCAGACAGTCAATTCCCAGATTTGCTCAACTCCACCCAAGTTTAGCAGAGCCATCTAGTTAACCCCCCTAGAAGTTTTCCCAATATATGCTTATTTTCTTAAGTAACTGAGGCTTTGACATTATGTTTTAATATTTATTTATTTGTTTGTTTGTTTGTTTGTTTGTTTTTAGAGAGACAGAGAAGAGAGAATGGGGGAGGAGAAGAAGGAGAGAGAATCTTAAGCAGACTCTGCACAGAGTGCAGAGCCTGACATGGGACTCAATATCACGACTCTGAGATCATGACCTGAGCCAAAATCAAGAGTCAGATGCTTAACCAACTGTGCCACCCATGTGCCCCAATACTATTTTTAATGAATCATCATCATATACTTATGTACAGACCTTATTTTTATATCAAATCATAGTGCGTTATTTGAAAAGCTGTTAGCTAGTAACTTTTGTCATTATTCTAAGCCATACATAAGTAATTCAATTTTGAACTACTCTGTGTTCTATTTCATTTTAATTACCTTGTATCTATCTTGCCTTTAGAAAATAACCAATTTTAAATGACTGTTAGTATTTAGATAGTATATTTCTTGCCATTTAAGTGTACAAAGTAATGAATTTTAAATAGAAAAAAGTTACCCAAGCATAAAATCATTTAGCAAAATATTTATATAACCATAGATATTTTTGTTTCTTAGAAAAGGTCATTTGACTATAAATATGACATTTTTGAAAGTGTGACTGTGGTAAAACAAAATCAATTTTAAACCATTTACCACACAGTAATAAAAGCCCATGTTTATCTTCATTCTCATTATCAGTTAATTCAGTCATGTCTATGTAATTATTAGATCTGAATATGACCTTCTCGTCTTTCTGGGCAATTAGCTTTTTTTCTGCATACTCGTGCATGAGATACAGACTTTAAAAAAAAAAAAAAAAGTTTTACATAGAAAAGTGCATTATTTTAGTAAAAACTCTGTAATCTATATTTAGGGATATAAAGCATATGCTATCTGCATTTGATGAATATATATTGTTTCAAGTTTTTATTTTGCTTTTCACATTACATTAAAGCATGGATCCATGACATACTTATTGCATACTTTCTTTAGACCACGCCCATGCTAAGGATATAAGGGTATATCCGATGAAAGATACAGTTTCTACACATTTCTCCCCAGACACACTACCCAACTGTTGCAGCCAAGTAACAATTCTCCTGCCATCAGAAATATCCAGGAAGAAACAGAAAAGTCCTGTGACTTAAAGGGAGCCATGTCAATTACTAAGGTACTTCCTTTCAAAGTGCTGTCCCAAAATTAGAATTAGTTTCTAATTAGGTTAGTTTCTGCAGTTCACAACAAACCAAGTAGTAGGAAGAGGCTGTAGTGTTCCTTCTTCAGACACCACAAATATTATTTATGACTTTCTTGAGTATTAAAATGGGAAACATATCCTCTATCCTCAGCTGTGTATCCTAGTTGTCAATTTTGGAGTGATAAGAAAACCAGCATACCGCTCACGATTATGTAAAACACTGAAATTTCATGCTTTGTAAAATAAGATGGATGCTGACATTATTTATTTTTTTAATATGAAGAGATTCAACTAAAAATAAATACAATAAAATCAGGTGTTAAAATGAAGTTATATATGAATTATAAAGACAGCATATTAGTTTTCTATTACTGCTGTTACTAATTACCACAAAGTTAGTGGTTTAAAACAACACAGATTTAATATCTTACAGTTCTGCAGGTTAGCAGTCTAACACAGGTCTCACTGGCCTAAAATCAATGAGGATGTAGGGCTGCATTCTTTTTTGGAGGCTTTAAGGGAGAATCCATTTTTCCAGCTTCTCGAGGTCACAACATTCCTTGGCTCTTGGCTCCTTCTATCATTCTCCAAGCCAGTGATTAATAAATTAATAAACCTTGCTGATTTCCTTCCATAGCTCTCTATGACCACCACTATGACTACAGCTCTCTCTGACCACACCGGGGTTTGATTCTTTGCCTTTAAGAATTCATGTGATTAGTTTGTGACCACCAGGATAATTTAAGATAATTTTTCCATCTCAGTTTTAATCTCAGTCTTAATCACATCTACTGCATACCTTTGGCATGTCAAGGTAACATATTCACAGGTTCCAAGAACTAAGACATCGTCATTATGAGGGACCATTATTCCACTTGCCACAGACTGTTAAAGAAAGCAGTGGTGTTCCGCTCAAAGCATCAAAATGCACTACAGAATTAAAAGAGAGAGAGAGAGACAGAGAGAGAGCGGAAGGATCTCTCCCAGACCTACTGCTTTAGGATCTTCAGTGCTGGGTCTTCACATGTTCGTTTTAAATATTTCTGAGCATCTGCTAATTGACAGGCATGAGTACAAAAATATGATAATGTTTAAATAAAAGCAATATTTTTAAGAGAAAACACACAATAAATACATCATATTATGCCACTCAAAATATTTTTCCACTCTAATTCAAATTGCTACGAAAAATCATGATGTGGTCACATAAACACGCATATATATATCCCTAGACTTAACATATGTGCATGGATCTTAAAATATAAATTCAATGCCACTGCAAAAAATGCAAATTTGTCACATGTTTGGAGATTTGCATATGTAGCAGGAGCTGTTCTGGCAGTCTAAGAAAAATTTGGACTTGTAAGTGGGTATAGATGAAATGTTAACATCAGACACTTCCAGATATCCATTTCAGTGAGAATATAAGCATAAGAACTTCGGTGATTCATTGAAATACAGAGGAGAGATTGCATCTGAAGAAACCGATAATAAGGATTGATGAGGACGGTGGGGGTATGTGATAACGTCTATTCCACTTCTGTGCCATATAGATGGGTATTTGAGCCCTGACAGTGTTATGGGCAGAAGTGCTATGGGCAGAGGATAAAGGATGTTAGGGACAGTATAAGAAGAGTATGCTATCTTTAGGAAAATGGCTATATTTAAATCTTAGCTTCAAAACCGCTAGCTATTTAACACAAGATAAGTCACATAACCCTTAGCTTGTACTTCATTACTCTCACCTGTAAATGACACAATAACTTTACCTATTGGAATGGAAACTGCTTGTTAACGTACAGCCTCAATAGCTAGATAAATTGGCTCTTTTTGCACCTCAAAAGGAAAAATAAATTGAAAAAATCGTGTACAAGCAGCCAATTAAGAATCATCCTGGTGACAATAATATAACTAAGAGTATTTCTTTTCCACACAAGTTTGATTGCCTCAATGTAGCTTCATTTGTTTGGAAAAGAAGAGAATAGAATGTGAAGGCAAGGAAATGAATTATATTTTGAAATTTTGACTAGTACAGAATTCCAGTATGGTTACCAGTACATGGTACTGTCTAGAATCAAATAAATTAAAAGCATACTATTCTTGGGGCGCCTGGGTGGCTCAGTTGGTTAAGCGACTGCCTTCGGCTCAGGTCATGATCCTCGAGTCCCTGGATCGAGTCCTGCATCGGGCTCCCTGCTCAGCAAGGAGCCTGCTTCTCCCTCTAACCCTCCCCCCTCTCATGTACTCTCTCTCTCTCATTCTCGCTCTCTCAAATAAATAAATAAATCTTCAAAAAAAAAAAAAAGCATACTATTCTTTCAAGGGAATTATAATGCCAGTGAAGCTAGCAACTGGAACTAAAATATATTTTGACCATACACATTTTTAACAGAAATCAAGTTCACAAACTTGCATGTATAGGAGGCTGTCTATGGAAGCTTTCCATACCAGAGGTAGCCTTCTGCCTCAATATTCACTTTATGTGACCTGAGGAAAGGACAAAGATGTCCCAGAAAGCTGAGCAAGGGGCTCCAAAAGACATAGATGAGAGAATTTTTTCCAGAGAGCAAAATTAGGTTGTAATCAAGGATCTTTTCAATTCCAATTGGCAGAACTTTACCATTACCCTGAGTATCTCCAAATTTCATTTCCAAAATGGGGAAGTTAATTGCAATGATCTTGCTCCTACTTTACCTTGTTTATTGTATAAGCTGAGAGCAAATTACATCTTCTTGGTTCATATATTCTAGCATCATAGCTCCATCTAATTGCATGTGGCTATTTGCTGGAAACACCTTGAATCTTCATCAGAGAAAGAATGAACATATTCCACATGCAGGAAAAAAATGATAAAATTGGTATTTGATGAATAGAAGGGTAAACAGGGCTAGGGACTGGTAGCACAGAAAACAGACCATTTTCCCTATACTCATAAGGCTCACTGTTTTCTGAAGCATTACCCTGTGACTGAGTTAGGACCCATGGAATAAGAAAGAGTCTGGCTTCTCACAACTTCCCAAATGCAATTCTTTCACCTCTCCATCTGCTGACTGGCTACTGATGCCCACAACAGTATTGGGTTGAAGTGGGAAGAACTTCCATCAACCTGATTTCCTGAATGGACTGGATGGAGTTGAGTCCTAATCAGGAAGCCCTCATTTAGTCTTCACATGAGTAAGATTAAATTCTATTGTGTTAAGTAAGCCACTGATATTTGGGGCCTTTTCTGTTATAGAAACTCACATTATTTTAACCAATTACTGGGCCTTATGGGGCTGTTGAGAGAATTACATGAGCTAATTTATGTAAATCCTCAACAAATAGTTCTTACACTTTTACTAAAATGTGTTTGACATTTTATAACTTGGGGCACATGCAGTGCTACTTTGGTTTGTCAATGAAATATAAATATTTCATTAAGAAACATAAGGGTGCCTGCGTGGCTCAGTCAGTTAGTGGATGACTTCAGCTCAGGTCATGATCCTGGTCTCGGAGGATCAAGCCCCATGTCAGGTCCCCTGCTCAGCGGGGAGTGAGCTTCTCCCTCTCCCTCTACCCATCCCCCCACCCGTGCTTTCTCTCTCTCTTTCTCTCTCAAATAAATAAATAAATAAGAATCATATGTAATCTACAACTAATAAAGTAAGGGAAAAGTTCTATCTAGTGAAAAATATTAACTCATGAATCTGGCAAGAATTCATTAAACATTGGGGCGCCCAGGTGGCTCAGTCGTTAAGCGTCTGCCTTCGGCTCAGGTCATGATTCCAGGGTCCTGGGATTGAGCTCCACATAGGGCTCCGTGCTCAGCGGGAAGCCTGCTTCTCCCTCTCCCAGTCCCCCTGCTTGTGTTCCCTCTCTTGCTCTCTCTCTCTCTGTGTCAAATAAAAAAATAAAATTAAAAAAAAGAATTCATTAAACATTAAATTGTGATGATGGCTGATGTTTAAACAATTTTGGAATTGGCCCATTTAAGTGACTTCTGGTTTCTGAGCATCTCTAGAACACATGAAAAAATAAAGTTGAAAGTATAAATTCACAATTTTTAAAGTCTTTTAATATTTTTAGTATAGAATTTGTTTTCTCCTATTTATGTAATATTAATATATCAGTAATTACCCACTGGAAAAGGAACACCTGATTTTCCAAATATATGAAAATAAGATTGTATTTTGCATGGGAAATTTTATATTATATACTAAAGTGAGTATTTTAAATAAGAATATGTCTTGACAAGTATCATGTAAATAGGTAAACACATAGTAGAAAAATAAATTTTCTTAAGTATTAAGCAATTCTGCATTTGATACTTGGTGGTCCTTTAAAAAACGCTTCACAGTATATGCCATTGGTAATTGGTGTTAGCATATTTAATCAAAAATCAGTGTAGTTTAGGTATATTAATATTATGTTCCAATAGAACACCCTGGAGTGAACTTTATTGCTTAAACTGAGGAAAGGTCACACATTTTTGGCATATTATCATGTTTCAAAAATAATTACATTTTCCTTGTCAGTTGGGGTAAATGGAAAGATAAGATCTATAACATACACAATTAAATCTAACCTTCTTAATGGAATATTAGTGATCTGGGATTTACTTTCAACATTTATTAAAAAGGTATTCTTTATACACATATTTGTATAGATTATTCAGTGTAGAAGATTGTGACCCATTTCTGGAATTCTAGACCTAAATTATCTCATGCTTTTCTAATAGCTGCATGTGAATTTTCAATTGTCAACTCATACATGACCCATAAAAATGGGAATTCATTATTCTTCAGTTTCCTCTTTATAGTTATTAATTGATTTCATTCATCTTCCCATTCAAAAGCTATTGACAAAATATCTCCTTCCTACAAAGTAATTTTTTCTTGGACAATGCATATAAGCTGGACATAAAAGCACAGTTTAAACCAATAACCTGCAATAGCTGTCCTAGTGTGAGTGCACTTGACTAGGTCAAAACCTCATTTCCATTTATCAAATGTATCTTCATAAGAAAGATAAATACTCAAACTTGAAATGTTTAGGCAACCGTATCTCTACATTTTCAGAGACAGTTAGTCCATCAGAAATGATCCTTGGGAAAAATACAATGGTGATAATTGATTTGCAGAATGAGAAGCTCTTCTGAATGTGTTAAAGATTTATGCAGTCATATGAGAAACTTCCAGTTTGGTCATCATGACTAGCTCCAATAATGTTTCATTTAAAACAACATAAAATAAATTTTAAAAATGATTAAAGAGGAATTATATTCTGTACTTCTATTTCCATCATGCCTTGAAACAGATATTAACTCTACTAGAGACTGCAATTAGGCTGATTGCCAAGATAAATAACTAAATTACATAAAAGGGATGACATTGCCATATGGACTTAGAGTATCCAGATACTAACAGTTCTAATATTGACACTTCTATCCCGGGAAGCCAAAGTATTATATACAATGAATAAAAAGTATGATACCTACTGTAACTTCCAGAATTGAGCTTAAACTCTACTTCACAAAACTGGAATTTGATATGATAAATATCAGCCAAAGAAAGAATAAATTATACTCCAGAACTTAGAAGAAACTGAACTGAAAGCCTGCATAGAAAAATAAATTCTGTGTCTTTGTGAGTATGACATGATAAGTTATACACTAGCTGTGAAGAATGTACTTTAAACAGTATAATTTTCCATGAGTGCATCCTCAGGAGAATAGTGTCACCTAGCACTAATATTCATTTGATAGAAAATTACCTTGCAAGAGTGGAGGTGGAAAGATTTGACCCCTTACAAAACACCAGAGCTTTGAGTTTTGTGTTTGGCATTAAACATCCATGGACACAAACCATCAGAGACTCTTAACTATAGGAAGCAAACTGACGATTGTTGGAGGGGAGGTTGGTGGAAGGATGGGGTAATTGGGTGATGGGCATTAAGGAGGGGACTTGATGTAATGAGCACTGGGTGTTATATGCAACTGATGAATGACTAAACTCTACTTCCGAAACTAAAACAGTAAGACAATAAATAAATGAATAAATATTAAAAATTAAAATAAATTTTAAAATAAAATAAAAAATAAATAAATAAATAAAATATCCATGCCATAGAAACATCTTGTTCATGCCTGGGAAAGCAAAGAAAGATGGCAGGAACGGCTAGCTATATAGTTATATCCACTTCCTTCTTTAGTAGTAGAACTCTGAGGTTTTATCTGGACTGATGCAGCATGTTGTGGCTCTATGTCCAAATTCTTGCACCAGTATCCCACTTGCTGGTCATTTCTAAATAGGAATGAGCATCTGTCACCCTACTTCTATGTCTTCCCCAGTGCTGGTGGAAGGTGAAAACCACATCAGCCACTGTGAACACAGAGATTGAAATAACAGCATGTTTACAATGAAAGAGCTGCTAAACTAGCCCTAGAACATTTTCATTTGAACCATTCCTGTCTGTCCTTTAGAGAGAAATGAACTTCTATTCTTCTATAAGCCACAGATTTATGTGTGTGTCTCCTCTTACCACAACTAACGCAGAGGAATAGCTGTGAGTTGAATCAAGAATTTGGAAGAAGTCTTAGAACTTTGATTGCAACAAGCTGGGTCCAGGTTAAAGGGTAGATTGCCTTAGGGCATGATCTGAAATGAATGGGAATCAAGCAACTGATGCCTGTTCTGGTATGGCCCACTTACCCCCCTACACAAAACATCATGGCTTCTAGCTATATCAGAGTTAAAGCCTCCTACAGAGATCAATTGTAAACATTGGATAAAATGCGCAAATAAATTATTTGAAGGCTTCAGAGTACAATAAGACAGACTAAACTTGAGTGACCAATGCCTCAGAAAAAAGGATGGCATTATGACATGGGTCACGCACTTCCCACTGGTATTTCATTCGGGGCATGTGTGGATTAACAGTGCAGGGAATGGAAACTGAGGAGAAAAGAGCATCCTGGGATTTTTGGCCCTTTCATCAGAATGAGGTGATAAATTGGATTCTTTGCGCTTTGGGTGTTGAGTTTGATGAGTTCTTTATAGAGTTTGGATACCAGCCCTTTATCTGATACGTCATTTGCAAATATCTTCTCCCATTCTGTCGGCTGTCTTTTGGTTTTGTTGACTGTTTCCTTTGCTTTGCAAAAGCTTTTTATCTTGATGAAGTCCCAATAGTTCATTTTTGCCCTTGGTTCCCTTGCCTTTGGCGATGTTTCTAGGAAGAAGTTGTAAATTAAAAAAAAAAAAAAAAAAGAATGAGGTGATAAAAACTGAACTTCTGGATTGCCAAAGAGACCTAATTTTGAAAGGGTTGAAGAAAACAACCAAGAAATTAGCCTGATATTCTGCACGTCATTTGCCCTTGAAGCCTATGTGAACATTTAAGTTGATGACACTGTATTATTATGAGTCAAAGTAGACTCGCAGCAAGAAATATTATACGATATAAAAGGGAACATTTAGCTATTATTAAAAGTTCAATTTGAAAAACTATAAAAATCCTAAATTTTAATGCAGATTATAACTTCAAAATATATACATAAAGTGACAACCGACTAAAGTTGAAATTGAAAGATACTGAGTCATAATTCGAGATATCAATGCAACTTACTCCATAGCATAAAAAGTCAGACAGAAACTCAAGAAATATAATATTTGTATATCAAGATTAAGAAACTTGTCAAAAGTCACACACATAAAACCATATCCCCCCAACAATTGAATTATTTTCAAGAAAATATGGAAACTTTTAATTGACCAAATTCTGAGCCAATATATATTTATTTCAAAGATCAAAACCATACTGCAAATATTTATTAACCACAGTGAAAGGAATCTAAATATCAATACCAAAAACATGATACAAAAGTATTAAGCAAAACGGTTCTAAATAGGTTACATGCCATGTTTCAATAAAGAAATCACAAAACATATTGAATCTAATAATACTTTGAATCAAATAATGCAAGTAAAATGATCACAACTTGTGGGAACCTGCAAAATCTGTCTTCAATGGGAAATTTATAGTCTTAAGTGCATGACAGAAACTCAATGATTTAAGCCTTTAACTACCAAAGAGCAGTGAGTTGAATGGTAGCCCTCAAATGGGTATGTCAACATCCTAATTTGCAGAACCTGAGACTGTTACCTTATTTAAAATAAGGGTCTTTATAGATGTGATTAAGTTAAGGATCTTGAGATAAAGAGAACATCTTGTATATTACCTTGGGCCCTTTGTCCTATATCAAGTTCCCCTGTAAGAGATCCACAGGGGAGATGACAGACAGAAGAGGAAGAGGCAGTGTGACTACAGGGGAAGAGATTGGAGGGATGCATCCTCAGCTAAGGAATGCCTGGAGCCACCAGAAGCTGGAAAAGGCAAACAATAGAATCTCCCTAAGAGACTTTCCCAGTAGCACAGCCTTTTCAACACCTTAATTTTGGATTTCTGGCATCCGGAACTATGAGATAATAAATTTTTGTTGTTTTAAGCCACCAAATTTGTTATAACAGCCACAGGAAACTAATATAGTGGTATACAAAGCTAGAAAAAGCAGAGCAAAATAATTCTAAGAGAAATAGACGGAAATTATGATAAATATGAGATCAGAAAACAATCTTTAAAAACAAAAAAGTATAAATAAAAATAAAATTTATTGTATTAATAATAGTGAAAATAAAATATATTTTCTCTGCCAGGAATAAAAAATGTTACTATATATATCTTACAGATATAAAAAGCTTTTAAAAATTAAGAAAATTTTAAATTTGTATATAAAAACAATTTTCCTAAAAACTCAATATAATTAGAGGTGCCTGAGTGGCTCAGTTGGTTAAGCTTCTTACTCTTGATTTCGGCTCAGGTCATGATCTCAGGGTCGTGGGATTGAGCCCTGCGTCGGGCTCTGCACTCAGTGCAGGGTCAGCTTGTCCCTTTCCCTCTGCTACTCCCCCTTGTGCTCTCCCTCTCTTATCTCTAACATAAATAAATAAATAAATAAAAATCTTTCTTAAAAAATTCAGTGTAATTGATACAAGAAAAATAGAAAATCTGAATAATCCTCTACCTATTAATAAACTTGAATTCTTAATTTTATAACTTTTCACAAAGAAAACTCCAGTATGGGATGAGCTTCATTTGTAGATTCCTTCAAACATTTAAGGGGAAAACATCTGTTTTATACAAGTTCATCTAGATAATAGGAAAAAAAAATACTCTTCCCATCTCATTTTACAAGGACAGCATAACTTGGATTTAAAATAATAAATTATTGACTGCAAATACAAAGATTCCCATGCTAAATAAATAAATAAATAAATAAATAAATAAGCCCACTAACATTCAAAACATACAATATATGCTTGATTCTGTCACCTTTCTCATTATCCTACATCCATATGGTTATTGACTTTTTTCATATTTTCTTGAACAAATCTCACTGTTTAATATTAAGTTTCACTTGACTAAATAGCTTCATGACTCCATCTTCTTTATGCTAGCAGAGGGTACTTGTAATTATCAAAAGTGACATAATTGTGACCCTACTTAACAATATTTTTGGCTATCAGATTCTTAATTCTTAGTTTTATCATTTAGAACTTTTACAGTTTGGTCTTTATCTTTCTATTCTTCATTATTTAACTAATCTTTCAGTCCCCACTACTGCCAATTCACCCACATTAAACATCTTAACATCCCACTATAGTGACTAATTCAAATAACAGCACATTAACTGAGGTGGTTCCTTGTACATATTCTGTTCTTTCTTTTTCAGTATAGATCATGTGTGTTAGAAGTAGATATCTTATCAATTACTGGAATATGAGGAGCACTGATAATATATAATTGAAATGAGAGCTGATATAGCAGAGCTTCTAGAACCAGAGATTAACATAGCAACTGGAATAAACAGTGATTTGTCTCCCTTTGAAAACAGTTTGAGTATGATGAATTTAAACATGTCTATTTTTGAAGCTTTCTGTATTGAGAAAGAGGACATATATGAATATTAAGTGGACAACTGATAGATTCTGAAGTCGGCTACTGACTTTTTAAAATAATCCTTCAAACCCTACCCCATTTGCTTGAATATGATTAACCCAGTCATACCTGTAAGGATAGACCTTGATTAGTTTAAGAAAACCAATACTATCCCATGCCTCATGTTTATGGCTTAAAGTTATTCAAGTGACCCAATAATCGTCATACCAGAAGAAAATGAAACTTTTATGTTAGAGTTGTCAAAAGAGTTATTTTCCTCCCGCCCTGGCTCTGAATAATGAAACATATACTGCTGTGTATTGCTGTTAGTGTTTTTGCAACCTTAGATTGAAGCTTAGACACAGATAAGGGTAGAGAAAAGAGAATCACCAAGAAACATAGCTAGTGCTGTAAAAGAACTATGTCTCTATTCCATCCAACAGCCAAACTATTAAGTTAAAGCTGTCAATATATCGACTCCTTGGTTTAAACCAGCTAGAGTTTTCTATTACTTGAAACTAAAGCCCTTTGATATGGATCAAGATGGAAAGATGTTATCAGAATGAACTGTTGTTTCATTTTTTCAAGTGATTAAAAAAGATGATGTTTTCTAAGAGAGGACTGACTTTTGAAGGAGAACATAAATTTAGCGTGTATTTGCTGATTTATCGGAGGGGGAGACGAATCATGAGAAACTATGGACTCTGAGAAACAAACTGAGGGTTCTAGAGGGGAGGGGGATGGGGGGATGGGTTAGCCTGGTAATGGGCATTAAAGAGGGATATACTGCATGGAGCACTGGGTGTTATACGCAAACAATGAATCATGGAACACTACATCAAAAACTAATAATGTAATGTATGGTGATTAACATAATAATAAAAAATTAATTAATTAATTAATTAGTTAAAAAAGAAAGTAACTTTGAAACACACAAGTAGATTTGTCAATCATGTCATTGATCAGAAACTCAGATGAGAACACTGGAATACATAGAGCCCATAAATAACAAGTGAAGCATTTTATTTTCAAGGGAGAAATTTTAGAATAAACACAAAGAAGGGTTTCAACTGAGCTATGAAGAAATACAGTAACTTGCAAAGAGGAGGAAGATGATGTGCTTGAAAAGAAATTTACTGAGGAGTGGTCAAAGGTGTTCACAGGAAAGCAAGGCAGTATGACTTCCCTCTCTCAATATCTCTCTCTCTCTCTCTCTCTCACACACACACAAACACACACACAAAGTATTTAAAGAAAGAAAAATGCTACAATATTGCCAAATTCTGTCACTAGGTCAAGTAAAATGAGAATTAAACTACCCATTGGATTTAGAGAAATGCAGTGATTGATTACTTTAGAGACAGTTGTTTCCATAAATAACAAATGGGATTAGAAGTCAGACAAAGGCAGTTGAAAAGTTAGTAGAAAATGTGGACTAAGAGACAAAATAGATTTGTCTGGTAAGAAGAAGAAGATGCAGAGTTTATAAATATGTGGGATTTTAAAGAAGTTGCAGGTGTTGTATGTTTTTTTGTATATTTTATCTAATAATTGTTAATTATAATAATAAACATAAATTGGGCTGCCTGGGTGGCTTAGTTGGTAAACCGTCTGCCTTCGGCTCAGGTCATGATCCCAGGGTTCTGGGATCAAGTCCCTAATCGAGCTCCTTGCTCAGCAAGGAGCCAGCTTCTCCCTCTCCCACTCCCCCTGCTTGTGCTCTCTCTGTCTCTCTCTGACAAATAAAATCTTTAAAAATAATAATAAACAATTATTATTTTTGTTTGATCATTAGTGGCTTATTTTTTAGAGCAGCTTGAGGTTTACAGAAAAATTGATTAAAAAATACAGAATTCCCGTTTCTGCCCGTGGATGCCGCCGAGGAAGCAACATTAAAGTCTTCCTTCCCACTGCTGGCATGTCTAAGTCAGAGTCTCCCAAAGAGCTTGAACAGTTGCAGAAGCTCTTCGTCAGAGATTTGAGGTTTGAAACAACCCATGAGAGCCTGAGGAGCCATTTTAAGCAATGGGGAACGTTTATGTCCTGTGTGGTAATGAGAGATCCAAACACCAAGTGCTCCAGATGCTTTGGGTTTGTCACCTCCGCCACAGTGGAGGAAGGGCAAGCATCCATGAATACAAGGCCACACAAGGTGGATGGAAGAGTTGTGGAACCAAAAGGGGCTGTCTCAAGATTCTCAAAGACCTGTGCCCACTTAACTGTGAAAAAGACTTTTGTTGGTGGCATAAAAAAAGACACTGAAGAACATCATCTACAAGAGTATTTTGACCAGTATGGGAAAATTAAAGTGACTGAAATCATGACGGACCAAGGCAGTAGCAAGAGAGAGGCTTTGCTTTTATAACATTTGATGATTATGACTCCACAGACAAGATTGTCATGCAATAATACTATACAGTGAATGGCCGAAGTGGTTCTGGAAATTTTGGTGGTGGTTGTGGAGGTGGTTTTGGTGGGAATGACAACTTCGGTCATGAAGAAAATGTCATTGGGTAAAGTGGCTTTAATGGTGGGTATGGTGGCCATGGGGATGGTTCTAATGGATTAGGTAATGATGATGATGGGAGGAACTTTGGAGGTGGAGGAAGCTATAATAATTTTGGTAATTACAACGATCAATCTTCAAATTTTGGATCATGAAAGGAGGGAAGTTTGGAGGCAGAAGCTCTGGCCCCTATGGTGGTAGAGGCCAGTACTTTGCCAAACCACAAAACCAAGGTGGTTACAGTGGTTCCAGCAGCAGCAGTAGGTTTGGCAGTGACAGAAGGATTTAATTACTACCAGGAAACAAAGCTTAGCAGGAGAGGAGAGCCAGAGAAGTGACAGTGAACTACAGGTTATAACAGATTTCTTTTTTTTTTTTTAAAGATTTTATTTATTTATTTGAGAGAGAGAATGAGAGAGAGCACATGAGAGGGGGGAGGGTCAGAGGGAGAAGCGGACTCCCCGCCGAGCAGGGAGCCCGATGTGGGACTCGATCCCGGGACTGCAGGATCATGACCTGAGCCGAAGGCAGTCACTTAACCAACTGAGCCACCCAGGCGCCCTATAACAGATTTCTGAACTCAGCCAAGCAGAGTGGTGGCAGGGCCCGGCTGCTACAAAGAAGGTGTTTTATACCCTGTATGGGCAAAAAACTCAAGGACTGTATTTGTGACTAATTGTATAACAAGTTTATTTTAGTTTCTACTCCGTGGAAAGTGTAAAGCATTTCAACAAAGGGTTTTAATGTAGATTTTTTTTTTGCACCCATTTTGATTGCTAAATGTAATAGTCTGATCATTACGCTGAATAAATGTGTCTTTAAAAAAATAAATACAGAATTACCATATACTCACTCTCCCCCAGCACAATTTCTCCTATTCTTGGATTAGTGTGATATGTTTGTTATAATTAATGAGCAAATATTGATACATTATTATTAACTAAAGTTCATAGTTTAAATCAGGGCTTATTCTTTGTATCGTATAGTTCTACGGGTTTTGATAAATGTATAATGTTGCATATACACCATTACAATAATGTACAGAATAGTTTCACTCTCCTAGAATTCCTCTGTATTCTACTTTTTATTCTCTTCATTCACTCCCTGTCCCTGGCAAGGGATCTTTTTACGGATCTTTTTACTGTTTCAATATTTTTCCTTTTCCACAATGTCATATAGTTGGGATCAAACAGTATATATCCATTTCAGATTGGCTTCTTTACTTGGTAGTATGCATTTAAAATTCCTGTATCTTTTCACTGTTTTGTAACTCATATCTTTTGATCACTGAATGTTATTCCATTGTCTGGATGTTCCACAATTTGTCTATCCATACAGCTATTCTATGTGTTCTTAGGTGGGCATACTTATATGTATTTATCTGTTTGATGGAAAAAATTCAGAGAAGAAACTCTTGAGAATACTGAAGAACTAAGAGGAAATAAAGTAAAGCTTCATATAAGGTAGAGGAATTTTCATTAAATTGTAGAAGGGATACTGTCTCTACTGAAAACCAGGAGAGGGGTGAGGAAGGGATGCAGACATACAGAAGTTTGTAAATTTGAAAGTGGAAATTGAGAGAGCTAACAGCTTGTATTTAATCTGTGAATTAGGGACTGTGTCCATCAGCTAATAAGGAAGAAGGTGACCAATGAAGAGGAATGTTTAGAACATGTAAGTGTGAGTGTTAGTGAGTTTGTACTTTGTTTCATATATAATGGTATTCATGGCCCAGAAGTCAATATATTTACTCTCACTTGAAACTTTTGCAAGAAGTTTTTAATATTTGCTTTAATTAAATTTTCTCTAATTATTCCTATAGGTGAATACTGTGACCATAGAATATTTTTTAATATGGAGAGTGTTTTCCTGAAATTAATTTTTATGACTTTGTAAGATTTGGTATTACTGAAATGCTTCACTATCCACTGGGATTTTATAATGCTATATCTTTCTTCATTCCATTAAAAGCACGGTACCAAAATGTGAAATTATATTTTGTTTTAAACTCTGTATAGACACAGAGAAAAATAATTGCATTTTATAATAGATTCATTCATAATTGTCTTCATGACACTTTATTTTGCTAAATTATGATAATATTCATAAAATCAGTAAGAACTTAATCGGGTTTTTGAAATTTTGTTTTTAAAATCCATATTATTTTTCTCAATATGCAAATACTAAAAATAAAATATCATCTCTTTTAAGAAATCATGTAAATGATATTTGAATGATGATTTATGGCAATAACCAATCCAGAAATAGTAATGTAAATCCAAAGCATTAATATTATTTTTTAATTTACTAAATTTACATTAATCTCTTGAATATCCATAAAATTAGTATGCAAAATCGTTCAAGGAAGATATGTACTTAATTGTCTTTAAATAATAATTTCATATACATTGCAGGCTAATTTTATGGATATTCAAGAGATTAATGTAAATTTAGTATATCTTCCTTGAACTTTTAAGAAGTAATGATGTAATATAATAAATAAAAAATAATTAACCTGATAAACCCATAAGTTGAAAATATCATAAGCTGAAAATGCATTTAATACATCTAACATAGTGAACATGATAACTTAGCCTAGCCTACCTTACACATTTTCAGAACACTTACAATAACCTCCGGTTGGGCGAAATCATCTAACACAAAGCCTATTTTACAATAAAATGTTGAATATTTCATGTAATGGGTCAAATACAGTATGTAAAGTATAAACCAGAATGGTTGTACAGGGACAGAATGGTTGTCTATATATCTGTTGCTCACTCATGATCACATGGCTGTCACTGAATGATTTCAAAGTGAACATTACTAAGAAGACCTTCAGATATAAGAGCTCTGATAGCTGTCTGACCTCAGTTTTCTGCATCTAGGTAAGCTGGAATAAATTGATGTTGAGCAGAACATTTTTTACTTGCTATCTTGAACTTGGATTGTGTAATCATTATAGTACCCATTTAAATAATATAAAGTTACAGTAAAAGAATAGAAACCACCATATTCTTGATACTATTTTACCATAAAAGTTTGATTAAATGAATATATGAAGCCTTGGATCAAAATGGTATTTATCGTTTGGGTTTTGGTTTTCTTTTTTTACATTACTGGAAAACTGTGCTAACATATTTAAGTTTATATCTAAAACCAGCTGGGTTTCAGGTTTTTACCTGTAATCATATCTGGAAGGATTTTTTTTTTTAGAAAGATTTTATTTATTTATTTATTTGAGAGAGAGAATGAGAGAGAGAGAGAGAGAGCACATGAGAGGGGGGAGGGTCAGAGGGAGAAGCAGACTCCCTGCCGAGCAGGGAGCCCGATGTGGGACTCGATCCAGGGACTCCAGGATCATGACCTGAGCCGAAGGCAGTCGCTTAACCAACTGAGCCAGCCAGGAGCCCCTGGAAGGATTTTTTTTTAAAAAGTAAAGGACTTAGAATTTTTTCACTGAAGTGACCATCCTCATGTTGCAGGATTCCTAGTCTCTCAAGTTTTGCATTTAAGTATTAGTACTGCTCTACCTTCCCCATACAGTGATAATCAAGTTCTTCTCTCCCCAGATTTCTATAACTTCTACTAAGTGATACATACACTTTTACCTGGGTGCGTATATATGTGTGTGTGTGTGTGTGATATATGTACATATATATATATGTATATATATGCATAATTCATCATATGTAATTATATATACAAATGCTAAATGAATAAATGTATTGTTCACTAAACATATTACTTATGGATGCACTCACATGAACACACAAACACAGGAATGTATATATGTCTGTCTCCATATATATTACTATATATGAATATATTTATACATATTTATATGTATTTAGTATTTATTATATTTACTTAGTAATTTAGTGTATTTACTTAAATATACTAAATATAAAAAAATAAAAATACCAAATACTAAATAATATTCAAACACATTATAGTTTTATTAAGCTTAAAAACATTCATTTCCTCTGCTTTTTTATGAGAGTGAAAGGGTTAAGTGAGAAAACTTAAGGTGGCTATGATATATCTTGGGAAATTTGGAAAAAGGAAGATCAGTGGATCTTTGTATTTCCATTTTTTTTTAAGTTTTTTTTTTTTTAAAGGTTTTATTTATTTGACAGAGAGAAAGACAGCCAAAGAGGGAACACAAGCAGGGGGAGTGGGAGAGGGAGAAGCAGGCTTCCCGTGGAGCAGGGAGCCTGATGTGGGGCTCGATCCCAGGATCCTGGGATCATGACCTGAGCCGAAGGCTAACGCTTAACGACTGAGCCACCCAGGCGCCCCTTTGTATTTCCATTTTTAAATTAAATAATTATCAAAGGTATTTTCTTTTCTTTTTTAGTAATGTATAAAATTAAAAGTTCTCAAAAATACTTGTTTCCTGGGGCTTTTTGGGTGGCTCAGTCAGTTAAGCGTCCAACTCTTGGTTTCAACTCAGATGGGATCCATGCTCAGTGGGGAGTCTGATTCTCTCCCTCTGCCCCTCCCCCTCTCTAAAATAAGTGAATCAATCTTTAAAAAAAATACTTGTTTCCTCAAATGTATGTGTATGTCTGCAAGATCAGCATGTTATAAAATTTAAGAGTTTTAATCAATTCAACAAAATCAAATATCCTTAGAAAATTTATGGGTATCACACAGATATACAGAATATACTTGATTGGATTTTTATGTGTGTGTATATTTTATGTATATATAAAGAATCCAAGGCAATCATCAGATGCTTTAAATTAATCAAGGTGATGTATGTGGTCATGACACCTAGGTAGTATTCAAGCTCCTTTTGATTTCATTATCTCTGATATGATTATTGTAGTCACATTGCATTAGTATAACTTGAAAGAAAGATGCAGTCTTGTAGTTGTGAATAATTTATCTATTGTATGTATCTAATTTATATTTGATTATGTGAATGTTTCTACTTTGGTTTTAAAAGTTATTCCAAGTAGGAAAGAATGGTAATATGCACTATATTTCGTAAGGTGTGGCTTATATTAATTTTGAGTGTCCATGGAAACTTCTATTTATTTTTTCTAGGTGAGTTCAGTGTCAGAAATGGAAACAATTAATTATATTGATATTGTACTACTATTGGTACCTACATTATTGACTGTAATACTTAAAGTTTTTTTTAAGATTTTTTATTTATTCATTTGAGAGAGAGAGCACGAGCAGGGAGGAGGGGCAGAGGGAGAGAGGGAGAGGCAGACTCCCTGCTGAGTAGGGAACCAACACAGGACTCAATCCCAGGACCTGGAGATCATGACCTGAACCAAAGGCAGATGCTTAACCAACTGAGCCACCCAGGGGCCCCTGTAATACTTATTTATAAAAAATCAGTGCATTATTATTTTTGCAAAGAAGACCATTATTCATTAACATAAATGCCTCTAAATTGTAAGTTTAATGAAATGGATCTTGTACATTGAGTTTCATAAATAAAAAATTATAGTTTGACCACAAAATGATGATTAAAAATGATGATTCATTTTTATCCAACCATGGATATAATTACTGTCTCAGAGGTTCCCTGGACCACTCTTAGGTTTAATGATTTGCTAGAAAGACCCACAGAATTCCAGAAAGCTGTTATACTCACAGTTACAGTTTATTTCAGTAGAAGGATACATATTAAAATCAGCAAAGAGAAAATGTGCATATGGCAGAGTTTAGGAGAAACCCAGTTCTACCTTCCAACTGTCCTCTCCCAGTAGAGTCAAAAAGATAGCAACAATGTGTGATGACATTTGCAAAGTGTTGCCTAACAATGAAGCTCAATCCTTCTTGAGACTTGAGACCAGGGTTTTTACTAATGTCATGTAGTCATGGGACATGGGACATGGGACATCCATGTGATTTACCTACTCCACTTAGACTCCAGTTCCCTAGAGGTCGAAATGATAGAGTGGCCTCAAATCCCAGGTAAACAATAAAATTAGTGTTCACCATAAGTTACATTGTTAGCATAAACCATCTGTGTGGCTTAAAAGTCTCAGGTATACAGACATTCTTTTTTTTAACATTTTTTTTTTAATTTATTTGAGGAGAGAGAGAGCGAGCATGAGCAGTGGGGAGGGACAGAGGGAGAAGCAGACTCCCCACTGAGCAGGGAGCCCTATGCCATGCAGGTCTCGATCCCATCCCAGGACCCTGGGGTCATGACCTGTGCCGAATGCAGACGCTTAACTGCTTAAGGGACTGATCCACGCAGGTACCCCTACAAAGACATTCTTATCAGGCAGGATATTTCAGAGGGTTCAGAAGTAATCTCCCTCTTAAGCAGGTTAAGGGCTAGTCCTTTATTTGGAAAATGTAGGGTACGAACAAACACCCTTTACTACCCAGTTAAGTTTATAGAACCAAAGAAATCATAAGGTGTGGGCGCCTGGGTGGCTCAGATGGTTAAGCGTCTGCCTTCGGCTCAGGTCATGATCTCAGGGTCCTGGGATCGAGTCCCGCATCGGGTTCCCTGCTCAGTGCAGAGCCTGCTTCTCCCTCTCCCTCTGCCACTCCCTCTGCTTGTGCTCTTCTGTCTATCTCTCTGTCAAATAAATAAATAAAATCTTTAAAAAAAAAAAAAAAAGAAAGAAATCATAAGGTGATTCAATTGCTGGGGAAATAATTTTGACTTTTGTCATGTGTGTGTTGAGGCATCATTGAACAAAAAGAGTTCCAATCCTGACTCACAAGGCATATCTTTTCCAGGGAAAAGTAACCAAAATACAAAATTAATTACTAAGAAGATATTATGTTATATGCTAATTAGTGCTATGTGAAAAAATAAATCAGAAACAACAGGAAAGGTGTGGAATGGGTTTAGTTTTAATTAAGCTTTTCAGGAATGGCTTAACTATGATTGACAATGTTAGTGCATACATGCAGGTGATGAGGAAGCAAGCCTCATGGATGACTAACTGGGAAGCCCAAGTGGACAGAACAACACATACAAAGACCCAATTGGACACACATGTTATGTTGGAAGAACAACAAGGAGGCAGTTGGTTGAAGCCCAGTAAAAATGAGAGACAGAAAGAAGTGGTAGGGACAGGGGTGTAAATTGTTACATAATTTTCTCTAATCATTATTTTCCACAATAATTTTCCCATTGATATTTATTATGAGACTTAGTTCTATTTTGTATTATGTAAAAATGATTTGGAATGACATAGATTTCTGTAAGGAGATATAGGCATTTTTGATCCTGGACTATTAGAACAAAAGGCTGAGAAAACGCTTTGCCCCCATGTAGCTTTTTTGAAGTTTGTAATTTTAAATGTTAAATCCAAATTGTCTAGTAAATCGTACTGTTTTATGAATAGTACCCATGATTGAGGATGTCATGGTCGGCCCTTTTTGTGGGAGAACAAACAGATCTTGGTACCACAGAGGTACTCAAAGAGATTGCCATGGGTCACTGTCATCGTAACAATGCTTACTTTGCACTGTTCTTTGCTTGGCCATTGCCTTTTCACACACTTTTCTTCACACAGCCGGACTTCTTTGTTGTATGTAACATATCATGTGGTGCACATTTTCTCTCCTGTTGCCCATGATTGAGAACAGATGTTATGTGCCTTTATAATTGTCTTCAGGAAATCTCGATGCCTTTTAATGGCACTCTGTACCTTTTGTAATCAGGAGGGTTAGCTGCATACTTAGAGGCCCATGAAGTATAGAACTTCTTTTTATTGTAGATAGTCACATACAATCCCTGGGCCTGCTGTTTCCCATTCACCACTTGCTGGAACAATTTAGACTAATAAAGGTTTTTTCACAACAGGTATTAATGCCTTTCTGAAAAAGGTAAGGACATTTGGCTTTTCTTGGAATAGGCAAGCATTGAGCTATGGAAGATAAATGGTTTCTTAATGGAAGAAAATTTTTATTTTGTTCACTTAATCTTTTCTGTTCAAAATAAGTTAATTCTTAGGCTTTAATTACATAATGAAAAGATAAATAAAACAAGAATTATTCTCAAATTTGAGACTTCAAATTCAAAATGTATTCTCATAATTTGTAATTATTTTGATTGGATCAAATAGAATAGTATGAATAAAATCATGCAGAAAGCCTTCTGTGAAAATGCTGGGTTATTTTCTCTGGTGAATTGTAAATAAACTTATTTGGATAAATTATGAGGACTTTTATTATGCCTAATAAAAATAATTTCACTAAAATATTTTATCTAGACACAGAATATAGACTTGTATTAATGCAAATGGCCTTGTTCCATTTCTTTTTTTCTGCTTTCCCAACCTAACAGTCTGACTAAAGTGAATCTCAGAGTTCATAAAACTCTTACTCTTTCATTCTTGTTTCCAACATTAATATTAGTAATGATAACTCTGCATAAGATGTTTTCCTATGTGCTGGACAGTTACCAAGTGCTTTAAAGCTATCTCCTTTATTCCTTGCAGCGACACTAAGCAGCAGGGGAGTTAAAAGTCCACACTCACTGCCCTTAACCCCTACTATTTGATTTCTCCAAAGTCTTCCTTCCTTTGACCATTTCCTGGTCCGTGCCTCAATTTTCATGCCTATTGTTCTTTAAAGAAAACTTGTGTTCTGTATAGTCTCTGTTGCCCTCTGAGACAACACAAATATACATGTATATAAGCTAATTGCTTTCTCTAACTTCCTAACTAGAATTGAAATTATAATTTAATATAAAATCTTTCCCATTAATATAAATCTCTAGCATATAAGAGATTGGAGAATTTGGTATGGGATTTTTTTCAATTATTAGGTCAATTTGAGAAGAATGAACATCTCAAAAATATTGAATCTTGCAGTCCATGAGCATCAAGTATCTGTCTAATTTTCTACATCTTAGTGTAAGCAATGGGTGTCAATATTTGCTGACCCCATATAATGGGGAATATTACTTCTTTCTATATTATCTTAATTATTTTGTAAAATGTTAACATTATTTCTTTTCTAAATATTTTAAAGGAATTACTTGTAAATAATATAGACCTAAAATTTCTTTCAAATGAGACTTATTTTTTTGTTTTTCTTACAAGATCAATTTCTTCCATGTAAGTTTCTCTTTCTCTTTTTTTTTTTTAAGATTTTATTTATTTATTTGAGACAGAGAGAATGAGAGGGAGGAGGGTCAGAGGGAGAAGCAGACTCCCTGCCAAGCAGGGAGCCCAATGCGGGACTCGATCCCGGGACTCCAGGATCATGACCTGAGCCGAAGGCAGTCGCTTAACCAACTGAGCCACCCAGGCGCCCCAAGTTTCTTTTTCTTCTTATGCCACTTTTGTAATTTGTGTATTTCATGCAATGTGTCCATTTCTTCCTGGATATAAAATTAATTCCTATAAAACGGTAGATACTTTTTCTTCATTATCTTTTTAATGTTTACAGGATTTGTAGTGATGTCCCCTTTTTCACTTGTTATATTAGTAATTCTACCAACAACAGTGAAGTTGGGGAAAGGACATTGAGCCATGAGATTCCAACCTTTGATGACAATTTTTTAAAAATATTTTATTTATTTATTTGACAGAGAGAGACAGGGAGAGAGAGCACAAGCAGGGGGGAGCGGCAGGCAGAGGGAGAGAGAGAAGCAGGCCACCGGCTGAGCAGGGAGCCTGACGTGGGGCTAGATCCCAAAGGCAGATGCCTAAACAGACTGAGCCACCCAGGTGCCCCTGTTGATGACACTGATTTCAGTCTTTTCTTGATAAGTCTTGCTAGGGTTTTATCAGTTTTACTAATCTTTCCAAGTAACTTAGATTTAATTTCATTCATTTGTTTTTCTTATTTGTCCTTTTCTTACTGATATAGCTCTTCTATTTATTCATTCCATATTTTAACTGAATTTAGGTTTAATTTGCTCCCCTTTTCCTAGCTTCTAATGATGGAAACATTGTCCATTGATTTAACATTGTCTTATCTAATATAAACATTCACAGCTATAAAAGTCCCTTTAAGCATTGATTTAAATACATCACCAAAACTTTGCTTATGTTCCCATTATTATGCAGTTCAAAATGTTTTTATATTTTCTTATTATTTATTTATTCTTTTATTCATGACTATATAGAACTCTATTGCTCAAGTTTCAACTATTTCAGGATTTTCCAGATACATTTGTTATTAACTGTAATTTCATTTCATTTTGGTGAGGGTATATATTTTGTGTGATTAAAATTCTTTAAAATTTGTCAAGACCTGTTTCATGTTCCAAACTGTGGTTCAACTTTGTGAATGATCATGTGTGCTTGAAAACATGTGTTCAGTAGCAGAATCACTTCATATTACATGATCTGATTGCTAATGTCTCTATTTAACTGTACAACTTCTATAATCTGTATTTTACTCATAACCCTCTGGTACTCTTTTCTGCCAGACCTTGCAGAACATTGCCCAGAGTATGCTTAACTTAGTATTATGATACGGGCTGAAGGAAGCAGTTTTGGCAATCTTATTTGTACATTCAACTGCTTTAGTTAATTGTCTCTCAAATTCTAGATGTCTCAAGATGCCAATCTCTGATTTCTACTTATTTCAGTCATTCAAAAAACTGCTTCATGATTGAGTTCCAGTTCCTGTGATACAGTTTGAAAAGTGCCCCTAGGCACAATGTTGCTTCCAACGATGGAGCTTACCTCTTATGATTCCTTTCCCTCCAGGATCATAGCTTTTTACCTTTTCTTGCTTTATGCCTGAAGTTGTATAAATCTTGTAGAGTATTGTAGCTGATACTTTTGTAGGAAGATAAATTGTTTGCCCATTTACTTCTTCATGGTCAAAACAGGAACTTGCTTAAGCCTTGCTTTCTCTCCATTGGTTGTGAATTTTGTGTTTTAGCCAGGGTTCTACGGAGAAACATATAAAATAGGAGGTGGATATATGTGCTTTTGTTTGTGTGTGTGAGAGTGAGATAGAGAGAGAGACAGAAAAAGAGACAGAGAGTCAGATTGATTTATTATAAGGAATGGGGTCAAACTATTGCGGTGACTGGCAAGTCTGAATTGGCAGTGTGGGCCCACAGACTCAAGACCCAAGAGAGCTGATGGTGCCGTTCTAGTGTGAAAGTCAGCCAGCAGAGACCTAGAAGAGTCAATCGTGCAGATGAAGATCAAAGACAGTCTGCTGGAGAATTCCCTCTTAATTAGGGAAGCATCAGGGTTTTGTGTTCTTTTCAGGCCATCAGCTGATTGGATGAGGCCCACCCACATTATGAAGGGTAATCTGTTTTACTCAGATTAAATTGTTAGTCTCATCCAAAAACTACCTTGCAGAAACACCCAGAATAATGTTTGACTAAATATCTGGGCACCTCATGGCCAGTCAAGTTGATACATAAAATTAACCATGATATTTCATAAGTCATAGCTATATATTGTATTGTTATATAATATACAGTTGTTGTATTCATAGTTATTCAAATTTTGCTGTTTTCAATGTGACTTTCTCTTCATAAGGTTTTAATTTTCCTTTTCTATTTCTTCCTAAAAACTTCTATCTTCTTTTTTTTTTTTTTATTAAAGATTTTTATTTATTTATTTGACAGAGAAAGACACAGCGAGAGAGGGAACACAAGCGGGGAGTGGGAGAGGGAGAAGCAGACTCCCTGCCGAGCAGGAAGCCCGATGCGGGACTCGATCCCGGGACTCCAGGATCATGACCTGAGCCGAAGGCAGTCGCTTAACCAACTGAGCCACCCAGGCGCCCAAAACTTCTATCTTCTTTTTAATCTCTCTCCCTCTCTCTTTTTCTGCTCCTCCTCTTCCTCCCCATCTTCTTCTTTCTCCTCTTCTCTTGTCTTTCTTCCTCCTCCCTCTTCCTCCTTCTTTTTCTCTTCCTTGTCCTCCTCCTCCTTCTTCCTCTTTCTATTGCAATATCTTCTTCATAACTTATTTCTCCTACTTGATCTCTTATTTGAGCTTAATAAAATAGTCTATACTGAATAGATTTTATAGGAAAGTGGTTTTTTTGGTTTATGATTTTTTGATGTATATTTTCTGTATTCTACATGTCTTTTGATTTTTTTCCCTTTCTCTTTGTTTTGTGCCACCTCTTTTTTTAAGAAATGCATTTTTGTCTTATAAATTTTGTGTAAATTTTTAAATTTTAATTAAATTAAATTAAATTAATTATTAATTTTTCTTTCCTTATCACACTTCAATTTCATCTACTTTCCTTTTATATCAACCAGATTGTAAGCAATAAAAATGAAGTGTCAGCCATATTTCTCTTTCAGCATCTCTTCTACTCCTATTCTTTAGAACTTAATTGAATGCTAATATAAAAATTTGATTCTAGACCCCTAGACCACATGTCCCAAATAGAAGAACTGTGACATTTCCTTATAGAAAAATCTACATATTTCCTCAGGTCCCAGCGGACAGGATTAAACCACTAACAAGTCCTCCTTATACCAGTCCACTTCTAATCTCTGGTTGTTATCTTTTATATTTAATGGCTAACATTTATGGTTGTGGTTTATCCACCTTAAACAGTAACTACTTTTCTTTCTTTAAAGATTTATTAAAGATCACAGAACATCTATTCCAAACATTCCCAGATATGCTACATTTGTCAACTTTACTTGGCCATCTACTATTTTCTAAGGATTATTTTATTTTCCATTTTACCTTCGGAATCATTGCATCTTTTCAAGAGTTTCCTTCAATTTCCTTCAATATCAACATCCCCTAAAATGTTCTGTTCTCCAACTCCAAATATCTTTTGTCTTCATCTATAATCTCAACACTTTTCTTAATGAGAGAAAGAGTGTTCATTCCACATTCCAAAATTAACTGTCCTATTAAAAGGCAGATAGAGCATTGTGTAAGTACAAAGACTCTGGAACTATAAGCCTTATTGTGAAATCCTCCATTTACAACTTGCTTGTGTAATTTTGGATAAATTACCTTATATCTCTGTGCCTGAATTCTTCAACAAAAAAATTTAATATTAATGGTCATCATTCAGTGGTAAATTAAAAAAAATTAATAAATGTAAAGTGCTTAGCATATATTAAAAACTCAGTCTATGTGAGCTATTCTACAATATCTATTTTCTACCTTGTCTGTTGATTATTTGCTGTACAAAAGCTTTTTAGTTTGATACGGTCTCACTTGTCTATTTTTGCCTTTGTTGCTTGTGTTTTTGGTGTCATATGCAGGAAATACTGCTAAGGCCAATGTTATGAACTTTTTTCTTATGTTTTCTTTTAAGAGTTTTATAGTTTCAGTTCCTATAGTTAAATCTTTAATCCATTTTGTGTTAATTTCTGTGTACGATGGAAGATAAGCATCCAATTTCATTCTTTTGCATATGGATATCCAACTTGCCCAATATCATTTGTTTTTCAGACTATACATTTTTTATTGTGTATTTTTGGCACCCTTGTGGAAGATCAGTTGACTGTATATATGTGGTTATTTTATGAGCTCTTTATTCTCTTCCATTGGTCTATATGTCTATCTTTATGCCAATATCATACTATTTTAATTACTGTTTTTTATAATATATTTTGTAATCAGGGACTATGATGCCTTCAGTTGTCCTTCTTGCTCAAGATGCTTTGGCTATTCAAGGTCTTTTTTGGGTCCATGTGAATTCTAGGATTTTCTCTATGTGAAAAATGTCATTGAGATTTTGCTGGGGATTGCATTGAATCAATACATAGCTTTGGGTAGGATAAATATTTTAACAATATTATGTCTTCCAATTCATGAACGTGGATGTCTTTCCATTGATTCATGTCTTCTTTCATTTTTTTCATCAATGTTTTATTATTTTCAGTTTACTAGTCTTTTATCTCCTTGGTTAAGTTTATCCTTAAACATTTTATTCTTCTTGATACTATTATAAATGGTATCATTTTCTTAATCTCCTTTTCTTATAGTTTTTTTTTTAAACATTTACTTATTTATTTGTCAGAGAGAGGGAGTGAGCACAAGCAGAGGGAGAAGCAGGCTCCTTGCTGAACAAGGAGCCTGATGTGGGACTCAATCCCAGGACCCTGGGGTCATAACCTGAGCCGAAGGCAGACACTTAACTGACTGAGCCACCCAGGCATCCCATCTTATAGTTTGTTTTAGCTCTTTAGAAATGCAACAAATTTTTGTGTGTTGATTTCGTATCATGCACCTTTACTGAATTCATTTATTAGTTGTAACAGTTTTGTTTTTGTAAAGTCTTTGGAGTTTTCTATATATAAAGTCATGTCATCTGTGGACAGGGATAATTTTACATCTTCCTTTATGATTTGGATGCCTTTTATTTATTTTTCTTGCCTAATTACTTTGGCTAGGACTTCCAGTACTATGTTGAATGGAAGTGGTGAGAGTGGGTATCCTTGTCTTTTTTCTAATCTTACAGGGAAAGTTTCAGTTTTTCACTGGTGAATATGGTTTTAGCTATGTGCTTTTCATATTATATTGAGGCAAATTACTTCTATATCTAGTTTAATTTTAATCATAAAGAGTTTTTATTATGAAAGGATGTTGTCAAATTCATCTATTGAGATGATCATGGGATTTTTATCCTTTATTCTTTTAATGTGGTGTATTGTCAGGTTTGGCTAGCAAACCCTAAGGCAATGAATGAAAAGATTACTCCAGATATTTAGTAGCAGAAAGGAGAGAGTGTAGGGACCAGATGCTCTAGTGGTGAAAGGTCCCAAGCCAAACTCTACCTCCATTTTTATTATGAATATTATTAATACATCAAGGGAATAAGAAAAACAAAAAGGAGTAGGAAGCTTTAATAATTAGGACAGTGACATAGGGAGTATCGTTTGATTAGAACAAGCTGTGCTCATGACGAGTGTGTAGACAGGGAGTACATGACCTCCAAAGATAAATGTCTCTTTTAAGTCAAGCATTTACTCCTTGGATGAGTATATTGAGCCACAAAGAACATCTGGCTGTTTTCAGCCCAGAAACCTTAAAGGAGGCCGTGTTTTTCTGGAGATTCCTTCCTTGCTTTTCAACTAGTCTCATCTAGGGAGGCATGTGTTTATTAAATCTTATCTAGTCAGGCACTACAAATTCTCACAGTATATCAAATTAATTGATTTTCATATATTGAACCATGCCAATGACAAATCGCACTTGGTTGTGGCTTATGACCCTCTCATAAAAGCTCACCTGACAGTCCCATTCAGGATAATCTCCCCTTTAATTAACTCACTATCAAATGCATAAGGACATTTATTGTATCAGCAAAATCCAATTATCTTTAACATAAAAAGTAACCTGACCACGAACATGATTCCATCACATTCATTGGTTCTATCCCCACTAAAGGAAGGAAGATTATACAGGACATGTACATCATCTGAGCTTTGTGCCTACCACACTCAGATGAAACAATTTTTGGTAAAAAATGTAAACATTGTTAAATGCATTTCACTTCACAAATTTTGCCAAGGTAACTGATTCCACTATTTTAGTCATTTTGTTAGGATCAAAATTATAATGGGCTAAGCTTTTTCTTATAGTAAATTAAAACACCAAAGATTCTAATAGTGGTTGAAAAATGTAATAAGCTTATGTTTCCTTCAGAATCTAATCTTCTGCCATTCTAATCACTTGAAATTATGGGCTCATTCAGACTTGTGCTGAACAAAACAATAGCCATTTGCCACATGTGGTTTTTTAACTTTAAATAAATTAAAATTAAGTAATAATAAATATCAGACCCTTGGTTGTATTAGCCACATTTCAGGTACCTAGTAGGCGTATGTGGCTACTGGCTTCTGCACTGGAAAAAATAGACATAGTACATTTTCATTATCAAAGAAAGTTCTATTGCACAGCCTTGACTTAGATCCATGGTTCTCAAACTTTAGCTTGCCCCAGAATCACTTAAAAGGCTTGTTAAACAGCATGCTACTCTCCTTCCACAGTAGGACTAAGGTGACATTTAAGAATTGCATTTCTATGAAGTTCCAAGGAAAGATTAGGGTTGCTTCTCTATAAACCACAAATAAAGCCATTAATTTAGAGTTATTAAATTACATGCATAAACTTACAGAAAACAAAGTAATTGTATCTTTTTTTTTCCAGATTTCAGATTGTTTTACTATGTCTTAAGGGAGATGGGAATCCTGCATCTAAGCATGTGTATTACAATAAAAATCCTGATAGCAGAGAGGATAATTGTTCTCAGTTAATAGTATTTTGCTGCTATCTGCAGGTAAAAGTCTATATAAACTATTATAATGATTTAGTCTTTTAGACAAACTGAATATTATGGTCAGAAAAATGTGTGGAATAAATAAAAATCAGTATGCAAACAGTACTCATATTTCTTGTCAAGAATTTTCTGTAATACAAGAGAATGGTAGAGTAATAATAAACAACAGTATTATTTAACTGTAATCTATTTTCTACCTAATAGAGGAGATAATTATCTAAAATAATATATATTAAAATACAATAATTGTTTTAGGAACAGAAATTGTAATGGACATTTTGATTATATCCTGTTTATCATTAAAGCTAATTTACCTTTATATCAGGCAGTAATTACAAGAAAAGAAATGTCAGAATATTCTGTAAAAAAGTATTTTATAAAAATACTAGCTACCAGTGTGCTCAAAAGTGCCTTTTTGAAGGAAAGTCTGGAGATACCATTCTGAATTTAAAAATTCTAAATTCAAACATATATATATTATTCATGTGATTTATTTTGGTGACAACTCTAGAAATTATAATGTGTATATTTATCAAATTTTGAAGTTTTTACTATTTTTTCAGACAGTATAAATCATGTGAAAAAAAATTCAAGAATGAAATTCCTCAAGACATATTTTCATTATATTCTCTATTGCCTAGTTTTTAGCATTTTTTTCAGTTTCTCTTAATATGTATCTAAAAGGAATTTTTTTCATAAAAGAAGAAAAAATTAAAAATTAGTAAATTAATAATACATATATCACTCAATTGCCCAGATATCACTCTACTATCGTATATTTATAAACAAAAAATTAAGTAAAAATTGTGTATATATTAGAAATATATATACATAAAATATCCCTATGCTCCAACTGAAAAACTCACATATTTCAAATACAGCTACTCTAATTTCAATATCACAAATTGTATGTCCCTTATTAGACATTCTTTTGTTTTTTAGGAAATATACCCCTAATTTGAAAATTTGAATGTATTTAATTGAAACCAAATTGCTTCTTCCCAAAATGTCAACAAATCAAAAGAAGTCTTAAGATATATCCATTCAGAAGTGACAATTTTTTTTCTTAGCAAAACTTTAAATATAAGCATTTGTTAAAACAGATTTTTACTTATGTTACTTTCATGTCATTCAAAGAGTAAGGCAGTAAAAATACTAAAAATAAAAAGGAAAACAAGCACTTAAATACTCAGAGAAAACTTTGATGGAGAAGTCTTTTAAATGTGACACAAAACTGGGATATCATGAAGAAAAGGCATTAAAAATGGGTTTTTTGACATTAATTATTTCCTTGGCAAATAATAATAACAAAATATGCATAAGATTGAAAAACAATACTTTGCAAAACATTTTGCAGATATAATAAGTCTCAATAACAAAAAGAAATTAGAGGAGGTGCTGTCAGCATCATGGCACATACGATGTTTCTTTTGGGTGACCCCCCCCCCTTTGTGAAAATAGTAAAAGTAATGAAAGAAATTAAAAGGAAATCCCATTTAGAATGGAGTTGGGAGGCCAGCACAGGAGCTCTCACTCCCTAGTACTCTTGTCAATTGTAGACCCAACAGGAAAGAGGGACCTTGCATGTGTAGACTACTTTACTACCCCAGCAGGAGGAAGAAACGCTTTCCTTCTGCCTAGCAATAGCCCAACCCATGACAGACTATCAAAACTCAGCTAATGAGAAGCCTTTATACTTCAAACTCACAGTTTACTCCAATGGACTTTTTATTTATAACAGCCTTCTCAACCTCCCTTTTCCCTCCATAAAAAAGCTTCATCTCTTTTGTTCTGTGGACTTGCCTTTGGTTTTGCCATAGCTGGCTTGTCCAGTTGAAATTCTCTGCTAATCCTGAATGAACCCATTTTTGTTGGTAAAATAACTGGCACCTTCAAAAATAAATGACACCTTCAGCAAGAAAATTTCAGCATCATTCATGAACAGAAGTGCCTCTGTGGGAGTTGTGGGACTCAGCTCCATAGGCCATGGACTGGGAAGAAGTCTTGCCCCACCAGTGCTTCTGGTAAAAGCAGATGGACTTCCTTACCAGCTGTGCAACCATAGGAGACTGAACCAGTTCTGGCCCTTCTGGGATGCGATCTGGGAGCACCGGCAGAATATTGACTCGGGCAGTCATCTATGGATAAGAGAGCCTTTGTGATCCAAATTTCCAGAGAAGTTCCAGCACTCCATTGGAGCAAAACAAACAAAAACAAATTTGGATGCATTGAAATAGATAAGTGGAACAGCTTGACCTTGTTGGCATCACCCAATCCCAAGACAACACATTTTTTTTGGTATATATTTTATTTATTTATTTGACAGAGAGCTAGAGAGAGAGAGCACAAGTAGGCAGAGCAGCAGGCAGAGGGAGAGGGAGAAGCAGGCTCTCTGCTGAGCAGGGGGCCAGAGGCGGGGCTAGATCCCAGCACCCTGGGATCATGACCCCAGCTGAAGGCAGACGCTTAACCAACTGAGCCATCCAGGCGCCCCCCCAAGACAGCACATCTTAAGGCTGTCTATTTCCTCCTCAGGCTAGACAGTAGGATTTGGCATTTAAACACTACATCCTTAGTGTTTTCAATGATATGCATCCCTTCATCTATTTTGATTAAAAAAATAAACTTTGATCAATCCAATTTTCCAACTTCTCCCCCTTCAGTTGAGTGGGATAAACAGTGTAGGCAAATTATTGAATGATATGCAAACTGAGAGGATCCCTCAAAGCCTTACATATTGTGTCCAATCCCCACTTCCTCCCAATATTCAGTTACTACTGTTTGTGGATAACTCAAAACCACTCCATTAGATTTGTCCTTTTCTGACTTCCATTTCATCTTCAGTAATAAAATTGTTTTGCAGAAAAATATAAAAACACCAGGTGTGTTATATTCTCTCAATATGCTGCAATGCCAATTACAAATTACCTATATACCCGCACCCATTATTTCATTCTTTCTTCTCAGGATGGAAGAGTTGCCTCCAACTCTCATGGCCATAATCTTTAACTATGACATAGTTTGACTCTCATCTCTTCTCTTCAAGTATACTTCCTTTATATTCAGATTCAGTTTCTCTCTCTCTCCTTTGCTCTCTGTCTCCCTCCTCCCCTGCCAAACACATCTTTCCAATGAATATTTAAACCTCTTAAATCTTTTCCACTACAAAAACAAACCAGCAAAATACATTGACTTCACATCTTTCAACTTACCTTACAAAAAAATTCTAAACTTGCTGTCACTAATTCCTTGCTATTCTGTGATGTACTAGTAAAGATTTAGCAGCTGATTGTTTAAATGTAGTTTCAGTGTGAGTGTTGACTGGTATTTTTGTTTATGTTAATGAGTAAAACAAAAATGAAATAATGCAGATATATGTTGGAAATCCACTCACTTGCCAATGATGCAGATGGTACTTTGTTTAATCAGAATAGTGTTAGAATGTTGGAAAACTATTTTTCTCAATATTTTTTGTTATTTACAATGTCAGTGTAATTGTTATTTATAATGTCAATGTCAATCAGCTATAGACATAACAAATTTAAGTTTAGTGTGCATCATCAACATTTTTTCAATTGTACTCTTTTTTTCTAGGGAATTTTTTTTATTATGTTATGTTAATCCCCATACATTACATCATTAGTTTTTGATGTAGTGTTCCATGATTCATTGTTTGTGCATAACACCCAGTGCTCCATGCAGAACGTGCCCTCTTTAATACCCATCACCAGGCTAACCCATCCCCCCACCCCCTCCCCTCTAGAACCCTCAGTTTGTTTTTCAGAGTCCATAGTCTCTCATGGTTCATTTTCTAGGGATTTATCAAAACAATGTTAACTCCTGATTAGTACAGTTTGCTAATTTATGTGGACTAAATATGCCTCCCATTGTCCATTTCAAATTACTATTATGATGTAACTGAGTGCAAAGTTGCAAAGATTTGTCCTATAGCAGCACATCACTAACAGTGTATAGTATTTCCACCACATAGATACAGTAGAAGCAAATAACCCAAGAGCATAGGTAGTAGGAAAATGCAATAAAACAATTGGGAAGGGATGATTTTGTATGTCAAGTTTATATGATTTAATTAATAACCATGGCTAGTAATTCGTTTTCAAAATGTTTAAAATGTAACAATTGGCTCCTGCGAGCTGGCACAAACTGGCTTTAACCTGCCGTTGTGATGATCCTAGGAGTTCTGCAAACTGCATTCCTCCCATATGTGCAAACTCTGAGAGGGCCAAATAAATAACAAATATCTTTCGCTGCATGACTTCTGAACAAATTGAGAAGTGGCAAAGTTATGTATAGGAGCCAAAAGTTCACCTTTTTGATAATAACTAAACTAGGGAATATGGCTTCAGGTCTGATAGCCCAAAGAGCACCAGCATTAGTTAGACTTCCCCACAATTATAGATTGAATGATTCTGCGCCCCCCCCAAAAAATACTGAAGTCCTAGCCCTTACCTGTGAATGTGGTTTTATCTGGATATAGGGTTTTTGCATATGATCAGTGAAGATGAGGACATTAGAGTGGGCCCCCATCCAATATGACTGGTGTCCTTATTTATAAAAAGGGTGAATTTAGACACATAGATAGACATGTTCAGAGGTAAGACTATGAAGGCACAGGTAGAATACCACCTACAAGCCAAAGAACGCTTGAGATTACCAGAAGCTAAGAAAGAAACCTAGAATAAATATTCCCTCACAGATCTCAGAAGTAACCAACTCTGCTTACAACTTGATTTCAGTTTCTAACCTCAAGAACTATGATGCAAAGAATTTCTGTTGCCACCCAGTTTGTGATACTTCTTTATAGCAATTCCAGGAAACTAATACACCTATCAGTCATAGTATCATTTGGTAGAGATAGGATTCCCTCTGAGGAGGGAACCAAAAAGCACTGGAAAGTCATATGGTAAATAGATTCATTCTCAAGGTGAAGAAGGGTGTAGCTGAGCTAAGCATGCTCACTTATTCATTCCAAATACACAAATAAGTCACTGCAAAGTCCCATGGCAAGGTAAATAAAGGAGTAAAAGAAAGACAAGACTGTGCTTAGGAAAAAAAAATCATCATTAGATGAACTATGAGTAGTTTCTTAACACCCAAAATTCATGAGAAACAAATGCTTTTGCTAAAATCAAAAACCCTAGTAGACACATTTGACTGTCTGTAGCCTTGGGCACTTTAAAATATTCCCTCCCATTATTTATTTCCAGATATTTTATAGCACCATTTTCTGTCCCTTTTGTCACCTTTCCTTGGCCACCTGTAAAGCCATTGATTGTTAGCTATCCTGTTACCTAAGATACTCACTTCATTTATATATCCCCAATATACTCTCCAGATGACTTCAGCTCCCTTGGATTCAGTTAGCAAACAAAATAGAGATGGTTTTAATGAGCTCACAGCCACCTTTGTTGCTGACATTTGATCCTTCCTTCTTATATCTACAGCAAGCACCTCAAACTCCTTCATTTTCAAAATTAAATTATCTTATTTCTCCCTAAATATTATTTTTCCTTTGTTCCCTAACAAACACACTTATACAATATCTTATATGTACAGAGGACTGAAATCTGAGAATTATTCTCTTTCCTTTGTTCTTACCAGACCATCAAACCAAAATTTGCCTTCAGACCTTAATAACTCACAAAATAGACTCCTCCTTGTTTCTTTCTCCCATACTGCTTTCCTTCAATCAACTTTCTATACTGGAGGACAGGAGCTTCATGAAACAAAAATTTCATCATGTCACTCCCTGTGTAACATCATTAATAAGTCCTGACAGACCTCCAAGGAATGTCTAGATTTCTAAAGTAACTTTAAGGTGTGCAACCTGTTGATTTGATACAGTTATATGTTATGGTATGACTACCACCTTAGTGTTACTAACACTTCCACCACATCACATAATTACCTTCTCTCTCTCTCTCTCTCTTTTTTTTTTTTTTTTGTGGTGAGAACATTTAAAATCTACTCTTTTAGCAACTTAAAGTAGAAACACAATGCTGTGCATTAGATCCCCAGCACTTACTCATCTTCTAAGTGGAAACTTACACTCTTTGACCAATATCTCCTCAATCCCCCAACCTTTCCTCTTCCCAGGCCTTGGTAACCACCTTTATACTCTGTTTCTGTAAGTTTGGCTTTTCAGATTCCACATATAAATGATATCATGGAGTATTTGTCTTTCCGTGTGCTGTTCAGACACGGAAAGCTTAAAAGAGTTGGAAGGTTGGGTTGATCTAAAGTTGGCCTTTTTTTTTTTTCTAATTGCAGATGGTTGTCATGCAATGTTAGGTTAGCTCCATGTATACAACATCGTGATTTGCCAATTCTATACATTACACAATGCTCGCTGCTACAATAAGCGTAGCTACCATCTGTTACCATATGACAGTATTACAATATTATTGACTATATTTCCTATGCTGAACTGGAAGTTTGTGTCTCTTAAGCCCCTCCACCTATGTTGCCCATCCCCCCATCCCCCTCCCCTCTGGCAACCACCAGTTTGTGCTCTGTATTTGTGAGTCTGTTTCTGTTTTTCTGTTTGTTTGTTCATTTGTTTTTATTTTTATTTTTTTAAGACTTTATTTAGTTACTTGACAGAGAGAGAGACAACAAGAGAGGGACAACAAGCAGGGGAAGCGGGAGGGGAGAAACAGGCTTCCCGCTGAGCACGAGCCCGATGTGGGTCTCAATCCCAGGACCCTGGGATCATGACCTGAGCGGAAGGCAGACACATAACGACTGAGCCACCCAGTCGCCTCTGTTTTGATTTTTAGATTCCACATATAAATGAAATCAGATGGTGTCTGTCTTTCAAGGTTGAGGTTTTTAATCCAGACAGATGAAGGGACTTCCGTATCCCTGAAACTATTAAGGAAGTAGTGCTTAAAGAGCAAGATCCTATGGTCTGGCCTGAAGAGGAAATAAAGGGACTACAGGAAATGGCTAATCAAGGCTGGAAGCAAGGTGAGGGCACAGCCACAGAGCACAGCAGAGCCAAAAGCATTTGCTGGGGGAATGACAGAGGGAATAAAATCATTTTATGACTATATTCTTGGTGTTACCTATCTTTCTAATCCTTGTATCTTAATTTTCCTTCTTGATTTCCTTAGTTTTTTTTTCACATTCTCTTGAGCTAAAAAAAAAAAAAAAGTATCACAAATTTACCTCCTATGTTTGCAAATGTAAATTTAAGTCACTAGAATTGTATTTCACAATACACACAGTGTATATTTCACAATATACGCAGTGATATTGTGGAACACACAATTTCCTTGAATACTTTCTTCCTGTGAAGGCTAATTATTAGTGAGATAAGGAAATGATAAAATAACTTCTTTTTTTTCTAGCTATCAGAGTTTGGGAGAATCATTTATTGTAGTTTGAGATGAGGGCATTGGCTGTACATATTGATGTATTGTCTATTTTCTGTTTTACTTTTCCAAGGAAATATTCAAGTTATGAATTTTTTTTCCACTTCCAATACTTTCTGACTATGGAAGGATAAAGTTAGTCAGATCAGAACTATATTTGCCTATTTATTGCATTCGAAATTATTTATACTTGGATTATAATTCAATATTCAAATTAATGTACACAAAAATGCTTATATTTCCCTACACATTATTGAGTTAGTGTCTAAATCTAATTGTCACATTTAAAATAGAGCATAAATACTTCAAGATACACCGGTACACATGTAATGTTTAATATCTGTTAGATACCTGTTCCAGACAACCCGTGGATAGCATCTTACAAAATAATTATGAGAGTTTGTCTAATCCAGAAGATGGTGCTGTTTACATTTCTATTGCATTAGGGAACTGCAGAGAAACAATTTGTTTCCAATTCAGCCATTGATAGATTGTAAATTATTGAGCATACCTTCGCAATAGGAATGGTTAATGTAGCTTTGCTCTTGAGGATTTCACATTTACCAATAATTTGCATAACATTTCCACACAAGATAATAGAAAATGTACTCCTTCACAAGCAATCTCACATTAATGGGATCTGATCAGTTGCAACTCTCCTACTTATTTTCTGCCAGGAGTACACTCAAATGTGAAAATACATATTAGCTAAAAGACCTATTTAATTTTCTGGTTACTTATATGGCTATTAAAATGCAACATGTAGGCCATTAAGGTGGTGATGATCCTTATTTAATGGAATGTGAATTTATTCTTCCAAATAGTGAACAGTTTTATAGTAAGTTTTTGTGACATGTTAATTATGTACTATCCACAGGAGCTTTAGCCAGTTAACATGGGTACATGGTATTTCTAATATATTGGACCTCTTCTACTTTATTTCAAGTTCAGTAATGAATAATGCAAGCAATCTTATCACCATTTGTAGTACCGGCAGAAAGAGGTAGGAAAGTCCACCAGGTGCATTTTCCAAGACTTTCAATCTCAATGCTTGCTGCCTCTGCTCAGGACATCATGGCCTCCAAAGCAAATCAACTAATGGAAACAGAAACATCGTTTCTCCAATCCCTTTAGCAGCAAATAGACATAGAATAGATGAAGGAAATCTGAAAATACGTGAATGTTTGTAGCACAGATGAAATTTTAATGAAGTATCTCAATATAGAATTTAGTAGAATTTTATATAGAATTAAGTATTTTATTTTATTTTATTTTATTTTATTTTATTTTTTTTAAAGATTTTATTTATTTATTTGAAACAGAGAGAATGAGAGACAGAGAGCATGAGAGGGAGGAGGGTCAGAGGGAGAAGCAGACTCCCTGCCGAGCAGGGAGCCCGACGCGGGACTCGATTCCGGGACTCCAGGACCATGACCTGAGCCGAAGGCAGTCGCTTAACCAACTGAGCCACCCAGGCGCCCTAGAATTAAGTATTTTAATGTAGAACTACAAAGGACTAAATTATTTATATATATGTATTTATAAAATATTAAAGAGTAATTGACATACAATATTGTATTAGTCTCAAGTGTGTAAATTAGTAATACATTTTTGAGAGTGGGGAGGTTTGAGCTATACCTTTATTAATCATAGGATTATTTATATAGATGATGCTTAAAGCAGATGAAAAGAAAAATCAACATAGACATACTATTTTGTTGATAAAGTCACCCACCAAAAAATCTAAGAGAATAAAAAGAGCTGGAGTGGTTCTTTCTGAGATGAGAGGATTCAGGTGCAGAAATATGGGATGGAAAATGATTACTGGCATTGTCCCTTACTTGATAGTTTCTTTTTAAAAACACATTACTATGTTTCTTTTATAAAAGGTCAAAAGTATATCTGGAAAAATCAGAACAGAGATTTCAAAAATGGGTCAGAGCAATGTATTTATCAGAATTATTTGGAGTGTTTTTGTTTCTTTGTTTGGGCTTTTTTTTTTTTTTTTTTTTGGTAGCTGTTATTTGTTATTTTTAAAATCCTCTCTCAGGCTTTCCCCCAGAGCTGGTGAATCACTCTTAGGGCTGGGACTGGGAGTCAGGATCTTTGACAAGCTTCTCAAGTAACTTTGATGTATGGCAAAGTTTGCAGACCTCTGCCAAGTCCAAAGCTGGAGAGGAGACCAACAGTGACAGGAGAATAGGAAAGATACAAGTTCTCAATAAACACAGGCAGTGTAATGATGTAAACAAGCAACATTGTTAAATAAAACAAGAAAGTACGTAGAAGATTTGTGGATATGACCCCTTTAAACTTAGATAATACAGGCTTTTAGTGGGACATGCCTTCTTACCAAATGACTTTGTTAGTTTTCACAATAAGTTTAATGTAACACTCCGTTATCTCATTTCATTTTCTTCGATCCCTTTACCAAAAGTAGTTCTAAGATTTAAGTTGCCTAGAGCAAAAATCTAAGGAGTATAGATGCAGCTGGTATTCCTGATGACGGTAATTTAGGTAAATAGTCAGTGCTTCTGGAAACTGGGTTTCTTTGTGTTCTTTGAAAAGGTTTTTGTTGAACTAATTTGCAGATACTATGGCTTTTCTAGAATTTTTAAATTAAAAGTTCTTGGAGATATTTATATGCTACTTTTGAATGTTAGAATATATATATATTGTTCTTTGGAGAATGATTATATTCTGTCTCCAGTGTTTGAAAGTATTTGCAGAAAGGATATAATATGAAAAAAAGTTCTTGATCCTATCAACTTTTTTTCCTTGTGCAAGATTTTCTTCCCTTTATTGTCTCTATGCTTTTTTATATTACTAAATTCTCACACCTTTTTAAACAATAAACGAAAAGATATTTTTCTAAAAATTGCTGTCAACAAAGGAATGTTGCCAGAGTAGCTGCATTAATTAATTCAGTCCCTACTGAACTATTTCTTGATGCAATCCTTTACTGAACAATAATCCCATCCTTACTTTGGATAGTTTGCCCAGAAATGGCTCATCAACACATATCCTTTTGGGATACATTGAGACAAGTGGCACACGTATGAGATATAATTCTGGGAATTTATGAACTGAATCTATATTCACAATGTTGTGTGAGAACAATATTTCCTATCTGTAAAATTTTCACTTCCTATTTTATATAGTCTCTATTTTTACTATGATATGATTACATTGTTTTTCCCCCCTAAGTTTTTAAGGATTGAGATACATAAGAATTTAAAATGAAATGTTTGAAAAATATAATGGTAATGTAACCAAGGCCTCTTGGTACTGTGTGTGTGTGGGTGTGTGTCTATCTGTCTGTCTATAAATAGGCAGAACCTTCTATACTACAGATCCCCATAATGTCTTTTGGACAAGCAATGTGTTTCATTTATATTTTTTATTTGTTTATGCTTCTGGGTAAGACTTTGTTTGAAGAGATGGTTTCAAGGCTATAAAAAAAATGGAAAACCCTTACTCTATGATATTAATACAAATGGAACGTCACAAGAGCATTCCAGTGTTTCTTATTCAGCATTGTAAAAAAATTATTTCTGAACACTGGCCTGCTTTTCTTTTTTATTGGATGCCTTATCTTTCCTTTTCAATTATTCACAGCCTCCTAAGGACCACTTTCAGTATAAAATAGTATCTATGGGAGGTAAAAACAGCAAGAAATGTATTTATGAATGGATTACAGAGAAAGATCTATTTAGAAATTTAAATGTATGTGGTCAACATAGAAGAAGATATATGCACCTCCTCAATAACTCTTTTACCCAACAGTATTTTGGTTATAGCCTGTTTTAATCTCACGATTTCCTTTCTTTGAAGTGTGTGTGTGTATGTGTGTGTGTTATTTTCCTTTTGTGTCCAATTTATTTTTATGTTATGTAATTTGATGTGAATTGAGGGGCTTTGCTTCTGAGTATATTTGTTTGTTTGTATTATATCTACAATATTCTGAAGTGATTTAGGATATATATAGCCCATATTTATTTTTTGACCATCTAATAAAAAAAAAAGTTACTGCCGTACTCTTTCTCTTTAATGCTTCAAAATATTTTAGACTATTTGCAGCTCTTTACCCAGCTATCCTTAAAATAAAGTTCTGTCCTTATTTATATTTCCATAGTCTATTTTTTCAAAGTTTATTTTTATTTGCAAATTATTTCAAGCATTCAAAGAAATATATGAAGTAGTGTAGTAGAAACTTAAGTATCCACAATCAAAGTATGGTTTAGACCTAGAGCAGACAGGTTTTATTTACAAATATATTGTTGCAGGGGCGCCTGGGTGGCTCAGTCGTTAAGCGTCTGCTTCAGCTCAGGTCATGATCCCGGAGTCCTGGGATCGAGTTCGCATCGGGCTCCCTGCTCGGCGGGAAGCCTGCTTCTCTCTCTCCCATTCCCCCTGCTTGTGTTCCCGCTCTCGCTGTGTCTCTCTCTGTCAAATAAATAAATAAAATCTTAAAAAACAAACAAAAAAACAAATATATTGTTCCAGATAAAGTAAACTTTTCTTTTATCATAATATTCAAATTTTTAAAATAATTATCTTTCAATAACAATTTTATCTTTTTTAAATTCTTATGGGATCAAATATCTCCTCAAAAGGAAATTTGAATTTTTTTAAAAGTACTGAAAAAAACAACAGAGAATATCACACGCATATCCTCTCTACTATAAGTTTGCTTTCATCAAATACAGCCTCTATACAAGATACCTAGCTTGCATACAAGTACACACACTTACAAATATCTAGCTAATACAAAAATACAAGATGTTTTGCTTATCTTCTTGTTTTGTTTTCCCTAAAGCCTTATAAGAAATGTCAATGACTATTTCTATGATTTCATTATATCTATGAAGTAGTTCTAAATGACATAAAATGTTTTTGGCTCAAACTAAATTTTAAAGTTTGTGTAGTTCAGCCACATTATTTTAATGGAAGAAGAATCTGAATCTCAGTGAGCATCCTTCTCCAACCCCGAGATGGGACCTTTATTCATAATGTAAGTATGGTGATTGCAAACAAATACTTTTGATAATAGAAGAGTTCAGAGAACCACACAAATGTGAGAAAATCAGGGACTGATAATCTGTCTAGTGTATGTGTTATGGATTTCATGAGAAATAGTCAGGAAAACCTAAAGACAAATTATAGGTCACTGAAGTGTTTGTGAAGTCTATCATACAGTGATACTTCCCCTGGAATATTTCCTTTCATTCTGGGAAGACAAAGCTTTCAAATTGAAAGGAAAATGTTATGTGGCCTTTTGCACGCATCTTGATGCATCTCTTGAAATATACAACATCCAAAAGAGATAGGAGAAAAAAAACTAGAATTCTTTCTAAGGAACAAGATATTGTTGAAGTAAAAACTTAATTTGGGGTATGTATGTAACTAAGACGTGTATTTCTCTTACAAATATTGACCCTGCAGACCTACAGTATAGCTACTAAGAACACTGCGGGGGCTACTGGGTGGCTCAGTCGATTGAGGTCCTACTCTTGGTTTCGGCTCAGGTCATGATCTCATGGGTTGTGGGATCAAGCCCTGCATAGGGCTCCATGCTCAGTGGGGAGTCTGCTTGAAGACTCTCTCCCTCTGCCCCTCTCTCCACTCACGCACACACTCTCTTTCTCTCTCTCTCTCAAATAAATAAATAAGCCTTTAAAACAAAACAAAACAAAACAAACAGAAAAACACTGCATTGTCAGTCTCTCAGCTAGAATTCAGTCCCAGGTATGCGGCTGCCTACCTATGTAAACATAGGCAAACGCTCAGCACTTTAAAAATGACCTCCTTCCCAAACTTGTTGTGGCTATTCAATGGGTCAAAAATATAAAAATTTTGAATAATGATTGGCTCTTTGAAATTGCTTAATAAAGTTCAAATGTTATGCAGATACAGCATTTTGGAGAAGAGATCACAGTCTCTCCTTTATGTCCATGACTCCTCTCTTTTCTAATCTTGTCAACATGTGGGCTTAGCATGTTCACATCACTGGGAATTTTAAAAAGAAAATAAATATAAGAAAAATCCATATGTCTAAAATATAAAAGGATACAAGGGAGGCCACAAGGGTTTCTTACTAGGTTGTTTTCCTACCTTCTGCTTTTCTTGTGCAATGTAGCAAAAACCAGCATATTTCTAAGCACTAGGAAAGCTCCATATTATTCTTCCTTCCTCAACTGACTGATGTGCCGGATTTTTTAGTATTCAAATAGAAATCACTTGCCCCTTAAGCCCATCTATTGTTCATGTTCTATATTCATATTTCCTCTCTGAGAATCTAACCTTTTCTGACACAACAGTTGTCAGTTGAATTATCTATCAATTAAGAAGCTATTCCTGCCCACAGTATTGTTATCTAGCTTTTGGCCCCATACAAGAATCATTACAATACATTTAATGCATTCCGGGAAATACTTAAATGGTCTAGATTTCAGGCCAGAGAGCTCTCTGGCTATCGGCCATATGTCAAGGCTTTCTTTGTCTACAAACAGACAAGATTGATAAACCGTCACTAAGAGTTCTGCAGCTTAGAACTGAAAGACTGGGCAGAATGTCACCAGGGAGAAGAGATGCACGTGGGAACAAGGAAAGGAAAGAGGTACATGCTATTTTTAGGAGATTCTTCTGGTACTTCTCTTTCTCTGAAACAGATATACTTTTTACCTTTTAACATTTTGATAGCATAGTAAAAATCTTCCTCTTAGTGTTTTTAATAGGGTAAGAAAATGTATAATTGGATATTGGCATTGTCAATCATTACCATTTCCAGAAAAGATATAAAATAAGAGGTCAATACATTTTCCTCTCTTAAAAATTCTCCTTATGTTTTGGAAGAATCTGATTGTAAGGAAAAATAATTTTGCATGTTCTCTGCCTGTTCCACAACTATTGAGATAAAAGTTTATAGAAGACAGGGAGACATGAGAAGAGAAAGGAAGGAAGGAAGGAAGGAAGGAAGGAAAGGAAGGAGGGACTTTGAAAGGGAGAAAGGAGAGAGGGAGGAGGGAAGGAAAAGAATGACAAATCTTAAAGTCACATTAGAAGAGCACAGAAAAAATGTTTAAAACATAAAAGATGTTTAAGATTATTTTAAATAGGGAGACTGGCTCAGTCAGTTAAGCATCTGCCTTAAGTTCAGGTCATGATCCCAGGGTCCTGGGATCCAGCCCTGCATTGGGCTCCCTACTCAGCGGGGAGCCTGCTTCTCCCTCTGCCCCTCCCCCTTCTCCTGCTTTTTCTCTCTCTCTCTAATAAATAAATAATTTTTAAAAAGATTATTTTAAATAGAAATTAAAGGAACACCAGAAAAGTTTTGTTATCAGTCTTTCATTTTTAGTGTCCTAAAATGTACCTCAGTACCGTTTTTTAATACACATTAACCTTTGTCCAGAGAACCAAATCAGCTCTCTTTATGGAAAATGCTGCAGTCAATTGGCAAATAATGTAAATATATAGAGAAATAAATGTCCAGCCAGTTCAATGACAAAACAAAACAAAACAAAACAACACACACACACACAAACAAATAAATGTTGAAAAAGAAACTCTTCTATTATGGAAACAAAGCAGACAATACTAGCCACTGTTGTCATAATCTCATTTATTTGTCAATAATCCACACCTACGCTGCATATGCCATATCTTTTCTGGAACTGGACAAATTAGGCAGTTGAAGTAGAAAATAGAGGTCAATAACTCTTGTCTAGTTACAAAATTAAAATAGCAAATTCACTTACTATTCTCAGAAAAAACAAGTGATTCTCTATACTCTGAGTTAGAAGTTCCAGAGCCCCTGTTTTTTTTGTTTTTTTTTTTTTTAAGATTTTATTTATTTGACAGAGAGAGACATAGGGAGAGCAGGAACACAAGTGGGGGGAGTGGGAGAGGGAGAAGCAGGCTTCCCTGCGGTGCAGGGAGCCCGATGTGGGGCTCGATCCCAGGATCCTGGGATAAGGACCTGAGCCGAAGGCAGACGCTTAACGCCTGAGCCACCCAGGCGCCCCAGAGCCCCTATTTTTAAATGTCCACTTGCCAGTAATCTCATTCAAATAGGGGCTTCTTTCCCCGGGAGCTCAATAAATCAATTCTGATAACACGCTCAGGGCAGGTTTTTATTGTTTTTGCTTTTGTTACTTCTTATTATTTTATAACTTTCTTTGTAGGGGTGGCAGTTCTCCAGTGAGCCAATATAATGTATTGTCTTCCCTCACACCCACCCACACACACCCCCCCACACACCACACACACACACACACAGATAGATACACACATCCTAGACCTCATTATTTTGTCTACCTACTATTTTCTTCGGCTTGCCTTTAAAACAGAAATGCCACAATCGAGAATTTGTTACTCAATGATTTTATTTTCACTCTGGCCATTCTCTGTTGAACACTGAAATCAGCCCTTCATTGCCACCCAAGACTGAAACTTTCTTATAAAGATTATCGATGACTAAAATTCACCAAATATAAATGCCAGTCATCAATATTCATCTCTCTTGACCTCTCTGAGTTTGTTGAAGTTGTCCACATTTTCCTTACAATGCTTAGTTTTCCTAGATGCTGAACTAACCCTCTTGCCAGATCTCCTAATACTTTTCTGGGTGTTCTCTCTCAAATACCTTTGTTAGGCTCCCCTTATTTTCCCAAGTTCCTGATTTTGGAGTACCCCAGGAGTCAGTTCTTAATCTTATTTCTACCTATACTCATCTCTTCATTTGTCTTCTTCAGTCTTATGGTTTTAAAAATAATTGTATTATTTTTCAACAAATTATCATAAAACAGGTGGCTTAAAAAATATATATCATCTTAGAGTTCCAAAGGGCAGGGTTCTGGAATCTGAAATCTGCTGGCATGCTGCACTCCATCTCTCCAGCTCCTTGAAGTTGTCACCATTCCTTGACTTGTGGCTGCATGACTGCCACTTCCACCTCTGTCATAACATTCCCTCTTTCTTTGTATGTCAGTTCTCTGCATGTCTCTTACAAGGGCACCTGTCATTGGATTTTTGGACCACTTTGATAATCCGGAACAATCTCTTGTCTTAGATCCTTAATTAAGTCCATCTGTAAAGACCTTTCTTCCAAATAAGTTATTATACACAGGCTCCGAGATTTCACAGACTCCAGTGGATAACTTCTGGAGGATCATTTTTTGGCCTATCTCGATTATCTGTAGACTAGTAACTCCAACATGTAATTCTCCAACCCACACATTTTCCATGACATTTAGTTTCGTTTTCAAATATTTGGCTGACATCTTCATTTGCGAGATTCATAGGTGTCTCAAGAGGGGAAAAGAAAAAAAAAACAATTAAAAAAAAAAAAAACCTTACTACTAGTTTTATCAGTCAGGGTCCAAGTAGAGGAGCAAATCAGAAGATACATATTAAGAGACATATTGCAAGAGATTGGTTTATACAATTTGAGGGGCTGACAAGGGCAATTTCCAAATTACAGGGCAAGTTGAAGGGGGAGGCTGGAATTCCAGAGCACAACCTAAATCTGCTGTCCAGAGGTAAAATTTCTTTATCAGGGAAGACTTAGCTGTGTTTTTAAGGGCTTTCAACTAATTGAATCAAGCACACCCGGATTATCTAGGATATTGTCACTTCCTTAAAGTCAACTGACAATGGACTTTAATCATGTCTTCGAAATACCTACAGGGCCACATCTAGATTAGTGTTTAATTGAATAACTGGTGACTGTTACCTAGCTCAACTGACTCATCAAAGAAAGCATCACATTACTCCTCCATATGTTCATTATTAAGTCTATCCAATTTTAGTGTTTTACAACTCTATCTTTCTGTTCCTAAGCTAAAAAAAAAGTAGTAGTATGTTTGACACTTGTCTTTCTCTCATATTCTACATCTGTTATTGCAAATGCAAAATATATTCACAAACATTCAGCTTCTCAGCATCTCTACCAATACCTCTCTAGTCCAGGAATCATAAATACTCTCTTGAATTATTTCTATGCCTTTTTAAGTGGTCTACAAGCTCCCACAGATTATACTACATTGGCAGCTCTTATGATACTTTCCACTGATTTTTATCTTTTGGCTCAAGAACTTCTAAGAGTGTGCCATTTCACTCCAAACAAGACCTCTCACCTGATTCACTCCCACTCTTCACCTTCTCAAACTAAATCTAAACCATACCCTGTTAAAAAACATTTTTAGCCCTCCATAGTAATCTCTTAACACCTTAAAAATTTTTATATAAATAATCTTTTGACTTTTGCATATAGAATTGCTTGCTCTATATCTCCCTGATTTAGAATATAATTATGATAAGATTTGGGTTATTGACATGTTTTAGTCTAGTCACACCTCCAATGCTAGAAAAGTACTTGTTCAAAATAAATATTTGTCAAGTGAATAAAATAATTAATCATTGTGCAAAATTGTGTTATAGGCAGTACCCTCAATGACACTCTTATAACAAATTTAGCCTGGTCTACTTCGACAGTAACACAGTAGGGGAAAAGTGTTGTATTTTCTTTTTTTTTCTTTCTTTTTTTTTTTTTTTAAAGATTTTATTTATTTATTTGAGACAGAGAGAATGAGAGAGACAGAGAGCACATGAGAGGGGGGAGGGTCAGAGGGAGAAGCAGACTCCCCGCTGAGCAGGGAGCCCGATGTGGGACTCGATCCCGGGACTCCAGGATCATGACCTGAGCCGAAGGCAGTTGCTTAACCAACTGAGCCACCCAGGTGCCCAAGTGTTGTATTTTCCATGCAACACCGTAAACTTAAATTTTCACCAAAGTTCAATGGTTGAAATTTTCCTATTTTTGGAAAATTTAGTATTTTATCAGTGTTTAATATAAATAAATTATAAAATCTTCTTGTAATGCTTTATTGATATAATTTATAGGTATATAATATAAAATGTCACCTGCATGCTTTGATTAAAAATTTAAAGAAACCTTAGTTGATTTTTGATCTGCCTTCAAAAATAAACCACACCATGATAGATTAATTTAAATTTCTCATTGAATTTACAATTCATTTCAATATCTACAGTGACTTTAGGCATTTTTTACTTTTTATTAGTGCTTTCTCCATTATGCTTAGCACCTTAGACATTTTTAACCAAGAAATTAACAGTAGTCAATAAGTAATTTGTATAGCACTTAAATATATATCTGTAAGTAGAAAGTTGAAGATTTCAATAAATTTAAAAATAGGACCTAAGTCTCATTCATTGATTCATCAAATAGTCATTGACTGCCTACGTAAAATTTGTGAATAACCCTGTACACTCTCTGCATGAGTGGAGACAGGTAAGTTTACCATAAGTGCTATGGTAAACATCAGATGATGAGTTGTGGTTAAAAATAAAGGAGATAGGAAACAAACTATAGTGGGGGTTGTCATCTTTTTTTTTTTTTTTTAAGATTTTATTTATTTATTTGACAGAGAGAGAGACAGTGAGAGAGGGAACACAAGCAGGGAGAGTGGGAGAGGGAGAAGCAGGCTTCCCGCTGAGCAGGGAGCCTAATGAGGGGCTCGATCCCTGGGATCTTGACCTGAGCTGAAGGCAGATGTTTAACAACTGAGCCACCCAGGCGCCCCAGGGGTTGTTATCTTATGTAAAATGATTAGGGAAGACCTCTCAGATATAGTGACATGTATGCAGGAACCTCAATGAAGTAAGTCACTGAACCATCAAATATCTGGGGTCAGGAACAGCACAGTGATCATTGTCACTGGAGGGAATGCTCCAGAACAACAGCAGGAAATGGAATAGGAGAGGTGGCAGGAGGAGGTCCTGATCATGCAGGGCCTTGAAAATTATTTCAAGGACTTGAATTTTATTTTGACATATTTTTTTGAGAATTGAATGACATGATTTTTTTTTTATATATGCTGAAAAGATAAGTAGGTGGTTAAAAATATAAGTAACTAAGTGTAGGATAGCAAGGGTGGAAGCAAGGAGACTTGTTAGACTATTGGCTTAGAACAGGTTGAAGTGGTGTAGGTTTCACTTTTATGGACAAGGAATCACTTATATGGGACAAACAATAGTATAACACTTCATATTATCATACTGGCAGCTCATAACACATTTGATATTTTATTTTCCATAACTTGCAGGTTTAAAATATCAATATGCTGAGTTTGGGAAAATTATATTTAGTATTATATTTAATCACAATAAAATATACTACAGCATTTATTAAACACCTGCATTGGTGAGGTTAATAAACCTTTTTTATGTCTGCATATATTAGTAGGTTAATAACTCAAAAGAATAGTTATGATACACAAACAGGAACAATTTGAAATACTACATTGAATAGCAACAGAATAGCAGATTTATTATAACAAGACTGTTTGGTGTAGTGTGAAATCATATTGCTACTGGATTTGACATTATAAATTATTTTTATTATACTTCAAATGAGTACATCCAAATGATTAGAGTGGCTACTGGAATAAATTGATAAAGAGTGAATTTCTCTACCATCACCAAATTTCCTCATTATGCTTAAGTACTTTAGAAGTCTCTAAGCAGGGTTATGCTCTTTTGTAATCATAACTTAATTGGCTCTATTAAATGTTTACTTTGGTTTCCAAAAATACTAATATTGAGTGAAAGAAATATGATACCCACATTCTTCCAGTCTATGGCATATTCTTTGAAAATATATAAATATGTTTACAAGCTGCTTTAAAATATTTGAGTTAACAGGACATCATTAAAAATAACTACATAAGTGCATAAGTGCAGAAATGTTATCTTTATGGCCTGAGAGAATTAAGCTACCTCTTAACACTCTAACGTTTCTAATGGGGGAGTGACTCATAACCAAGAGAAAAATACTGTGACTGAAATAAAGTACCTTATAAATGAGATTCTAAATTATTGGGATCTAGACTCTTTTTTTTCTTACATATTATCCTTAAGGATAAATCCAGGACACTGAGAGTCTATTACTACTGGTAATGATAAGAATTATGGTATAAATTATTATAATGTTTATTAATAATGTATACACCAGATATGATGGTAATGCATATATATGTATGCTTGTGTGCACACATACCAAAAAATGTTTAATTCTCACAGTAAGAACGGAAGAGGCTCTATATTATTTTTATCTTAAGATGAGAAAAATGGTTCAGACCTGGGATTTGACCAAGATCATGACCTTAATAAATGGCAGCTCTGGAGCTGGGTCAACTTTATCCAACTCAAGAATGCGTTTTCTGAGCACTGTCTACAAATTATTGTATGAAAATTGGAAAGACATTTCTGAATATTTTCTTTCTTTTTCTAAGGTCAAGCACTTAATTGGTGACCTACCTGAGGGTACAAGCTATTTATTTTTTAAAAAGAAAAAAAATCATTAAACTTTTATGAGCTACAGTGAAAGAACTTGTTTATAATAACTTATCTGTGAGGGATATTGGGCTAAAGATACCTAACGGCAAATAGTGTTTTCTCAAAACTTGGAGATTTTCTGTTAAGATTTTCCTCTGAAGAAGCTGTTCTAGAATTGCTTAAGCAAGTTAGCTGAGTTAGTGAAATGGATTATCATGTGCACCAACAGGGTGACATAAATACTAGGTTTATTATTGTTGCCAATAAATAATTATACTTTTAAAAATTGTATCTCACTCTAACATATACTGAATCATTTACTTACATTTACTTCCAAAGTTCTTTTGAGCAGCCTGTAAGAAATCCTTGGTTTAGATACAGAGGTAGCATGTGAAAAGGATGTGTGAAATATGAAAATATGTTCACTGCTTTATGAAGATACTATAATCATAGCATTTTTCTTTTCTGTGCTTAGTTTGTTGCTTATCAAAGAAATATCTTCTTGGCCAGATAACAGGCAAAAGGAAAGTTACCCTACTTTTGGATCACCAGGGAAAATATCAAATGTTCAAGGTCACAAAAATGGTAACATTCATCGGGACTTGGCACATATGACATATATGACTGGAACATTGAATATAGAACAATTTAAATAACAGGGAAAAATAATACCAGTCTATAGTGTAATCACTAAACATTGAAATCAGCAAATTTATCTAAAATATCTTTTTATTTGTACTTGATAAATTATCAAAAATGTAGTCTTAAAATTTTCTCAGGAAAAAAATTGTCTTTATATTGGCTCTTTATGAATGTAAGTATGTTTTCTTGATATACTGACAAAAAAAAAAAACCCTTGGGAATTTTTTTGAGAAATTCTGTTTTCATTGATTTTGGTTTTGACTAGACAATATTATTAGAATAACAATAGTAATAATAATAGTAAATTATTTCAATAGGTTGAAAAGCATTAAAAATAAGAATTCATAACCTCAAAATGATATGAAAAATAATTGATGGCTACTGGGAGCCATTTTATGCAAATGGCCAAGTATATATAAAGAAAAATAAGTATGTGTCATGTCTTTCTTCTACTGACTGTATCTAAGGGCAAAACATTTGATGAGGGCTGGTTGCTTTATATTTAAAAGAAGAATCATGAATAATAAACTCAGGAAAATAGAAAGATAAGATTTTACAACCTTGATGGAAATTAGTTGAACCAAGCAATAGTTATCAACATCTGCCAAATCACTTGGTGATAGGTTGAGTTGAACTTTTTTTTTTTAAGATTTTATTTATTTGACAGAGAGAGATACAGCGAGAGAGGGAACACAAGCAGGGGGAGTGGGGGAGGGAGAAGCAGGCTTCCTGCCGAGCAGGGAGCCCAATGCGATGCGGGGCTTGATCCTAGGACCCTGAGATCATGACCTGAGCTGAAGGCAGACGCTTAACGACTGAGCCACCCAGGTGCCCCTGAGTTGAACTTTTTAATGAGTGGATCAGACAAACATTACCAGAACTTGTTATTCTGGAGTATGTTTAAATTCCAAAGGTAACTTCCAGATAAACCTTTAGTTTTAAAATTTTAAGTATCGAGGCACTCTCTTCTCCAGAAATTACCAAAATAACAGAAAGATAAGAAATTTAATATCAATATTTAACAAACCTAGAAATATCTACAAGCAGTACAATATATTGTAAATGAATGAATGGATTAATGAATAAATGAATGAATCCCAAATGAAGTATATACAATAGCAATAGCAAAAGTAAAGCAATGGTGAATATATATTGTTATCTCAACACAAATATTCACTATAAGTGATCTGGTGCAGCCATTGCTGAATATCTAATCTGCCATAGTAAAGACCAGTCCTTAGCCCTGACTATGGCTGATTCCCCAAGGTTATTGACCAGGTTCCTGCAGACAAATTGACAATATTATACCCTTAATATTGTAGAATGAGCAGCACTTTTTTCTTACTAGGATAGACTGTGAATATTTTTGTGTGTGCGTTTCCTCTCTGCAGTGTTTCTGACAAAACTACAGACACCTTACCCGCTGTCATAGAATTGCATACAGCAACACTTTTAATCAAAGAACTCATTTGACAGTAAATGAAGTGTGGCAATGGGTCCTCACTCTTGGAATTCACAGGGATTGCCATGCTCCCCATCATCTTGAAGCAGTTAGCTTAATGGAATGGTGGAAGAGCCTTTTGAAGATTCAGTTACAGTGCCAGCCACGTGGCACCTTGCTGGGCTGGAGCAATATCTGCCACGATGAGATATACGTTCTAAATTAGCATCCAAAGTATGGTGTTATTTTTCTCATAGCCTGAATTCATGGGTCTGGGAATCAAGGGATGGAAATGAAAATGGCTTCTATCCCTCATATCCTGGAGATTCAGTAGCAAAATATTTGCTTCCTGTCCCCATGACTTTAGAACTCTGCTGGACTAGAGCCCTTAGTTCCAAAAAGTGGAATACTTCTACCTGAGGACACAATCATGATGCCAATAAGCTAAAAATTAAAACTGCCACATGGTCACATTGGATTCTTCACGTGATTGAATCAATGAGAAAAAAAAAATAACAAAAAAAAATTATTCTAATTCTGGGTGATTGATCCTGAGTATCAAGGGGAATTAGGCTGCTACTCCACAATGGACATGAGGAGAAGGAGCGTTTCATTTATACCTGCAGAGACAAACATGGTTACCCTCCCAGGGATTTATTTGGATTTATTTACCTCCAAGTAAACAGAATATACATTTTTAAAACAAAATAATATAACTGACAAGATGTCAAATCTGTTTTATATAAGCAATCAAGTCTTTGCCTTGGCCTGACCTGAACCTGTGGTCTGCCATGTCCACTCTTCATGTCTTCCTTGCACTGCCTGCCCACAGGATGGTACACAAGCAGATCTATTATCCGGACAAGTACTTCCACAAGTACTACAAGTACCAGAGAACTTTCCAAACAAGTACCAACAACCCATCTGATGTCTGAAGAGGATTGGAGGAGACTTGGTGTCCAACAGAGTCTAGGCTGTGTTCATTACATGACTCATGAGCCAGAACCATATATTCTTCTCTTTAGACCACCTTTTCCAAAAGATCAACAAAAATGAAGCATAAAATCTGGGGATCATCAATTAAATATTTTTTCAGAAAAACAATGTATTTGTGTATATAAGGTAGTATTCAGTGAATACTTTAAAAATATACAAATAATTCATCATACCTGTGCAAGAGCTTTATTTTTCACAACAACAGAGCACAGTTGAATGCGACTGCAAGTAGGTTACTGTAAGATGCTTAAGATAAAATTTTTGTGGTCAGTTTTTCTCTTAATGTAAGTGCCTGTTTGGCTTTGCCTGTTACTTTTGTTAAATAAAGTTTGTATGTTGTGTTTATAAAAAGAAATCTGTTTTGTATAACTAGAATTGTGTAAGATGCCTTCAAATAGTTGTTTTGCCAAAAGTCATGTTTTAGCAGACTGTCATTATAAATATATATGTAATAAAAACCATTTTATTTACATATACATAATAAAACTGAATGCACTGACTGCATTTGTTTAAAGCTGAAGACATCTCAAAGTTTTTAATTTTTTATTTATGAATTTGGGGGATGGAAATCAACATCTAATATAAATTCACTAGAGTAAATTAAGTCAAATACCTAGGACTCAAAACTTTAGAGTAGCATCAATCAATCAATCCAGACCCTGGATTGATTGCAAGAAACTTTTTTTGTACTTATAAGCTATACAACAGTTGCAAAACACACTGACTGAAGTATATATTTAAGAAAAAGAAAGTCAACATTGACTACAGAAAACTGTTTCATTTGCATTACACTCCAGCGCTAAATATTTGTTCTGAGTTACCCACACATTACGGAAGAAAGGGAAAAGCACAGAACTTGAGATAAATAGCTTTTAAAAAAAAGGTATCTGAAGAGGTAAGAAAAGTCTGCTAAGTCTACCTCTCCATCTGAAAATTAATTTGAATTGAGGCTAGAACAGTAGGGATATGGTATACATGTCCATAAGCTCTGCCCAGAGGATGGATACCCATTTCACCCTGCAACTGGGAACCTGAATCTTTGGTCAGCTGTGAGTTGGAGGAATGAAACACATACTTCTCTTCTGAGATGTTGAGAAGTGGAGACACTGTCCTCTAACTAGTGTCCTACTGACTTCATCTGGAGGCGAAAGCAAATCTTTATTGAAGGGATATTTCCCTAGTATAGATGTGTAAGAGTTGCAAATATTCAAATCAAAGTGTGGATTTACAAAGTTCACCTGGCATAAGATAAGGCAATCCACTATAAGTGAAATACGGCTAGAGATGGAAATAATATATTTAAAATACCAAAGTCTGAGTGAATTAAAGTTATGACATAAAGACTATAAAGGACATACACATCAAAATTTTGAAGAAATAAAAGAAGCAATAAAAAATATTCCTTCAAAAAGATTATCAGGTATGAGGAATTCTTAATCGCAGGAAACAAACTGAGGGTTGCTGGAGTGGGGGGTGGGGTGGGAGGGATGGGGTGACTGGGTGATAGACACTGGGGAGGGTATGTGCTCTGGTAAGCGCTGTGAATTGTGCAAGACTGTTGAATCTCAGATCTGTACCTCTGAAACAAATAATGCAATATATGTTAAGAAAAAAAAAGAAGAAGGTAGGAGGAGGGGAAGAATGAAGCAGGGGAAATCGGAGGGGTAGACGAACCATGAGAGACGATGGACTCTGAAAAACCAACTGAGGGTTCTGGGGGGGAGGAGGGTTGGAGGATGGGTTGGCCTGGTGGTGGGTATTGAAGAGGGCATGTTCTGCATGGAGCACTGGGTGTTATGCACAAACAATGCATCATGGAACACTACATCTAAAACTAATGATGTAATGTATGGGGATTAACATAAGAATAATAAAAAAAATAAATGAAAAAAGAATTAGCTAAAAAAAAAGATTATCAGGAATTAGCTTTCTTAAAATGGATTTTCTATATGTAAAGTATGTAATTCAATATATTAGTTAAACAGCATATTAAAATGAACTATAACAGAAAAGAGCAAAACAAATTAAATGTATCCAAAGATAACTGAGTGTCAAAGGCATAGAGATACAGAAGGTGAAAAAAATATTAAGATAGATGAAGGATAAATTGAGATTTAATGTATATCATCAGCATCTCAGATGTAGAGAATAGAAGGAATGGAAATAGAACAATATTTTAAAAGATAATGTTTGGGGGCCGCCTGGGTGGCTCAGTCATTAAGCGTTTGCCTTCAGCTCAGGTCATGATCCCAGTGGGATCGAGCCCCACATCAGGCTCCCTGCTCTGCGGGAAGCCTGCTTCTCCCTCTCCCACTCCCCTTGCTTGTGTTCCTGCTCTTGCTATCTCTTTCTCTGTCAAATAAATAAAATCTTAAAAAAAAAAGATAATGTTTGGGTTTTATACTATATCTGAAACAGGATTAACAAAATGGAACTCAAGCCTGAACACACCGTATGAAATTATAAATCACCAAAGACAAAAACAAATATTTAACACAGCCACAAAGAGAGAGATTATGTGAAAGGAGTAAAACTTAAAACTGTAGCAAGGACAGATGACCCAAACAGGGGAATACTGTCATCAAACTGTTGAGAGAAAATAAGTATTAATCTAGAATATGTACCCTAATATTTTCCTTTTAATCTCTGGGTTTAGTCACACTTCATGCTCTGGGTTCCTGGAAGTTTTTGGTGAGCATCAACCAGCTCTCTTGGGCTCTACCTTTACTTTGTTTCAGTCCTTGGGGGTCTTCAACAGGGGGTCAGAGGATGGAGGCATGGAAGCCCTTAGGTTTTATCTCTATGGGTTCATAGGTGATGGAGCTCCTTCTTTCAAAGTCCTCAAATCATTTGTATTGGTCTTTTCCTACAGCTATAACTCTTCCTGGTCCTAGTTTCCTGCCTCATCAACTCTTCAGGCCTTAAGGTAGAAACTTCTCCCTGATGTTTCCAGCCCTGGAAAGCTTCATTATACCTAGCTGATTTTCATTATCTGATCACACCTTGGTACATAGTCTGTTCTGTATTATTCCATTTGAGTATTCATTTTGTTTCTATCAAAACACCCAAAATAATATTATAAGATTTAAATAGCAATACATAGTGATAACAGAGTTTACTGCTAGAAAATTTAATAAGGGAATATCTAGAGGAAAAATCTCAGTAAGAAGAAAAAATGTAAATAATATTAAATAAAGAGTTATAGGGGGGCAGGGTGGCACAGTTGGTTAAGCGACCAATTCTTGGTTTTAGCTCAGGTCGTGATCTAAGGGACGTGGGATCGAGCCCCACATGGGGCTTCACACTCAGCACAGAGGCGGCTTGATATTTTCTGTCCCTTTCCCTTTGCTCTTGCCTCTTAAGCTCTCTCTCTCTCTCAAATAAATATTTTTTAAAAAGCTATATACAAATTCTTTAGAAATTTTTTGTAAATCCTCTGAATAATGTCTAGTATCTGTAACAAATTAATAACAATACTAATAAGAACATTCAATATTCTATGAGGATAAAAAAACTCAAATGCAGACCACAAAAATTAAGGTATTTGGATGAAGATGATCATACTTAGAATGTTCTAACATTTTTATTACTGAGGAGAGACATTTATATTTCAATTTTTCAAAAATAAATATTAAAAAAATTAATTAATTAATTAATCAATTTTGCAAAGTTAAATATGTGGCAAAATTCTGAATCTATTACTAGACATCCTATGTACAAATTACAAATAGTAGATATAAATAACTATGAAATAAGAAAAAAGAAAACAGACAAGATTCAATTATCTCAAAAAAAAATGAACAGAGGAAAAAAGAAGTATAGACAAAGGATCACAAATAAGCCACAAAAAGACAAATACTGCATAATTCCACTTAAGGTATAGGAATAGTGAAACTGATAGCATCAAATTGTGGAATAGGGGGCACCTGGGTGGCTCAGTCGGTTAAGCGTCTCCTGGTCATGATCCCAGGGTCCTGGGATCGAGGCCCCATGTCGGGCTCCCTGCTCCATGGAGACGCTGCTTCTCCCTCTTCCCCTCCCCCTAGCTCATGCGTACTCTCTCTCTCGCATGCTCTATCTCAAATAAATAAATAAATAAAATCTTTTTTAAAAATTGTGGAATATTTGGTGCAGGGACTAGGGGAGGGAAAAATGTGGAGTCATTAACCAGAAGGCATGAAGTTTCAGTTAAACATAATAAATAAGTTTTAGAAATCTACTGAACGATATTATACCTATAATGTACACCTAAAATTTTAAGAGGATAGATCCATGTTAAGTGCTCTTACCACAATGAAATAGATTTTAAAAAGTTATATTTTATCTAAACAGTTGTAAGAAAAAGTAGAAATGATTGAATAGTTCAACTGTTTAAGAAAATAAAGCAGAATTTATATCAAATCAGACTGAAAATCAGTTATGGATAGTATCCAGTGGGTTGCTTATGAAAGGGTGGTACAGAGAGGGAAGGACATATTTTTTTTTTCCTCATGACAGTGAACAGAGTCAGAAGCCAAAAATGAAAAACAATATGCAGTAAGCATAGTATAAAAAATAGAAGCCTCCTTTTGGAGAGCATATATCACAGATATAAAGAGATGGTCGGGAATTCATAGAATGTCCTTATGGTTTCAGTCATATGGGCGAACGTTCCTTAGAGGAATATGGTTCATCTTTATTATGTCCTCAACAACCTGACTTTCTGAGTTCTCTTAATTTTCTTGGGAAACTGTGTTGGATACAAGAAACCTCCATACTCAGTGGGCTGGAAAAGTGACAATCTTCATTTTGTTAGGCAGTCAGCTAAGGGCAGCGTATCTATAATGGTAGAGGTAAGCACAAAGATGTGACTCTTAGAAAGTCTCACTTCTAAATTACAAGTAAAATAAACATTCCACAAATCTTGTCCAACACCAATATTTAACCTAGCATCGTGGGTTGTCTCAGTTAATCTCCTTGTAGGCTAAGCTTTAGAGTTATGGCAGGGTCTCTAAAGGCTGAGAATCAGGAAAAGATGTCTAGACTCTTACTGAGGTACTCATAAAACACATAAATGATATTTCAAACACCACAGTTGGGAAACTTTAAACAATTCAGGAATGAATATTCTTTACTTACAGAAAAGAAAACCTAAATAGACAGGCTATTCTGGGTCAGGTTCTCTATGTACCATTTTGCTGATATAACCAGAGCATGACTGCAAATTCAGACTGTCCTTATTTTAACGTTTATCACTCTGTACCTTCTACATATTTAGGTACTCAGGAATTGCTTATGTAGGTTGCACAGATAAGTCAAAATCCTTTATGGCAGGAACTTTAAATTGTTCCCACTTATTTTTTTTCCTTGATTATTATACCCGCTTCATTCCAAAAAGAATTTGAGGCAGCAATGTATCAGTTAGTTACTGATATGTAAGTTACAAACGATAATTTAGCTGCTGGAAAGTTTATAATAATCACCTACCAAACTATGAATGGTAAGGATTTTTCTCCATACACGCACCGTAAATAACTCTAATCCACTCTGAATTAATAAAATAAAATGAGCACTTTAAAAGAGGAAAAACAGGGGCGCCTGGGTGGCTCAGTCGTTAAGCGTCTGCCTTCGGCTCAGGTCATGATCCCAGGGTTCTGGGATGGAGCCCCGCATCGGGCTCCCTGCTCTGCGGGAAGCCTGCTTCTCCCTCTCCCACTCCCCCTGCTTGTGTTCCTGCTCTCGCTGTCTCTCTCTGTGTCAAATAAATAAATCTTTGGAAAAAAAAAAAAAGAGGAAAAACAAAGTTCTATTTTTACTATCTTTTAACCATTGATTATGACTTTTTAAATATCTATTTATATGCTAATAAAATTCAGTAAAAGTTCTGTTACCTGCAATAATAGATATCCACAATGGCACTACTTTTTACAGTGTATTTCAGTGTATTAAATTTTGACAAATATAAATTTTTCTGAAGGACTATAAAGAGGTAAATAAATATTTTAGTATGACATATTTCTTACAAAATTATCTTTAAGTTTCATATTTCTTTATCTAATGTCCTATATATATATATAAATTAAAATCTCTTTAAATGTTTTTATTCTTTTCATAAATATAAAACTAACTACTGTTTTATCTCATTAATGTGTTGTATTATATTTATGGACATGATATAATTGTAATTTTTATTGTATTACATTTGCCATGGTGTCTTAAGATGTAGTTGTTGGGTTTACAATTTCAGAAACTCAGTTTTATATTTTCAGCATGAATTATCAATCTCTAGAGGAGGGGAAATTCACTAGTGAAATGAATTTGAGACTGGCTGATAAGTTAAAATGGCAATTTGTCTATTTAAAATGTTACAAATATCCTCTGATCACTAGAATGGAGAGGTAGTAAATTTATGATCCCCGAAAGTAGTGTAAGTATAAAGATAGTTCAGTATTCATAGAGAAGAAGAAATAAATGTGACTTACCTTAAGGTAAATTTCCATCCACTTACATTCCTCTGGTGAATTTCCCTTTTCTATTTCAGGGATAAATCTGTTGCTTATGAACAAACCTTGAGCTTAAGGTTTTAGAGAAACATTCTTTGAGACACAAAAACCAATGCATGATTTTTAGCTTACTTTTTCTGATACATTAGAAAGCCCATAATTTTTCTCTGTAAAAAGCATGTAAGAGTTTTCAGGATTATATATTACTTTGCCTCAGCAATAGCTATATGTATAATTCTATTTTAGAAAAACATCCTGATTTGCACACACACAAAATCACCTACAAACCATAGTTAAAGATGTATTAATTTTGGAAACATCCCCCACATCCCTTTTTAAAGTAAATCCTGGTTATTGTAACAAGACTGACAATTCCTAAACTTATATTCATACTTTAGAGCTTTTTCTGTGTCTGGAATTAAAAGTCAACCATGGGCTCCCTGCTCAGCAGGGAGTCTGCTTCTCCCTCTCCCGCTCCCCCCTCTTGTGCTCTCTCTCTCTCTCAAATAAATAGATAAAATCTTAAAAAAAAATAAAATAAAAATAAAATTTAAAGGGCACCTGGGTGGCTCAGTTGGTTAAGCAACTGCCTTCGGCTCAGGTCATGATCCTGGAGTCCCGGGATCGAGTCCTGCATCGGGCTCTCTGCTCAGCAGGGAGTCTGCTTCTCCCTCTCCCGCTCCCCCCTCTCGTGCTCTCTCTCTCTCTCAAATAAATAGATAAAATCTTTTAAAAAATAAATAAATAAATAAAAGTCAACCATAGTTTAACTGCACACATATTTACTTGATCTTTTAACTTTTCAACAAAACAAATTTTTTTAGGTTAACAATACATTGTAAAATTATTTGTTGTCTTAAGCAAGTAGATTGCCTCAATTTATATTTGGTATATTACTGTCAAGACCAGTAGATTTCTGTAAGTCACTAATGTGGTGAATTAAACCTGTAAGTAGATAAGCAAAATTAAATAAAATGCAGTGTCTGTAGGCATATTCTTGGCTTTGGTGATGGGTATGTTAATTAGGTTGAATGGTGTGAAAAAATATCAAAACTTCAAGTTGTATACTTGTACACCTTAAATGTATACAATTTTTATTTATCATTTTACCTCAATATAGGTGGGGAAAATATATAGGATATTTTTTTTTAAAGATTTTATTTATTTATTTGAGAGAGAGAGAATGAGAGAGAGCACACGAGAGGGGGGAGGGTCAGAGGGAGAAGCAGACTCCCTGCCGAGCAGGGAGCCCGATGCGGGACTCGATCCAGGGACTCCAGGATCATGACCTGAGCTGAAGGCAGTCGCTTAACCAACTGAGCCACCCAGGCGCCCCATATAGGATATTTTTAGAGTAGTCATATAAGGCATCATTTTGGAATATCTCCCTTTGATTGTAGTTCAGATGTGTATAAAATACTTAATTGTTATAAACTACCAACTGATGACTATCGATGTCTTCAAACCCAGTGGTGTAGAATTGAGCAGTAGAAGTTTTCAAATTAATATTCAATACTTACAAGGACTTCCTCTTCTGCAGGCATTTCTTTTTAAAGAAGATACAAATAGTTTACTCAGCTATAGGTTTAAAACCACTTAGCATTTTTTTCCACAGCTAGGAAAATAAGTGTTCGTATCAACAATAATCTTAAATTGTGTGATTTTCTAAAGAGACCTGTGAACAGTTGGTGAGGTAAATCAATAATAGCATGAATTGCATGTATTGGTTGCACCCAAGAAGGAGGTATTATTTTGAAATACATTCAAAAAGTGTGGTCTATCTTAGACTTTCCTTGGAATGAAAGATAAAGATTTTTATTTCTTTTTTAAACTCTGGCTAACCAGTCTCAAGAAAAGAGTCAGACCACTCAATCGTCAGCTATTAAAAATGAGGGGAGAAAACATTGATTTTTTAAAAGTAATATTTCTTAATTGTTTCAGAAATAAAGACTATGGCATGGAGAGACTGATGGAATCCTTTGAATAGGAAAGAACATGTTAAACAGATATATAAATAATGATATTCCATCTATAAAGTTTCTACTAAATTATAATCCTTCCGCCACTCAATGTTTCCAATAGTGAAGTAGCCCATTCTCTTCCCAAGGCAAATTATTTCTCATGTAGAATCATCAGACTATTTAAAGGGATTAAGTAACTTATCAAAGACCTAGAAAAAAATTGGTACTAAGATTATTAATATTAATTCTAAATAATTTATTTTAATAAAGAGTAATTATGGAAAATTAATTTTTAATACTTTAATTTCACATGCTATATTGACTTGGAAGATGTAGTAGTTGAGTTTTGGACTGAATAAAGAAAGAACAATTAATTATTTTAATAATACCTCAATGTACACAGTCTAGTCATTTTACTTGAACAAGGATTTTTAAAATAATCTTGAGGGCGCCTGGGTGGCTCAGTTGGTTAAGCAACTGCCTTCGGCTCAGGTCATGATCTGGAGTCCCAGGATCGAGTCCCGCATCGGGTTCCCTGCTCGGCGAGGAGCCTGCTTCTCCCTCTGACCCTCCCCCCTCTCATGTACTCTCTCTCATTCTCGCTCTCTCAAATGAATAAATAAATTAAAAAAAAAAGATTCTCTCTCTCCCTTTAAAAAAAATAAATAAAAAATAAAAAATAAATAAAATAATCTTGAAATTTTTCAGACAATTAACTATATTACTAAGAAAAGAATCTTTTAACTATTTTCATACATGCTTGGCCTTTAATTTAAATATAGTATTGTTTTCAGTGAAGTTATTTTTTACAACCTTACTGATTGAGCCATGAATGTTTAATTTTTAAGAGAACTAACGCAACTTTCTTATCACGTAATGAAAAGATTCTTTCATCTGTCCTATTACTTCAGTGTGTGACCGTGTCTTTTCTTCTGCATTATTTGTATATAATTCTTTCCAAAGTTTCATAAGAGAACAAGTTACGTCTAGTTCTACTCATGAAAATCTCCATATATCCTGTCACGTGGGCGTAGGTTGCTATCCTCTCTGATAACAATTCTGTTAAGTATAATCATCACTTCATATATAACAGTTGAGAAGCAATTTGACAAAACTGAGCAAGAAGTCACCTGTGATATTCCATAGCCATAAATTTTAAATAAATCTCTCCAACTCTCTCTGTCTCTCTTTTCTCTTCCTCTCTCTTTCCCTCTCTCTTTCTCTTCAGCAAGGCTGACGATATCTAATACAAATTCTGAATTAAATAAAATAACATATTTTTAAAAGCACAAATAAGATCTTGATAAAAATAAGGTAAATAACCAGAGACCAGGAAAAATAAAAAGATAATAAAAAATCAGTGAGAAACCAGTATTCTTAAGGATTTCTGACTTAGATAACGAGTACCTTTAGTTTATCTTTTTTTTTTTTTTAAAGATTTTATTTATTTATTTGAGAGAGAGAGAGCACAAGAGGGAGGAGAGGGAGAGGGAGAAGCAGACTCCCTGCTGAGCAGGGAGCCCGATGCGGGACTCGATCCCAGGACTCCAGGATCATGACCTGAGCCGAAGGCAGTCGCTTAACCAACTGAGCCACCCAGGCGCCCGTACCTTTAGTTTATATCAAAGTCAGAGACCTGTTCTTTACTCCATGTTAATTTTTTTTTCTTTTTTTAAAATTTTATTATGTTATGTTAATCACCATACATTACATCATTAGTTTTTGATGTAGTGTTCCTTGATTCATTGTTTGTGTGTTAAATTTTTATTTAGGACTGAGATGCCTGATTAAATCTTAAAACTTTAAAGTGTGAAAATTCCATTGGTAAATTGAGTAGACAAATATTTAGCCTATTAATAGAGGGGAAATTAGTGTCTTTGGATAATTCTTAATTGTGGAACTTTCCATCTACTCTCTTGGATATGCAAATATATGTAGGCCAGTGAAGTGAAATCCATGCCAAGAAATGATAATAAAATAAAATCTTAGGAGGATGTTATCTATGTAACAAAATGTAAAATCCTTTCAGAAAAGATGCACATTAAAAAAAAAATTAAACCCACATAGAAGAATTTCTTGCAAATGAGCTCATAATTCAGAAATAAAAATATAATAATAATTATTACACCATATATTAGAGTCAACATCTACAAAAAAGGAAATGGATTCAATTCTTGTGTATCTTTAGATAATAAAACTATTACATAGACTCTATAGAAAGTTTAAAGTAAGGATACCTAGGACACCATTAAAATAGTCAAGAAAGTTTTCAAAAAGAATTTTTAAAAAGTCCTATAAATGATGAATATAGCTATTTTAATTTTTTAAAGAAATGTTAGATCATAAATGTTTTAAATTCAACTGAGAACTTTAATGAACTGAAACATAGTTTTGGGAAAATTACCCACAATTCAGCACAGACAGGAAAAGAGAGCCAAATACAAGACAGGTGATAAGACTTGGAGGCTCAAATGAGAAGTTGCAAAATTGGGGCACCTGGGTGGCTCAGTCGTTAGGCATCTGCCTTCAGCTCAGGTCATGATCCCAGGGTCCTGGGATCGAGCCCCCCATTGGGCTCCCTGCTTGGTGGGAAGCCTGCTTCTCCCTCTCCCACTCCCCCTGCTTGTGTTCCTGCTCTCTCTATCTCTCTCTCTGTCAAATAAATAAATAAAATCTTAAAAAAAAAGAAGTTGCAACATATATCTAATCTGAGTTCAAAAAGAATAAGAATAGATATAATAATTTAATGAAATAAGGTTAAGAATTTTCAGAGGTGATAAGATGACAAAACCTTTGAGTTCATAACAGAGTAAATGAATAAAACCAAAATGACCTTATATCTGAAACTTAACATTGAGCTTGTACAATCTCAAAACAAAGCAAAGATGGCACAAAGATAGGTAGTTATAATGGAATAATACTGGGACTAATAGAAGAATTTTATTACCAATAACTGAAGCCAGAAAACAATGGAATAATATCTTGAGAATGTTGGGGGGCAAAAGGAATTTTCAGCATGAGATTTAGTTATCAAATAAACTATTCCTGTCATTTTTATAGAGTGAAAAGGAGACAAAACATTTAATATAAATATTTTTTTTAACTTAAAGGAAACAAAAATGAGGGCAATTTTCTTGTGGGGGTGGGAGTAAAACTTCTTTAAATAAGTACTACAGGGTCTATTTTGTCTACTTGAAATAGACCCAGAAGAAAAAGCAAGATTCAAGAAAGAACATTCTTTGGGTATAGGCAAACATATTGACATTGATTCTTTTGAACAAATGTTAGAATAGTATCAGTACTCCCCTATTCTAATTAACTATACATTTACATGAAAATATGAATAAATCTAGTTTAGGTTTCAGACCCTGCACAGCACAACATAGAATTATTATTGGGTCAGAGACAATCCTTGACAACTCAGATTTTCATTCAGAACCTGACATTATGAGTTGGCATGTTGTCTCCTTGGTGAGGTAACTCATTATCCTGCCCCAGGCACTGGCAACAACACCTTTGGTAGACAAGGGAAATACACAAATATGGAAATGACAGTGAGTTTCAGATGCCAAGATTAGTGTTTTTTTCTCAGATTCAAGGGCTTGCTTTTATATTAATCAGATTTTCTGACTTCCTGTGGGCACGGGCTCCTCCTTGTTTACCTTCCAGTTACCCAGAACTTCAGGAATAAAAATCCAGAGGGGCAACTGAAAATTCTAAAATTAGATATTGACCATCTTATTTTTTAAAGATTTTATTTATTTATTTTTACAAGAGAGAGTGAGAGAGAGAGAGAGAGTGAGCTCACCAGCGGGGGGGCAGGGGAGGGAGGAGGGGAGGGCAGAGGGAGAAGCAGACTCCCCACTGAGCAGGGAACCTGATGCAGGACTTGATCCCAGGACCCTGAGATCATGACCTGAGCCAAAAGCAGACACTTAACCAACTGAGCCACCCCAGTGTCCCTTGCCCATCTTATTTTTAACTAGATCTCTCTCTCTTTCATACACAGACACAAAAACACATACTTAGTCATGCTATATATATTCACACGCTTATACAATGTTGATATCTTACCATTCATTTTCCCTGTTGCACAATGTCAGGCAAATCTGTGGCTAGATCCCCTCCCCACCATGCTCACAGCTTTCTGCTAGACTTCTGTGACATCAATCATTCTGATAGCTGAGTATGCTCATACTCTTCCTGCTATTACCTTTGCTTACATAAGCTACATGCACATACAGCTTATCCCTGTTTTGTGTTGATAGAAGCCTCCTGGAATCATGTCTCACACCCTGATTAATGTTAGTCTGTGACTCCTTGCCATCCTTGAGCTATTTAAGACTTTTGCCCATGGTGCCCTAGGGCTATCAGTATTATAGTGGTGCTCGCTAAATTCCAGAAGTAGGAAAGGGGAAACACTTTGAAAAGCAAACATCAAGAAGATTCTGCAGGAAAGGGGTCAGTGAATTTATACATATTAATTCCTGGTCATTTTTTCCCTAATCTTATAAATGGACCTTATTTATGTCCTTTTTTTTTTTTTTTTTTTTTTTAAGGAGGAGCTCAAAAGGAATACAAGCTAGATGGGTGAAAAAAAGGATGTGTTAAACATTGTGAAAATGGTGATCGATGTACTCTCTTTTGGTTTTAATATGTTGATAGTTTCATGTGTCACTGATAGGAAAAAGAATAGCCCAGGCTCTGTAACTTTGAAGTTGTTAACTTTCTTCTCATCCTCAGAAAACAAACCAGGAATCTGACAGGGAAAAATGAATTCATAGAACTTAGGCTAATATCTCTAGTACAGAAGAAATGTTCCTTTTCCCTCACTGTGATTAACTTTGAAGATGATTCTCCTTGTCTTGAGCCAATTTCATTGTAATAACTGAGCTTATTACATGTAGCCTGGGTGCAAAGCTAAGGAGGACACTGACCTGACCTGCTTAGGCTCAGCCTTTCTTCTAGGCCATCAAAGAGAGTATTTCTGATCACAATAATCTAGCGCATTTATTAGGAATAAAAATATGGTAGTATAAGGACATTACCCAAAATAATTAATTTGTAGATTGTACTACATTGCCTAGAATGCCATCTGGTTACCTCGGGATGGTAGTAGATGACAGATCAAGAATTCAACATGTGGGATTAAAGACAGCTTTTATCATTGGACTTCTAATTAGGATTTTTTTTTAAGCTCTGATAAAGCCAACACTATTATGAATGTTGGAAGATACATTGGAGAGGTCAATGGAAAAGGAAGTAGAAGTTTTTCTCATTTGTTTTTGATTACTATGCCAAATACTGCCTTCCTAGAAAAACTGTCTAACTGTACAGTTTTGTAGTCATTTACACAGAGATATCTACCTAAGAAATCTTGAAAATGCAAAAAAAATTAAAAAAAACTCCCTATGGAAATTTTATATATGATAAAGCTTCAGTCTCAGATTAGCAGGGAGAGAATGGTATTTTAAATAAGTGGTTCTGGAATAACTATAAAGTCATGTGGAAAATGTTAAAATTGGATCTTTTCCTCATATCATACAACAGGATATGTAGTTCAAAAGGATCAAAGATTTTAATTTGAAAATAAAACCAGACAAGTGATAGAAGAAAATGTGGGTGAATTTCTCACAAATAATTGGGGAATATGTGCTATTATTCAAACTCCCAGGTCCTTAAAATGAAAATATCAATACATTTAATCATAGGCCTTTAAAAAAACTGTATGTTAAAAACTGTAGTTGAGTAAAAAGGCAAACTGCCCACTGGGAAACTATTTGCTCAGCATATTCTAAATATATAATAACTTTTTAGAGCTAGAAAAAAAGATCCAGGAGCCTGGGTGGCTCAGATGGTTAAGCGTCTGCCTTCGGCTCAGGTCATGGTCCCAGGGTCCTGGGATGGAGTCCCGCATCGGGCTCTCTGCTCCTTGGGAGCCTGCTTCTCCCTCTGCCTCTCTCTCTCTCTGTCTCTCATGAATAAATAAATAAAATCTTAAAAAAAAAAGAAAAGAAAAAAAGATCCAACAGAACATATGCTAGAGCTATGAACAAATATTTCACAGAAAAATAAATTATAATATACACACGTTAATTCACACTCAAAATAACAAATTCATATTAAAGCAACACTAAAATACTCTAAGAGAAATATAAATGGATTTACTTTGGGGGAAATTGAATTAACTGAAAGAGAAATTTAGGAAGTTTGGAACAACATTAATTATAATTGGACCTCTCTTTCATCGATGTTTTGAAAATTAACACTTCTTTTACAATTACTACCAGAGCAATTTTAACTTTTGTCCCATCAGTGAATAAATTAAAGTGAAGAAGAACATGTCTTAAACATACTCCATCTCCATAGGAAGAAGACTTCAGTGTAGAAAGCACCAGAAATATTTAAGAAAGTTGTATTAAATATTTATGCTAACATAAACGATTTCAATATATATTTATGTTGAAACTTTAATATGACATATAGACATTATATAATATTTTCTAATTAAAAAATCTGAGAAACTTCTGACCTCAGCTTTTTTGAAAATATATTCACTACGAATGAAGCATTCACATGTAAATATTCATTAGAAGAAAAAGTACAGCCTTGCCTCTTACACTTGAATTTTTCTTTTACTATAGAGAATATTTAAATATGAGTTGTATTCAAATTATTTTAAATTACCTGGTACCCAGAGAGAGCTTAATCACATTTCCAAACATAAACATTTGCTAAATGTCTTTCTCTTTATTACCTAACTTGCTTCTCCTTATTATCGATTTATTTATTCTTAAATTCATATTTATATATTGCGCTAGTCATATATATATTGCCTGTGCTTATAATGTAAAACTCTTGAAAAAATTCTTGTGTCAAGATATTACCATTTGAGTGTGCGCATAATTACTCCTTTCGGATGAACCAAATTTAATATTGGTAGAATATCACCACATGAATTTCATCCTTCTCTCAAGAAATTGATATGTTTTCAGTGATATTTTTCTGTAAGGTATAACATGTGAAGTCACAGGAAATTTCAGAAATTACCACAATACTCATAATAGTAGTATAGGTCAAAGATTTATTGATCATGCCTCTTACGGATATTCTATTTTTGGAACATCAAAGTGGAGCACATAGAATAACAACATCCAGAATGAAACAATATAAGACTTAGATGACTCATTTTAAATTAAACTGCACGTTTGTTTAATACGTTCTCACCTACATTTTTCTTAACATTTTCTCCTTCTGCTGCAATGACAAGCATGAAGCTTAATATCTTTCATTTATTGATATATGTTTAATTAAGATTTCCCTACTTTCTTTCTGTGAAACCAAGTCTGCATAATAAAAATCTCTGTCACAATTCATATATCAAGAAAAGTCAATGAAGTCTCATTTTAGGATTAATGGCAAAACACCATGATATTAGTTCTGACATCAATTGCTGCCTTTAAGCAGTGAATTTCCACTTAGCCAACCATTACCTCTATTTAATCAAAATAATTACCTCTGTGAATCCCAACTACTAGAACTGGTTGGACGGAAAACAGAACAAGACATTATTTTTTTTCAGTTTTTATTATAGTAAATTTTAAAGATATTTACAAAGTTAGAGAAATAATATAGTCGATGAATAATTAACAATTTACTATTTTCTGCAATTATCCATTCATAAAGAATTTTGTTTTATTTACACTCCACATACATTTTCTAACTCCCTGATGGATTGTTTTGAAGCAAATTCCAGAATCATATAATTTCATTCATAAACATGTTAGTATATATCTGTAAAAAATAAGGACATAAATTTATACCTACAACACTATAAATAAACACAAAATTAAAAAATTATAACTTAATGTTATCAAAGTCCACTCTCTTTCTATCCATCACAATTCATTTATTGAATAGACTTTGTATAGAGTTCCCCACATTCTGGATTTTTTCTGATTGTATCCCTGTAGAATTGTTAAACAAGCGCCTTTGTCGTCATAGTGTTTTTGAATTGGCAATTGTACGTAGAGGCCTGATTTTCTTCCCTCCCCTCCCTTCCCCTCCCCTCCCCTCCCCCCCTCTCCTCTTTTCTTCTCTTCTCTTCTCTTCTCTTCTCTTTTCTCTTCTCTTCTCTTCTCTCTCCTCTCCTCTCCACTCCTCTCTTCTCTCTCAACCTCACAAACTCTCTCTTTCAACAAGAATGCTTCATAGGTATTCTTTTTCATTAGGAGGCACATAATATTATCTTTTATTTGGGATGTGTGTATTGATTATAATGCTTTAGTTCTTTCATCTTACCAGGGATTGCAAAATTCTGGTATTCTAATTCTAATTTTTTTAGTTTATGAGTTGAAACAATCTCATAAAGTTATGCTTATTGATCAAAATATTTATAAATTTCAATCAATTACATTGTTACTCTTATTAATACTCAAATTGTCCATTGTTAACCTGTTAGAACTTTTTCAAACTGACTCCTGAGCCCCTATAAATGATCCTGCTAATCTTTTTTTTTTTAAGATATTATTTATTTATTTGACAGAGAGAGACACAGTGAGAAAGGGAACACAAGCAGGGGGAGTGGGAGAGGGAGAGATCCTGCTAATCTTTGATAATTTCTTTGTTTTCTGCTATAACAAGATATTTACAGGGATCCAACCAATCCATAATACTTTAATACTAAATTTTTCATTATTAATAATTAAGTTAGGACAAGAGGCATAAATCAGAAATCTCTTGGACCATCCAAGATTGTCACTCTAACTTACAATCATGTTACCTTTTAATTTTTTTTATTTCCCTTGTCATGACTTCAAATTTTCTTTTTCAATTTATTTAAGTGCTCTTTATTTCTACACTTTTCCCCTAACATTGTCTTTGACATGTGAAGGACTGTATATCAGGGTCATAAATATATTCACATTATACTAAGAGTGAACAAAGGAAATATGTTTTTCTTTTTTTTTATAATTTATTATCATAAGCCTCTGCTCAGTGGGTAATAAAAAAGGAACTGATTTTATTTCTATCAAATTCAAAACTGGATCTGATGATTTAATAGTCCTCTTAAGTAATAGTCTCTCCAATTTCTACCTGCCTTCCATTCACCTAGCCCTTCTCTTGAGATAATGCTGGGTTTCCATGACTGCATAGTACACAGTAGAGGGCTTCCTGATCCATGTGGCATATCGTTCTGTCCTCTGCCACTTTGTGGTCCTGAGCTCCTGCTATGGACTGAACTATATTCCTCCAAAGTTCATATGTTGAAGCCCTAACCTTCAAGGTGATAATAGCTAGAGATAAAATCCTTAGGAGGTAATTAAGCTTAAATGAGCTCTTAAGAGTGGAGCCCTACTGAGATAGTACTATGGCCTTTTAAGAAGAGTAAAAGTCAGAGAAGAAGAGAGAGAAAAAAGGGAATTTCTCTCTCTCCCTTGTGAGAAGTGAGAAGGTCGTCCTCTGAAAACGAGGAAGAGATCCCCCACCAAAAATCAAACCCTGAGGACCATTGATCTTGGAATTTCCAGCCTCTAGAACTATAAGAAAACAAATTTCTGTGGTTTAAACCACTTGGTATATAATAAAGTCCATCTGAGATTTAGGAATTATAATCAGATTGAGAACTAAGGCACCATCCTGCTCTCCCACCGCAGAGTTAAAAATATAAAGATTATGAAAAAAATAGAGACACTAGGGTCAAGCTTCTCAAATAACTTAGCCTCATTCCAGAATGAGCAGTGAGAAATTATCATGTAGTCTTTAAAAAATAACTTTAGAATCAGACAAAGGGGTGATTATTTAGGAGATTCAGATCAAGGATGTACATCTTGAAGAGATATATTGTTGAGTAAAATACAAAAGATGTAAAAAAGACTTAGCATCCTCAACAAAGAACAAGAGAGCATCATATTTATAGCATTTATAACATAATGCTATAAAACAGTAATAGGTGAGTTTCAATTGCATCAAGGTGAGAAGAAAAGTAGAAGTGAAAAAGAAGGAAAGAATAAATTTAAAAGAATTAAGAATTAAAATCAGTGAAGAATAGGGCGCCTGGGTGGCTCAGTCGGTTAAGCGACTGCTTTCGGCTCAGGTCATGATCCTGGAGTCCCGGGATCGAGTCCCGCATCGGGCTCCCTGCTCAGCGAGGAGCCTGCTTCTCCCTCTGACCCTCCCCCCTCTCATGTGCTCTCTCTCATTCTCTCTCTCAAATAAATAAATAAAATCTTTAAAAAAAAAATCAGTGAAGAATAAAGATATAAAACAAGATTAGAACCAAAGAAAAATGGGGAAAAAAGATTAGAACCAAATTTTCAGAGAAAAGATATACAATGATTTTTAAAAAATCAATTCTCCAAAATTAAATATATTAAGACAATATAATTCTAAATGGAATTCCGATGAAATTTGCTTTGGGGATTGAACACTATGATTTTAATGTCCATATGAAAGAATATTACCTGAAAGTAATTTTTAAAATATGTTGAAAGTAATAAAAAGGTCTATTCCAAAACAGATATTGAGAAAAAATATTGTAAGACAATGCCAATAGTAAGATTTCAGTACTAACCCAGAAATAGACAAATAGATCAATGAAAAATAATAGAATACTGAAAAAAAGATATATTCATTAGTATATAGGGCCTTGTTGTATGACAATAGTGTTTTTTCATTATGTTACGTTAATCACCATACATTACATCATTAGTTTTTGATGTAGTGTTCCGTGATTCATTGTTTGCGTATAACACCCAGTGCTCCATGCAGTACGTGCCCTCTTTAATACCCATCACCAGGCTAATGCATCCCCTCGCCCTCCTCCCCTCTAGAACCCTCAGTTTGTTTTTCAGAGTCGATCCTCTCTCATGTTTCATCTCCCTCTCCCATTCCCCCCTTCATTCTTCCCCTCCTGCTATCTTTTTCTTCTTCTTCTTCTTCTTCTTTTTTTTTTTTTAACATATAATGTATTATTTGTTCAGAGGTACAGGTCTGTGATTCAACAGTCTTACACAATTCACAGCGTTCACCATAGCACATACCCTCCCCAGTGTCTATCACCCAGCCACCCCATCCCTCCCACTCCCCACCAATAGTGTTTTATTTTTAATCTCGATGAGGAAAAAGTTTAAGTGTGATTCAATGTTTAATTCATACCTCATAAATGCCAGGAGATGAAAATTTGGAATGTAAAACATAACAAAATGCAACATGCAACAAAGCATTTAGAACATTAGGTGTATATTACACATATAGTAGAATTATTTTTTTTATAAACAAGCCAGGAAACCTAAACATTATAAGAAGAAAGTCATATATGACTTCATAAAAAGTTGCACATTCTATATAGTCCACTGTTGTCCGGTAAAGCTTTCAGAGATGATGGAAATATTCTATAAATAGCCAGTAGCCACATTTTGAGCAATTCAATCAACAATGTGACTAAGAAACCACATTTGATAAATGGCTACTGTGTGGAAGCACATTGCCTATGGACAATGCTACTGGCTATATTAATAAGACAAAATCATGTGACATATTATCGATCTAGAATCAATAAATGTTCATTGAAAATGGTAACAAAATTTACAACGAAACATGGTAAATGCAAATTATTTGAAAAGATAATTTTCAGATGAGCAAATCTAGGTGGCAAATGAATAAATGAAAAGAGGTTGAATCTGTCAAAGCTTTAGGAAGATCAAATTAATTATTTAACACCACTTCTTACCTGTTAAACTGTCAAACAATCAAGTAGCATGTATGATAATATCCATAATCAGCATGGATTAAAGGAGAAAATGTACTCTCAGTCACTTCTCTTGCACATGATAAGTGTTACACAACTTAGAAAGCAGCTTATCATGTTAACATAAACACGAATGTAACCTTGACTACGAATTCTTACCAATTCCACATGCCAGAATCCATCTTGAAAGGTAGAGCACCAGCTACAGTGGGTAATATGCCCAGTTGTCTCTAGTGTCAAGAAAGCAAATCAAAACAAAATAAAATCTTAAGAATGAATATTCATTATTACCTAAACTTTTGAATTAAAGGTACATTAATATAATGTGAAATTGAGGCTAATCTATGCAGTTTGAACTGGGAGAATTTAATTGGGGAATCAGTAATTTTTTTTTTAAGTAAGAATCAAAGTATGTAGAATAAATTCCTATTTTTTGAAACAAACACTGATGAAAAAAAAAATGGCCACATTAGAATCTTCATAATCCAGTTTAAAAAGTATGCACTGTAAGAGTTGATGGAATCCTCACCCCCAGAACTTATTGTGTTGAAGAGAAGACCATTTCTTGCACTCTCCCCCTCCTCTATCTCCTTCCTTCATCGTACCATTGTCCCAAGGCCATGTCCAAAATGAGGCCAATTATCAAATTTTTCTAAAACACTACCAGGAAAAATCTCATTATGCCCTACAACTTTCATTCCCTCAATCACTGAAGAATTCTCCATCTCACAGAGCATCTCATTTCACCCAGAACCTTAGCATTAAATGACTTTGTGCATCCCTTATTCTGGTACTAACACTCATCCCCCCTGACATACCACCCTCAAGTTTGTCCAATATCGTATCTGCAGTTCTAGCTCTGTAACTGGAGCAATTTCCATCTCTCAAATCCTTCTTTTAAAATTTTCTTCATTTTCTTGCTCTGAATGTCATTATCAGAAACCCTCTTGGGGTGGCTGCTTGCATGTATATATATAATCTGTGTTTGCTTTGTATATATATTTATGTCTGTGTATATATGTGTGTGTGTGTGTGTGTATGGCTGTGTTCACTTTGACAAATCCTACATTCCATTGAACCTCTCTCTCTCTGCTATAAAATTTCCATGTTATTCTTTTTTTTTTTTTTTTTAGAGAGAGAGAGAGGGAGAGAGTGTGCATGCACGTGCATGCTTGAGCACAGCTGGGGAGGGGCAAAGGGAGAGGGAGAGAGAGAACCTTAAGCAGGCTCCAGGTCATCACGGAGCCTGAAGCATAGCCTGATCTCAGACCCTGCGATCATGACCTGAGCCAAAACCAAGAGTCGGAAGCTTAGCCGACTGAGCCATTCAGGCGCCCCTGTATTTCTTTTTTCTTAATTTCCATTTTTTCTGCTGAGATTCTCGATCTTTCCACTCATTGCATTGATCTTCTTTGTTAAAATGTTTAAATGTTTTTGTAATTATAACATGTTTATTATCTATGAATTTTCCCTTTGTTATGGGACACATGTTCCTGTGTCTTCATATATTTAGCATTTATTGTGCACTGGAAATTGTGGGTGCTACATTGTTGTGTGTATAGATTTAGTGTTGACTTTTACTCTTGCAGTAAGCTAATTTACTAGCAGATCAGCTTGATCAATTGTTTGTCTTTGGTAGGCCTGTGTAGAGTGGCTCTTGGTATATGGATGTAAGGCAGAGCCACTCTTGGGTCTGAACTGAATTCCTACAGTGTCCAGTGAGGTGTCTTCATTCCCTCTGGTCGGTTGTCTACCAGCTGTGTGAAAACCCCAGGCCTCTGTGTAGGACAACTTATGTATGTAACTTACCCCAAGAATCATTTCTGTAGTCCAAATTCTGAAAACAGCTGTTTCATATATTTTTTAGGTTTTAGATTTAAACAGTTGCTTCATATATATATATATATATATATATATATATATATGTATTTTTATGGTTTTAGAAGGGTAGTTTGACACCCATTAATCAGACTTAGTCTATTATTACATGGTGAAACTTGCATTCAAAGTAAAATAATAATTAATAATAATAAATGAAATAAATTTTATTTGAAAAATGAAAATGAATATATCTTATGTAATTATTAAATCAGGTGGTGAATATTGACTTTTATTTTTATATTATGTATTTCTATCCAGAAAACACTTATTGTTATAATATTTTTAGATAAACTTGTCATCTTTTATCTAGTCTTCGTACTGATACCTTTGTTTTCGCAGAGTGAAAAACTTAATGAAATGTCAAATACAGCTCAGTTTCAGAGTAACTGAAAATACCAAGTATAACACAATTAATATGCACTTAATCTTTTATTTTTATTGGCAAATTTTTTTATCTTCTGTACAGTGACAGGACTGCATCAGGTGTCTATTTAAATAATCAAACTTTTGACACCATAACATAATATTTAATATTGTTTCAAAAACAAAGAGAAAAGTTACATTCGGTACTTTAATTCACTTGAAACCTTTAATTTTTCAATATTCTTTAATTGTAACATAAATATATTTAAAATATATTATTAAGAATGTAATATCCCTAAATATTTTTTATTTAAACTATATAATTATTGTATAGAAAAGTACTTTTTAAGAATGAGGATTAAGCTACAGTGTAATGTCTAAAGAATTAATATATATTATCTGATCTTTGATGACTATCACAGATACAGGGTCCTAGCAATCTTTAAGGAGCTAGAGCTGTTATTTGTAATAGATATGTTGGGAAATAAGGAAATATACCGCAGATTAGAGCTCCTCCTATTCAAGAGTTCATGATGCATTACCCTAGATTTATCCACATCTTAGAATTCTTAGGAGAATACTATTTCTACCTCATTCTGTATAGTAATAAACAGTAGCCACTATATTTGTTACATTTCTAACTTATGTACCATTTGTCTCTGAAAGAATATTTTAATTGTTTGGTCATGCGCACTCATTAAATCTTACTCTTATGTAGAGTTTTTTTTGCATAATCATAAAATAAAATATATTCTATAATTTTCTCTCGCTATTTGGATTGTAAAAAAAAATATTTAAATCATAAGTGTTTGAATCATAAATGCTTGTCCAAGAATAGCTAACTGGAAAACTATTGAAGTCTACATTTTTTATTTGCTTACTGTGTACCCTACTAAATAATTTATCATTGATTACTATATATTTCAAAAAATTCCTTAAATCCTAACAGAAAACTTATTTGAATAAATTTAGCTAATGAATTCTAATACCCTTATGGTAAATTGCCCTTATGGTAAATACTTCTACTAGAACATGTCAATTAGATGAATACAGACTTGATTTTATTTTTATGTTTCTATGGCTTCCATAATTAGTTACTACTATAGGTTATATTTAATAGTAGAATATATCTTGAGTTATTTATTTTAGGAACTATTTTCTCAATATTTTGAATATTATTTTAAATTAGTGTTTTGGTTACATCATAACAATTGAGTGTTTATTTTTTAATTTTAAATTTGAATCAATTATAAAATATTTGTAGTTTTAAATAATTAACATTATAAATACCAGGTATTATTATAATGTATTAGGTATAAGAAGTAAACTACAGAATAGAAACCAGTAATTTTATTAAATAAACATGAATCTAGTAAGAGGGACAGCATATTAAAAGAAAAAAAGAAAAAGGTATTCTGGGGAATGAAATTGAAATTAACAGAAACCATGGAAAAGGACAGCCAGAGAACTTTAAAATATTCACTTGGTACTTGATCCAGTATTAGAAAAATAGAAAAGGATAAATTCAGGACAAAATTGGATGGGGTTATGGATCTCTACTATTTTAACAACAAAATATAGAGATAATTGCATGAGAGTATAGATTTTATTGTTAATACAGATTTTTCCCTCTCTAGCTATTATAGTTCTTAAAGGAACTAATTTTGATAGTAATTCCACTGATAAAATGATTTTAATTTCAATATTTCGGGTCCCAGATAAGCAGGTATAAACTCATTCTTCTCTTCTCCTAGCCTCTAAATCCAACAAAATACTTTGGAAATAAGTCCACAATCATAAAAGTGCTCTGAAAGGTAGAAAGAAGATAGACTGGCTAGGGCCCTTCAGTCTTGAAGATGTATACTTCAGTGAGGCTCTCCAGAATTTTATTTTTACCCAGAATGGCCAATAGGCATAGGACACACACACACAGACACAGAAAAGCCTGCTCTTTGGCCAAACGACTAAGAAAGCGTAAGCTCAGTAGAGACCTGGTAAGGAGATTCACTCATTGATTCATACCCAGTGGCAGTGACAACAGTGAGCCAGCAGGCAGACCCATCCACATGTCCGACAGCAGCAGAACTGATCTGACCACATCCCAGCTCCTCCAACAGGTCAGGTATCTCCTCGTTGTCCTCCACTCCAAAGCAGAACATAAACGAGGCTCAGGATTTCCTGATTCTCACCAAGTGTCAGAAAGCTGCCCAAAGAGGTATTTCCTTCCTCCAACAGCTCAGCAAAGATAAAATGGAAACTTAGAGCATCCTTTGTGTGTGTGTGTGTGTGTGTGTGTGTGTGTCTGGTGAACGGAACAGAAAAAACATTCTCCACCCGGTATCCTCACCATCTAGCTGGGGAGTTCCAGGGCAGTGCCTTCTGCCCCACAGGCAGCACCTGCAAGGCTAGAAAGGGAGCTCTCCTCAAGCCACAGCAGGGAAGACCAGAGGGGCACTGCAAGGGCTGAGCTAGCAAACATGTCAATGGGATTACAGCCTATAAATACAGGCCAGAACCTACATGCTTAACCTGAATAGGGCAAACGGCTGATGAAATAAAAGATTCAAATAGGATCAACTGTCTCCTAATACAATATCCAAAATAATAAGCATCAAAAATTACTCCTCATACCTAGAACTATCAGAAAAATCATGACTGAAAATCAAGTGATACCAAGGCTGAGATTAATCTAGATGTTGGAATAATTAACAAAGATCTTAAAACATCCATTATCATAATGTTTTAACAAAGTTATTAATTTTATTTTTACTGCACAGCTCTCTTACCTGAAGTTACTTTTTGTTTCAAACCTTTTATAAGAACTGGGAGATTTTCAGAGACCTTAACTCATATTTCCTCTTTTTAATAAACTCCCTGAAATTCCAGTTCATAAATTAGTCTGCTCTAGGTTTGGATATTGAATGGAAAATCTTTTTATCTTGTAAATATTCATTTCAAATACCTGACAGTTGATTTTGATTCTAGGCAGTTCTCAAACCTGTCCGTATACTTAAATTATCTAGTGAATTTTTAAAGGCCTAAGTCCACCCAGATGAATTAAAACAAAATCTGGAAGTGTGTCTCAGTATCTATCTTCCTTTTTGTAAGTCACCCAAGTGATTCTAATGTTCAGCTATGATAGAGAATCATAAATTTTTATAAAGCAATACTAGACAGAAAGTAAGTCTAGTTCCATTTAGTTTCTGAAACATGGAAAATCTAGAGGATGTAATAGTATATTTAGAGCTTGAATCAGTAAAGTATCACAAACAAAAAGAATATTTAGTGCTTGAATATTCAGATTATGAATCGTATCCTTAAAGGTAAGAATATTTTAGTATAGGACTTTTAATCTTCTTGGTAAAGAAATAAAATGCAAGTCTTCTGCTTCCGCAAACCAGGATCTTTAAAAAAAAAAAAAAAGATTTTATTTATTTATTTGAGAGAGAGAGCGCACACAGGCGGGGGTGGGGCCAGAGGGAGAGGGAGAAGCAGACTCCACACTGAGCAGGGAGCCCATGGAGGTGGGGCTCAATCCCAGGACCCTGGGATCATGACCCCAGCTGAAGGCAAACGCTTAACCAACTGAGCCACCTGGGTGCCCCCCCCCAGGATCTTTTTTAAATAATCATATTAATTCCTGATTACTACTGACAGCACTTTCACAAGGAAACCTCCTTAGGCATCTCACCCTCATAGTAATATTGAAGCCCCTTCAGCCAACCTAGTAGACAAAATTTTAGCTTTAGCATACACCCTTAACCCGCATGATTGATTACTAACCCTTTCCTTTATATCTATAGATCATGCATTCTTTCCTGGAAAGAATAGAGCACATCTGCATGTCAGAAAACACAAACCTCTTGCACAACCCCCAGGCACTAAAGAACCAAACCCCTTTGCACAACCTCTGAGCACTGTGATAAACGTCTGTAGCTGGAACCAAGTCTGCACATAGTCAAGAAATGTTATGAACCACTACACTCCCTTTGCTGATTAACTGCCCTAAACCCCTTTAAAAATCCCTGGGCCAGACAGAAACTTCAGAGCTAGCTTTTGGACAAGAGTCCAACCCAGGCTGTTGGCCTCCTGAAGAAAACTCCTGTTCCTTTCCAATCAAAACTTGTCTCTTCTGTAATGGCTTTTCCATTGATGGACAGCTGAACTTGGGTTTTGGTAACAATATTTGGGTGCAAAAATTTTAAAAGTTATGGATTAAAAGTGAAAATATGGGGCATCTGGGTGGCTCAGTCGGTTAAGCGGCTGCCTTCGGCTCAGGTCGTGATCCCAGGGTCCCGGAATTGAGCCCAGCATCGGGCTCCCTGCTCGGCGGGGAGCCTGCTTCTCCCTCTCCCTCTGCCTGCCTCTCTGCCTACTTGTTCTCTCTCTCTGTCAAATAAATAAATAAAATCTTAAAATAAATAAATAAATAAATAAATAAATAAATAAATAAATAAATGTGAAAATACTCCCTAATATAATCCCTCTTTTCTCTCTAAACAAACACCAATAGAGCAAGAGAGAGACTCTGCCCTTCTGCCTCTCCACTTATATCCATATTAGGGGGGACAGCCTGAGGCTATGAGACACTTCAAGTTTATCTTTAATGCTTTAAAAAAATAACTAAGAAGGTTTTGAGGTAAAATTTAAAAACTACTCAACAAACTAAAAACTCCAATTAACTAGAGAGTTTATCTTTCTGAGAAATAAGGTACTTTATTGTTATGTTATTCTTTATATATTATTTATGGAATCTATAATAAAGTCTATTGATATTGAAGAATATGTACCAGTCATTTAGACAAGGGAAGTTGGGTTGTGGTGGATGTGGGCTTTTGCATTTTTACTCCATTCAACTCTGTCATTTCTTATTTCATAAATGTTTTGTTATTCTTGTTCTTTTTTGAAAAAAATGAGAATCAATTTCATTTAAACATTTTTCTTTTTTAAAAAGATTTTATTTATTTATTTGAGAGAGAGAGAGAAGCAGAGTGAGAGAGAGAGAGCACAAGCAGGGGGAGTGGGAGAGGGAGAAGCAGGCTCCACACTGATCAGGGAGTCTGATGTGGGGCTCTATCCCAGGACCCTGGGATTATGACCTGAGCCAAAGGCAGACCTTAATGACTGAGCCACCCAGGCGCCCCTAAATATTTTATTAAAACTGTTTTAGTGATTGTAGGATTTTGATATGTGAAGCATATATGTCTCTATATGTTCTCTGTATAGCAACTTTCTTGTGAAGGACAAGATTTTCTTCCTTTCACCTGGAATCTTCTTGTCGATAGTGTTATTTTATAGAAAAGTTACTTTTTGTGTTGAACATGTATTAATGTCATGTACCAACATTTAATATCAGGTGTAATACTTTGCAGCCTATAGTCTGGTATGTTCAAGTTGTATAATAATATATTTAGAAAGAATCTGATAACTATTGCCCTTTTCAGCATTTATGCTTTTATTTGTTTATTTTTCAATCAGTCTAAGACTGACTGCAAAGTGTTAAATAGTAGACACACTGCCCAGTGAGGACTTGTTCATCTTTCTGACATTAATAGAAAGCTTTAACTCTATAATTTTTCTGTAGATTTATACTAGTCCTGAAAATGCAAATCTATGAAATACATCTTCTATTTTTAGTTTTCTAAGTCTTTATTCAGGAAAAATTTTCAAATTTAATCAACTTTTTCAACTACTGAGAATAATATATGGAGTCGAAATAATGAATAGCCTTAGTAAACCAAGTACTTAGCTCCGGATGATTGTCTGGTCTTTATGTAGAATTTTCTACTTCTATTCATAAGGGAGATGAGAGATTCCAGTCATGCCTTTTTCTTTCTTTTCTGTTTTATTTTCAGAGCTATACTAATTTTTTATAAGGGTTGTGAAATGCCTTAAAAAATATATATGATAACATATGAACTCAGTGAATTTGAGGAGAGACGTAGCTTTGAATCTCTTAATTCCCATAATGACATTTTAGACTATTAAAATTTGCTGTCACTTCTGAGTTAATTTTATCAAATTATATTTCACTCCAAATTATTAAATTTATATTGTATTTCAAATGTATATCTGTGTTTGTGTGTACATAAGCCTACTCTGTATACAATTATCATTTTAATTCCTAATGGGTTTATTTGTGTATTCCTTAGTTGAGCCTTCATTACTCTTATCAAGATCCATCATATTGTTGGCATTTAAAAAAAAAATCGTTGGTTTTAGTAATAAAATTTGACATTTTTCTATCTTTTTTCTATTATATCTCATACATTTAATAATTTCATCTGTATGGTTTATGATTACTCTAATATGATTACCTATTAGCCTTCATAATATATAAGTAAAATTTGCTTCAAGTTTAAGAAATAATCTGCAAAAACTATGATATCTATTTTACAAATATATTAAAATACGGGGACTGACAATATTGATACTAAGTTGTAAAGAGAAAAATTCTGTTAAGCTGTTTTAATAGTTAAAGGCATAATTCTATTTCAAATGATACCATTTTATATTTGAGACATACTGCTATCTAGTTCAGTGAATATTATATATAAATATATATATTTAATATATTTCTATTTATCTCTCATTCTCTATGTGTCTTTTATATACATTATATAGCCAGCAAAAACTCTTTTCATCTGTTTTTATGTACTAATCTAGGTAAACCAGCAGAAAAATCTTTCAATAAGAAAGAGGCGAAGAAATTATGCCTTAGTTGGATCTGTTAAGTTGAAATGACCAGTTATTCAAGGGTAGCTGTGAAATATCTTTAATGATAGTAGGAACTGCACCCAAACAATTTGTATTAACTAAAATCTTTTTCTAGGCATTACCATAAAAAATGTGTGTTTTTATGTCATTTTGAAAACATAAGAGTGGCAAAACAGAACTTACTTAGAGATAAAGAGATTAGAGAAAATGGAATAATAATGAGGGGAGGATTCAGGTGAGAGATGATAAGTTGAAAGACTAAGTTCTGTATATAATAGGCAAAAAAAGGATCAAAGCATATAAAGGCCATTTAGCAAATAAAAGAATGGGAAATCAAAGCTTGAAATAAAAGAATAATAATGTCAGCTAGTTTAGAAGAGAATTCATGTTGAGATATGATAAAAATAGTGTCATTCAAAATTCACTTCTAAAAGAGAAGAAAGTTTAATACATTATATAATTTAAAACTAGAAAAAATATACGAATACATCAGGAGAATCTATTTGAAACTCAATTTCTCATCTAATTATAAAGTAGAAAGTGTCCTTTTGTTTGAAATGTTCTTCGCTTGGTATACCAAGATATTGCTAAAAGCAAAAAATATTTAAGGGATTATGGTAATGGCATTTGAAATAGTGTGAAGAAATGATAGGATTATCATGAATAAAAAATGTCATGAACTGTACTTGGAATTCTATTTCTTATTTTATGAGAGTGTTTTATAATAGCAAAGTATACTTTAAATGGAATATTTAAGGGACTGCACTTGATTGGAATCATTATAAGGAATTGTTTGACACCTTCTGTTTTTGAATACTGATTCCTTCCATTTTCAGTTATATTTATGCGTGTGTTTTTGCTTCAAACCTATTCTTTAGCTGTCAACCAAGCAATTCTTATTGTATATTATTGCACCTCAAATGATTGGGATAAAAATCAAATGTGTTATATAAAAACATAAAGAAACCAAATCAATTAGGTCCTCTCCATGTTTGTGATTGAGTTAAAGAAAATAGATTAAGATCTTAAAATAAAATAAAAAGGCTCATTTTACCCTTTCTCGTGTATATGCATGAAGTACATATATTTAAGTATTTTGAAACAAATGTACGATTGACAATATATTTTCTGTTGTTGATGTATGTTTTCATGTATTATATAATATTTTCCCAAATCCTTAAATTAACCATTCAGAAAAGTATTTAGTGCGAATTTATTTTTTGTTTGTGGAAATGTATGATTTACAGATGAATCTCGTATATCATCATTATATTATTATTATTAATTTTTACTAACTTGTGAGTGGTGAAAAAGCCCTCTCACATTTTAAAAAAAGAATCTTTCCATAATAGGATTTGATAGTTCTGAGCCAAATTAAAAATAAATAATACTATCATGTTTAATAAGTGTGTCAATTCTAAACATAAAAATGTGAGCCAAGCCCAATTTTAAATATGAAGAGTGACTTGAAAATACATAAATTTATGTTATTGGTAGAATATCATTGTTTTCAGAATTAATAAACTTTAAAATATTTATTAAAGATAAATCTCTACTAAAAAGGGAAGCTAGAAACGATGGTGATGTAAGGAGCCTGGCCAGAACATGCAAAAATTGAGCAATACATCCATTTTTTAAAAATATTTTGAAATATAGGTTATTTCAATGCCTGATACAAAGATGCATACTGGGAAAATCCCAATAAATATAAGGTATCAGTTGTGTTCTCTCTCTGTCTCTCACTCTTTTCATTCCTTTTTATGTTTGGAAAGATTTTGTGATGTTTTTAGCAAGAGGTATGAGAATCCCCACTGTAGTTATGCTGGAAATAGATTTTAATAAGTCTTGTGGTTGAACATGATGCCTAGGAAATGAATGTTAGCCAAACTCAAGGCTTAGTTAAAAAGAAAGATCATGTGTGGGGCGCCTGGGTGGCTCAGTCAGTTAAGTGTCTGCCCTCAGCTCAGGTCATGGTCCCAGGGTCCTGGGATCGAGCCCCACACCAGGCTCCCTGCTCCATGGGAAGCCTGCTTCTCCCTCTCCCACTCCCCCTGCTTGTGTTCCCTCTCTCGCTATGTCTCTCTCTGTCAAATAAATAAAATCTTTAAAAAAAAAAAAGATCATGTGTAAATAAAGATACGAAAATTTTAAAGTACTGAGTTGAAGGTGGGGGATAAAGGAAATCCCACTAAGATGAATTCAAGGGAAGAATCACCTCCCTATAATCTCCCTCCTGATTGATAACTAGTTATTTGGCCCAGGTGTAGTAGAGTAAACGTATACTTTCATAGGTAAACTAGGACACTTGAAGATTAGAAGAGGTTATTTTCAGTAATTATTAAAAACTAGAGCAAATTAGGACTTAGCAAATCGAGACATAATTTAATCATAACTAGGGGACACTCCAAGAAGAAAAAAAAAAGACTGCCAGGATTTTAAATTATTTATTGTGTATATATGATATAAAATTCCACCTATGTATATCTTTCAAAACCTTCTGTGAAACTTGGAGTATTTATTAATGCTTTTGTGGGAGTGATTTTTGCTTCTATGGACTAAAAGAGATTCTGTGTGTTGTCATTTTGTGGATGAGGAGACAAAATAGAAACTGTGTCCATAGGTATGGAGGTTGAGGGAAGAGACTAAACCCAAGTTCTTATCCATGCTCAAGGTTATCTCATTAACAAAAACAAAATAGCAGTAACTATGTGAGTGTGTATGTGTGTGTGCAGACATAAACAGTTGCTTAGCCTTTTTACATCATCTCTCCTTCAATTTCCACAAAACTGCATCCCTCTATTTCACAGCCAAGATTTTCAGGAAGATTCTATATACACTTATTGTTGTTTTACTTCTCCCCACCAGGGGATGTGTGTTATGATCTTTTGACCATGCTTATCAAACCACAAAAATTCTTCCACCTCCTAGAATACTGGAATGTTTTCAAATGCTGACTGAAGATACCTTGATTTTAAGAAAGAAGGTACTAGTCCCTGTGGTGATGGCAGGCATATGTCCATGAAATAACAGGGACACTGTTCTAGAAGCTTACAGGGAAGTTCTCCCTTATAAAAGAGATGTGTATGACAGAAGGCTTCACATTTGCCACTGTGTTTCTCCCCTTCTATCATGAATGCAACAATAGTTCTGGGACTATAACAGCCATTGCTTGTAAATACAGGCAGTGAACAGGTGGATTAAGTGCCAAGATGCTAAAGACAAGAGAGCAAGTAGAGAGATTTTGAGCTATCAATGATGTTGAACCTGCAAACCCTGAGCCCACCTATTTCCAGAAGACAAGTTGACTAATGATTCTTTCACTAAAAAGGATTTCTGATGGATATAAAGTACCATTGAAATGCATATGTTTTAGTGTTGGATACCAATGAATTGGATTTAGGTATGCAAATCATCCAGAAACAAGTAAAAATAGAAAGAATAAATCCAAGACAAAATTAAAGATTTGTTTACAGACAGAAAAATTGTTTCTGAGTATCAGAGACTAAAAACAGGAAGCAAGGTTGAAATGGAACACAAGCAGAGTAAATTTTTAAATTTTCTTTGTGGAGGAGTCCCTTAACTGCTTTTGCATATAACCAACCTAATCTTCAGCCATATCACGAATCTTTCTTTTGATTTATACTTATATTTTGGCAATCTTGTTTTTAATTATTAAAAATTCTTGTTTCCTATTTCCTCATTCAGTATGGTAGACTATTATTTTCACATACATATGACATTTTCCAAAATACGCTTATGAAAGCAGTTAGATTTTTTCCCTCTTATATTCCCTTTAATTTTAAACAGTATTTCTTAGAGATTGGTAACTCTATGTATTTGTGTATTTGTTTTGTGGATTTTGTTCCAGTTTGATGCCTATTTAACATAGTAATCTTTGTCAAACGTTGGATGAATCTAGACTGCTTATCTGTACTTGTAAAATATGTTCAAAGTCGCTCAGTATCTTTTGCTTGAATTCGTTTCTCCACTTATGTAAAATTACTGTCCTCCAGAGTGAACACAGATGATAACTATAGAAGTTCTAGCCATGATGAGTGTTTGGGGATTCATAGTCAAGCTGTCTATTTTCTGTTTTAGAGAGGTTACTTCCAGATTTCCAAGATCTCTGTCCATCAGAATATCACATAACATTATATGCAGCATTGTTCCAATTTTTTTTATTTTCATAACAAAATGCCTAGAGTAAGGTGTCCCTAAAACAAAGTGTCCCCATCACTTTTGCTAAATATTTTTCTACTTACTGGATTTTATTCTAGAGGAAGAAGTTGCAGTCATTCTACTACCAGCCAGAGGTAGATCATTCGTCTATATTACTACTGCTACTCATTTCTCCAATTTTCCTCCTAGTTGACCCTAAACCCAAGTTCTATTTCTGCTCTTTGGAAATTGTTTTACTGTGTTTCTAAAAAGAAAACAAATACACCTGTCAGATTTTCACTCATTTACCTATGCTGAGTTCTGATATCCCCAGTTCTGTTTCCTCAATAATAAAACGTCATCCCCTTCATAAATTTTAGAAATATTTTATTACTTCTGGTCTATTATGGCATCCTTCCCAGTAGACGGGGCTGATAATGAGATTATTTGTTTGTTTGCTACTTTTTCTGTCATTGCATTGGGACTTTGCCTGGGAGGAAAGGTATGATGTCCTGAATGTTCTTCTTCCCATGTCCACATTTTTAATGTTAACAATTTTAAGAATTTTTGTTGTTTACAAATCATCATTCCTTTAGTAAAGCCCATTTATTACTTGGCTTCAGTTAGCACTTCTGTAGTGACTTGGCCTTTTAAGCTAAAGTAAAGGGCTTATATTTTATTCTCAGTCTACTGGGAAAGAACTAAAGACTTCTGAGTATCCAAATGCTGTGACTTCTCTTTCATTTTGTAAAGACCACTTCGCTTTCTAGGTGGTACAAGAATAAGTGCTATAAAAATAGGAATAGAAGAACATCCTGCAGAAAACACAGTTCACTCATCCTGTTCCTCTATAGCTTGACTATATTTCCTGAATAGTATCTCACTGGTTCTCATTTGCTCAATTGCTCTCATTGACTGACCATTTAAACAAACCCAGCCTTATGGGAATGTGATGTACTAATTTGTATTAAGCCCAGTAGACCTCCACCTTTAAATAACTTAGCATTAATCCCTCTAAATTTGCACAATTTGAAATCCCATATTTTTTAAGAAAAAAGTAAAAAAGAAATGGATTCTGAGACTAGAAGCAGCAGTACTCACTACGGTTTGTAAGGAGAATAATAAGAAAGTGTTAGGAACTGTTGAAGCAGCCTAACTCCAACATACATTGTTGCTATGCTGAGATTTTGGCCAAAGGGATGGAGAACAAAAGGCATATTTGTGATATCGGATGCAAGGTCAGCAGGATTTGATGGTTTCATAGAGGCAATGAATAAAGACAGAGATAATTCATACAAGTGGCGCCTTCTACATGGAAGGAGAGCACTAGGATAGAGACTATTGTAGATGCTCAGGTTACTGTCGATATGTTAGATAGGAAAAGGTTGTAATGTAGTCAGAGGAAACTGTTGTTTGTTTGTTTGTTTTTTAAATTTTATTATGTTATGTTAGTCACCATACAATACATCATTAGTTTTTGATGTGGTGATCCACGATCCACTGTTTTCTTATAACACCCAGTGCTCCATGCAGTACGTGGCTTCCTTAATACTCATCACCGGGCTAACCAATTCCCCCTCCCCCCTCCCCTCTAAAACCCTGTTTGTTTCTCAGAGTCCATAGTCTCTCATGGTTCATCTCTCCCTCCGATTCCCCCCCTTCATTTTACCCTTTCTTCTCCTAATTTCCTCCATGCTATTCCATATGTTCCACAAATAAGTGAAACCATATGATAATTGACTTTCTCTGCTTGACTTATTTCACTTAGCATAATCTCCTCTAGTTCCATCCATGTATATGTAAAATTTGGGTATTCATCCTTTCTGATGTCTGAGTAATATTCGATTGTATATATGGACCACATCTTCTTTATCCATTCATCTGTTGAAGGGCATCTCGGCTCTTTCCACAGTTTGGCTATTGCGGACATTGCTGCTATGAACATTGGGGTGCATATGGCCCTTCTTTTCACTACATCTGTGTCTTTGGGGTAAATACCCAGGAGTGCAATTGCTGGGTCAGAGGGTAGCTCTATTTTTAAATTTTTGGTGAATCTCCACATTGTTTTCCAAAGTGGCTGTACCAACTTGCATTCCCACCAACAGTGTAAGAAGGTTCCCCTTTCTCCACAACCTCTCCAACATTTGTTGTTTCTTTCCCTGTTCATTTTTGCCATTCTAACTGGTGTAAGGTGGTAACTCAATGTGATTTTGATTTGAATTTCCCTGATGGCTAATGATGATGAACATTTATTCATGTCTGTTAGCCATTTGTATGTCTTCTTCAGAAAAGTGTCTTTTCATACCTTCTGCCCATTTTTTGACTTGATTATTTGTTTTTTTGTGTTGAGTTTGAGAAGTTCTTTATAGATCATGGATACAAGCCCTTTATCTGTAGTGTCATTTGCAAATATCTTCTCCCATTCTGTGGGTTGCCTCTTTGTTTTGTTGACTGTTTCCTTTGCTGTGCAGAAGCTTTTTATCTTGATGAAGACCCAAAAGTTCATTTTTGCTTTTGTTTCACTAGCTTTTGGAGATGTATCTTGAAAGAAGTTGCTGTGGCCGATGTCAAAGAGGTTACTGCCTATGTTCCCCTCTAGGATTTTGATGGGTTCCTGTCTCATATTGAGGTCTTTCATCCATTTTGAATTTATCTTTGTGTATGGTGTTAGAGAATGGTCGAATTTCATTCTTCTGCACGTGGCTGTCTAATTTTCCCAGCATCATTTATTGAAGAGAATGTCTTTTTTCCATTGCATGTTTTTTCCTGCTTTGTCAAAGATTATTTGACCATAGAGTTGAGGGTCCATATCTGGGTTCTCTATTCTGTTCCATTGGTCTATACGTCTGTTTTTGTGCCAGTACCATGCTGTCTTGGTGATCACAGCTTTGTAATATAGCTTGGAATCAGGCAAAGTGATGCCCCCCAGCTTTGTTTTTCTTTTTCAAAGATTTTATTTATTTATTTGAGACAGAGAGCACATGAGAGGGGGGAGGGTCAGAGGGAGAAGCAGGCTCCCTGCCGAGCAGGGAGCCCGATGCGGGACTCGATCCCGGGACTCCAGGATCATGACCTGAGCTGAAGGCAGTCGCTTAACCAACTGAGCCACCCAGGCGCCCCTGTTTTTCTTTTTCAACATTTCCTTGGTGATTCCGGGTCTTTTCTGATTCCATACAGATTTTAGGATTGTTTGTTCCAGCACTTTGAAAAATGTCATTGGAATTTTGATCGGGATGGCATTGAAGGTATAGATTGCTCTGGGTAGCATAGACATTTTAACAATGTTTATTCTTCCACTCCATGAGCCTGGAATATTTTTCCATCTTTTTGTGTCTTCTTCAATTTCTTTCATGAGTGTTGTGTAGTTCCTAGAGTATAGATCCTTTACCTCTTTGGTTAGGTTTATTCCGAGGTATCTTATGGTTTTTTGTGCTATGGTAAATGGAATTGTTTCTCTAATTTCTCTTTCTACAGTTGCATTGTTAGTGTAGAAGAAAGCAACTGATTTCTGTGCATTGATTTTGTATCCTGCCACATTACTGAATGGCTGGATGAGTTCTAGTAATCTGGGGGTGGAGTCTTTTGGGTTTTCCACATAAAGTATCATGTCGTCTGCAAAAAGAGAGAGTTTGACTTCTTTTTGCCAATTTGAATACTTTTTATTTCTTTTTGTTGTCTGATTGCTGTTGCTAGGACTTCTAGTACTATGTTGAACAATAGTGGTGAGAGTGCGCATCCTTGCATGTTCCTGATCTTAAGGGAAAGCTCTCAGCTTTTCCCCATTGAGAATGATATTCACTGTGGGTTTTTCATAGATGGATTTTATGAACTTGAGGAAGGTTCCCTCTATCCCTATACTCTGAAGAGTTTTAATCAGGAAAGGATATTGTATTTTTTCAAATGCTTTTTCTGAATCATTCTAGAGGACCATATGGTTATTCTCCCTCCTCTTATTAATGTGTTCTATCACACTGATTGATTTGAAAATGTTGAACCACCCTTGCATCCCAGGGATAAATCCCACTTGGTCATGGTGGATGATCCTTTTAATGTATTGTTGGATCCTATTAGCTAGGATTTTGTTGAGGATTTTGGAATCCATATTCATCAGGGATATTGGTCTGGAATTCTCCTTTTTGATGGGGTCTTTGTCTGGTTTGGGGATTAAGGTAATGCTGGTCTCATAGAATGAGTTTGGAAGTTTTCCTTCTGTTTCTATTTTTTGAAACAGCTTCAGTAAAATAGGTACTATTTCTTCTTTGAATGTTTGGTAGAATTCCCCAGGGAATCCATCAGGACCTGGACTCTTGTTTTTTGGGAGGTTTTTGATCACTGCTTCAATCTCGTTACTGGTTATTGGCCTATTCAGGTTGTCAATTTTTTCCTGTTTCAGTCTTGACAGCTTATAGGTTTCCAGAAAGGCATCCATTTCATCCAGATTGCTCAGTTTATTGGCATTTAGTTGTTGATAATAATTTCTAATAATTGTTTCTATTTCCTTGGTGTTAGTTGTGATCTCTCCCCTTTCATTCATAATTTTATTAATTTGGGTCCTTTCTCTTTTCTTTTGGATAAGTCTTGCCAGTGGTTTATCAATCTTATTAATTCTTTCAAAGAACCAACTTTTAGTTATGTTGATCTGATCTACTGTGTTTCTGGTTTCTAATTCATTGATCTCTGCTCTAATCTTAATTATTTCTTTTCTAATGTGTAGCTTAAGCATCGTTTGTTGCTTTTTCTCTAGTTCTTTAAGGTGTAGAGTTAGTTGGTGAATTCGGGATTTTTCTATTTTTTTGAGTGAGGCTTGGATAGCTATGTATTTCCCCCTTAGGACCACCTTTGCAGTACCCCATAGGTTTTGGACCGATGTGTTTTCGTTCTCATTGATTTCCATGAATTGTTTAAGTTCTTCTTTGATTTCCTGGTTGACCCAAACATTCTTTAGCTTCCAAGTATTTGAATTTCTGCCAAATTTTTTCTTGTGATTGAGTTCCAGTTTTAAAGCATTGTGGTCTGTGAATATGCAGGAAATAATCTCAGTCTTTTGGTATCGGTTGAGACCTGATTTGTGACCCACTATGTGCTCTATTCTGGAGAAAGTTCCATGTACACTTGAGAAGAATGAGTATTCTGTTGTTTTAGGGTGGAATGTTCTGTATATATCTATGAGGTCCATCTGGTCCAGTGTATCATTCAAAGCTCTTGTTTCCTTGTTGATTTTCTTCTTAGATGATCTGTCCATTGCTGAGAGTGGAGTATTGAGGTCTCCTATAATTAATCAATATGACTTTTATTGTGGTTAACAGTTGGCTTATGTAGATGGCTGCTCCCATGTTGGGGGCATTGATATTTACAATTGTTAGATCTTCTTGTTGGATAGACCCTTTAAGAATGATATAGTGTCCTTCTGTGTCTCTAACTACAGACTTTAGTTTAAAATCTAATTTGTCTGATATAGGAATTGCTACCCCAGCTTTCTTTTGAGGTCTGCTGGCATGGAAGATGGATCTACATCCCTTCACTTTCAGTCTGGATGTATCTTTGGGTTCAAATGAGTCTCTTGTAGACAGCATATGGATGGGTCCTGTCTTTTTATCCAATCTGCAACCCTGTGCCATTTTATGGGAGCATTTAGGCCATTCACATTGAGAGTGATTATTGAAAGATATGAATTAATTGTCATCGTGTTGCTTGTGAAGACGTTGATTTATAGATTGTCCCTGTAAATTTCTGTTGTATATCACTCTTGGGGTCTTTCTCCTTTTATAGAACCTCCCTTAATATTTCTTTCAGGGCTGGCTTAGTGGTCATATATTATTTCAGTTTCTCCCAGTCTTGGAAGCTCTGCATCTCTCCATCCATACTAAATGACAGCCTTGCTGGATAAAGTATTCTTGGCTGCATGTTCTTTTTGTTTAGTACCCTGAATATGTCTTGCCAGGCCTTTCTGGCTTGCCAGGTCTCTGTGGATAGGTCTGATGTTATTTTGATGTTCCTCCCTCTGTACATAAGGAATCTCTTCCCCCTAACTGCCCTTAAGATGGTTTCCTTGGTTCTAAGATTTGAGAGTTTTATTATTAAATGCCAGGGTATTGGCCTGTTTTCCTTGATCTTGGGAGGGGTCCTCTCTGCCTCTAGGATGCGAATGTTTGTTTCATTCCCTAGATTAGGGAAGTTCTCAGCTACAATTTGCTCAAATACATTTTCTAGTCCTCTCTCTCTCTCCACTCCCTGCAGGATTCCCATTATTCTGACATTGGAACACTTCATGGTGTCACTTATTTCTCTGATTCTATTTTCATGGATTCTGAGTTGTTTTTCCCTGGCCCCCTCTTTTCCCTTTTTATCTATTATATTGTCTTCCAGGTCGCTTATTCATTCTTCTGCCTCACTTACCCCAGCTGTTAGATTATCTAGATTGGATTGGATCTCATTGATAGGATTTTTAAGTTCTGCCAATTCAGCTTTCATTTCTGCCCTTAGAGACTCTGTTACCATTAACTGATTTCTCCATTCTAGCTATTGTCTTCACAATTGCTAGCCTGAATTCCATCTCTGACATCTTGGTTATATCTGTAATCATTTGTAAATCTGCAGCATATGTCATAATCTCTGAGTCTTTTCTATTTTGGGGGTTCCTCCTCCTAGTCATTCTGTTGATGGATGGTTGAGGGAATGTATAGAGTCCAAATTATTGACCACAACCCAAGCAAGATGCACCTGTATTCTAGGGACCTTAGGGTTGCTGGCTCTTGTTTTCCCACCCTGTCTTCTGGGGGAGGGGCCTGCTGTGCTGTTACTCAGGCAACCCTGTTTGGGCAGAGTTGCCCTGCCCCCCTGTGGCAGGGGGTGGGCTCAGTGAAAATCGGTGTCTTGGGGCTTTTGTTTTCTGGTGGCTTTCCCTGGTGGCTTCCAAGAGTCAGAGCAGAAGAGACCATTTCCAACCCTCTTCCTCAGAGCAGAGAGATCGCAGTCTGTTCTTCAGTGACTCCAGGCCACAATGTCGCCGTTTCTGTCCGTGCTGCTATAAACTGCAGCATCCTGGGTTGTGCGCCCCTCCACAGTGCTCCCAGTCCTGCCTCCAGGTCGAAGCAAATCTCTGCCCCTGTGCTTCTAAAACCGCCAGCTGCCCCCAGTTGGCATGCATGATTCCGCCTCTCCAGGTTTCCGACCCAGGGGCTGCCCTAAAGTCCTTTCCCCGCCACTACCGGTCTGCGAGTCTGTGCCCTGTCTGCAGTGTGCGAGGCTGTTGCTCACCTGTGGCCCCACAGCCAGGCTCCCTCCTGCTGCCATTTATCCTCCGATATCTGCCTGTGGAATCATGGCTCCCCATTTCATACCTCAAAACCAACCGCCCGAGATATTCTGTTTGTAGAGATCCAGATCTTCTTACATCTCAGGCTGGTTTTGTGGGTGCTCAGAGTGGTCTGGTAGATATCCAGCTCAATTCCAGGGACCAGTTGTAATAGGGTCCCCTACTCCTCCACCATCTTTTCTTCACCTAGTCATAGGAAACTGTTAATGAGAAAGCTGAATATCTGATCCAGAAGATCCCAGGTGAAGTGTGCAGAAGAGCTGTATGGTTAGGAGTCATCAAAAGTCAGATGGTTTTAAAGCCATGAAATGGTGAATTTCAATTAGAGGAAGATGTGAAGAGGAAAGCAAAGGAAGATAATTACAGATTTTGAAAACTTTTATCATTAAAAGGGGATTATCTAACAGAGGAGAAATAAGGGCAAAATCCACAAGAGAGAAAGAAAGGCAAAAGGTGAGTCATAGAAACCAAGGAAATGGGTTATAATATGGAGGAGGTTATCTGTAATATCAAAAGCTGTAGAAAGGTCAAATAAGATGGAAACAAGGGTGTCATTAGTGGTTTTGGAACATGAAATTTCAACTTATCTAGTTTGTAGTTGATTAAAAAGTAAATAAGCAATGAAAGTGAGTTTATGTTAAAAATCAAGATTTGGGAGGTACCTTCCGCTCAGGTCATGATCCCAGGGTCTTGAGATCAAATCTTGCTTCGGGATCCTTGCTCAGTGGGGAGCCTGCTTCTCCTTCTGTCTGCTGTTCCCCCTGCTTGTGATCTCTCTCTCTCTCTCTGACAAATAAATAAATAAAATCTTTTAAAAAAATCAAGATTTTTGTCTATGCAACAGAATTATAGGGCAATTGGAACAATAATTTCACAGAGTGGTGAGAACAAGAGAACTGAGTTTTGTGTTTGTTGTATTTGATAAAAGAATGTAAAAGAAATTTATATAACTAAGCAGAGAGTGAGAAATATAGAGATACTTTCTATCATAAAGACAGCTGGCTTCTTATTCTTTAAATGCGTAGTGTCTGAGAGAGTTAAATGCTGCCAAGTAATAAGGCGAGGTCATGAAATATCCTGTCCAGAGACTGTTAAGAAGCAAATGAATTACAAAGCAATGTAAGCTTCCTGGCACAAAATCTACTGAGGGATCCTGTTGAAATGCAAATGCCTTTATTATGTTCAATCATATTAAACTTCATAAATAGCATAATGCACATAAATCCCATGAAAACGGTTTGTGTTGAAAAAATAATATATTAATGTGAGAGCATGCATACATTAGATAATGCTCATGAAGACAGCTTTTAAAGATACTGCACTTTATTTGCAATTTAATGTTTGCATTTTCTCAGTTTCTTATAAAATAATCTATTCTAGAAACATGGAGTAGCAGATATTCAAAGGTGAATATTTGCATCTGATTGGAAATTTGAACATGATGGGGACAAGTAGATTTATTAAACAAACAACCTGATGAAATGTTTATTCTTTTATTTACTTAGCACGTTAATATTTTCATCACTAGTGTTCAGGAAAAAAATGTCATTAAGCATTGATTCACTTAAATCTTTGAAATAATAAAAACTTTGATGTAAATATTACTTTAAAGTGTGTAAATATAACAGCCTACTTTGTTTAATTAATCTGTAATTAAAAATTATAAATAAATTCTCAATTTCAAAACAAATTACTTCCTCTAGTAAAGCTTTTTGCTTTTTTCTCGTATCTATGAAGAAATCAATCATGGAGATGTTTCCTATAAGTGACTTTCATATCAGTTAATGTCACTGCCCTCCAGCCAAAGACAACCAGGAACACAACTATACATGTTGAGTTATTTCATGTTGCCTCAAGGGAGATACCACACCATGGGAAATTGTGGGTGTTTTATTAAATGAGTATTAGAAATGATATATTATTAGTAAAGTTTTATAGGACATGGGCTTGTGTAGGTGATTGTGGGGAGGGTTTAAAGGAGTGAGACTTGGGCGCCTGGGTGGCTCAGTTGGTTAAGCGACTGCCTTCGGCTCAGGTCATGATCCTGGAGTCCCTGGATCGAGTCCCGCATCGGGCTCCCTGCACGGCGGGGAGTCTGCTTCTCCCTCTGACCCTCCCCCCTCTCGTGTGCTCTCTCTCATTCTCTCTGTCTCAAATAAATAAATAAAATCTTTAAAAAAAAAAAAAAGGAGTGAGACTTTACTCTGAATTGGATGTTGTCAGGATATGGGGGTAATTCTATGATTGAGAATTCTAATAAGTCTTACTTAGAAGGAGGAAAGACAAGACTGGGACACAAGTATAATTGGTAAAGAAGCAACAATCACTCATATTAGAGCAGAGAGGGGGAAGTTTGGTGTTTTGTGGCTTGAACAATGGTCATGTTTTATCTGAATTCAGACATGATTAGATAATAGTGCTATTTTTGCCTCTGTCCATCATGGTCAGAGTTGCCTTGCTTGCTTTTAATGTTCTGTGAAATTGTTTATGTTCAACAGGAAAATACTAAAGCCTTGCTGTGAGTGCCAAACCAGCTCATGACAATGCCAACCCCTGGCTAAAAATACCAGGCCAGCTCCTGGATGTCAGGAATGTTTTTCTCTTTCTTGATAATGAAAGGAAATACATTACTCATGACTAACTCTTTCCCTCTGTAAATCTCATACAGAGTTGACTATATATGTGTATATATGATCAAGTGGAAAACGATCAAGTCCATAGCAACCATGATCATCAGTAAAAGTTGCCATCAGAGTGAGAAAATGTAAAGAATCACCTATGATCAACATGATTGAGAAAAAGAAAGACTAAACCTCGCTGGACATGAAAAACTACAGCAGAAAGAATGACAACAAAAGAAAGGCAACATCAGAGACACTTAGGTAATTATCAGGAGAATTAATTTAAAAATGGCATTTGAGACAAATTAATTTTAAAAATGGCATTTGAGACAAGTTACTTATAATATTTTTGGAAATACAAAGGACAAAAATAATTGAAGCAATCTTTAAAAAGAAAAAATACAAGGACATATGTTTCTAGATATAATTATCATAAAACTATAATAGCTAAAACAATGTGATGTTGAAAAAATAACAGAAAAATAAATGGAACAGAATAGAGTCCAGGCAGAATCCCCCCCCCCATGTACATGTTGCACTGTCCTGCAGCAGAAAGGATGGTCATTTCCTAAAGTCACTGGACCAACTAGATATCCAAATGGAAACACACACACACACATCTTGACTTCTAATTCACAATATATACAAAAATACCTTCCTAATGTAATTAAATCAAAGCATGAAATTTAAATAACAAAAACTATAAAAGATAACATAGGATAATATATTTGGGACCTTGATTGCAGATTTTGTATGACACATAAGGCACTGAAATAAAGGAAATAGTAGAGACTTTAGAGCATAATAAAATTATTAACTTTTGGGCGCTTGGGTGGCTCGGTCATTAAGCATCTGCCTTCGGCTCAGGTCATGATCCCAGGGTCCTGGGATCGAGCCCCACATTGGGCTCCCTGCTCAGCGGGAACCCTGCTTCTCCCTCTCCCACTCCCCCTGTTTGTGTTCCCTCTCTCGCTGTCTCTCTCTCTGTCAAAAAAATAAATATAATCTTTAAAAAAATTAACTCTTATTTTATCCTCTGCTCATGGAATCTGAATTTTTGCAACTACTTTAGATAACTGAAAATATTTAAAGAAGCTGGAGATACATACATATATATATATATATACATACATATATATATATACATACATATATATATATATATACATACATATATATATATACATACATATATATATATATATATATGTATGTATATATACATTGAACAATGGTCATGTTTTATCTGAATTCAGACATGATATAAATAAATGGAACAGAATAGAGTCCAGCTATAGATCCAGCAATTCCATATTTAGGTATAAACTCGAGAAAAACATGAATATAGTTTCTCAAAAAAATATATGAGTTTATTCCTAGAAGCCCCTTTGGTAATAACTAAAAATTCAAACAAACCAATTATGCATCTACTATAGAAGAGATAAGTAAATATATCCATAAATATGTAAGTGATATATACACAGTGGATATGAGGCCAAATGCTTGGTTCCTGGACCTGTATCAAAAGCATAAGCAGAACTATGATTGTATCCATTGCATTATTAACTTAGCTCCATGTTCCATTTTGCTCTCTACTTAATTATGTTTTATGCACCTCTTAACCTCATGCTCGATCCGTCATTAACTTTGCCTTTTTACCACTATTGCTTATTTACCCACTGATTGTAGAAACCTAACAGGGACCAGATGGTAGCATTTGTCTTGACTATCTGATCTTACTGGGTCCCAAATAGTGCCTCATTGTCCAGAAGAGTACTTGCTTCCAGATTGTTCTGAGCCCCCCCCAACCCCCTACACCCAGTCAATGTTTCAAGAAACCCCTTTCCCTCCTCTCATGTATGTAAGCCTCCCCTGGGCTCAACAGGGCAAGGCAGCTGTGAGAATGATCCCCTGCCTTCTCGCTGGGCTGCCCTTCTGATAATAACACTTTTTTTTGCTTCAAAACTGGTGTCTCACTCAGACCTTGGCTTAGTGTGCTTTGGGTGCATGGACAAGTTTGAGTTTGGTAACAAGTTTGGCTTTGGTGAGCCCACCAAGAGGCTTGTGTCCTAGCAAGGGGGTCACGGGGGTGTACTTAAAGCGATAAATGAAGGTGATAAAAATAGGGGTGATTTTGGAAAGAAAAAAATGTTTCAATAACACACCTTTGTGGATGTTAAATTCGAATTCTGATCAATTAACTTTAAATGATTGTTTGCCTATAAAATGACTGGATCCTAAATTCTTTTGATTTCTTTGAATATCTAGCTATGACTCTTCAAACTAAGGTTTCCCATTTTCTCCCATTCTTTTAACTTGAAACCACTGCAAACAAAGACCATCCTTTTCCTGAAGTCCTATAAACTAAAGCTGGACAACTTGAAGTAAGCTTCAGAGAAATTGCCCAAACAGCCCATGTTAAGACAGTCATCATGCCTGTTTCTGTGTGGGCCCCTCAGAAAGATCACCAGAGACATTTAAACTATAGGCCAGAAAAATCTGTCAGATTGCCACTGCCTTTCCCTGCTCTGAGGAGGCTTTGTGCTTGACATCTAAATATCTTTTCAGTGGCAGAACTCAGAACTCAGACTCAGGGTTTATCATGTTTTCCAACCATTAACTTGTGTGTTTATTTGGTTTCCACAGAAATACCTTACTTGCAGCTGAAGAGTACTGAGTGGTTTTAGATAAAGCTAGAGAAGAAGCCCATCAGCTTCATCTACTAGATCCAAACAATGCTTCCAGGCCACCGGCACCAAAGGCAGTGCCAACCTGTGACCCCAACTAGGATATAAAGGAGGGAGGACTCCCCAGACTTCAAAAATACTGAGAATAATCCTGGTAGGATTAAAATCTGGGGTACCTACAGAAAAGAATCTAAATAAGATTTAACAACTTAATCAGATGCCTCAAGAAGACCACTCATCTTTTCTTGAATGGATCTATCAACCATTGATATGCTGATATTGATCCTGAAGCACATGAAAATGTAAAAATGATAAATATGATTTTTATCAGCTACACCACCCCCGATATTTGAAAGAAATCAAAAAAAGAAGGGAGATTCAGAGATGACTAAGGGGATTTGAGGCTGGACGCTTGGTTCCTGGACCTATTTTGAAAGCATAAGCAAAATTATCACTGTATTAGTTGTCTTATTAACTTAGCTCCACATTCTGTTTTGTTCCCTCTTTAATTATGTTTTATGCACCTCTTAACCTCACAAACAATCATTAACTTTGTCTGTTTACCCCTACTGCCTATTTACCCACTGATTGCAGGAACCTAATGGGGGATAGATGGTAACATTTGTCTTGATGTATCTGATCAAACCAGATCCCAAATAACACCTCCTTGTTTGGAAGAATGCTTACCTCCAGATTATTTCAAGGCCCAGCCCCACCCCCACCACAACCACCAAGGTTTCAAGAAACTCCTTACCCTCTTCTCATGTATATAAGCTGTCCCTAGTCTCAACAAAGCAGCTTTAAGAATGATTCCCTGTCTTCTCTTTGGGCTGCCCTTCTCAGCTTTCTTTGCTTCAAAACTGGTGTCTCAGACATTGGCTTACTGCACATCAGGTGCACGGACAAGCTTGAGTTCGACAATAGATATAGTAGGTAGCCACTAAGATGGCCCCGATGATTCCTGACTCCTGGTATTTACATACTGTGTAATCACTTTTCTTTGAGCATGGACTGGAACTACTGACTCACTTCCAACCAATGGGATACAGGAAAAGCACTAGAGTTCATTTTTGAGCTTAGGTAACGATGAGATTTTGGCTTCTGTTTTAAGTGTTGTCTCAGTCCCCCATTGGCATTGAAGGAAGCCAGGCACCATGGTGTGAGTTGCCCCATGAAGGGATTTACAAGGCATGGAACTGAAGCCTATGCCCAACATCCAGAGTGGACCATGTGAGTTAACTTGGAATCAGAATTTCTTCCTTTAAAGCTCTGAGTTGACTGTCACCCCAGCTCATATGCTGCCTACAGCCTTGTGGCAGACCCTGAGCCAGAGTTACTCAACTAAATTCTGCCTGGATTTCTGACCCACAGAAAGTGTAATATAATAATCCTTTGTTTCTTTAAGCTTTCATGTTTTGTGGCAATTTATTTTACAGCAATAGATAACTAACTCTGTGGAATGTGAAAGAGTTATGAGAATGAACGAATGATAATTACATGAAAAACTTGGGTAAATTTTGCAAACCAAAATTGAAACAATAAAATCAGACACAAAATGGTGCATACTATGTGATTCCATTTATCAACAGTTCAAAATAGGCAAAATTAATTCCTACTTTTGGAAGCCCAAATAATAGTTGTCCATGGGGAAAGAGAGTGGCTGGAAATTCTTGTGAGGGGAATTTGTGGTTCTGTTTCTTCTTGTCATGGAAATGTGTCAAGGAAAATACTTTTGATTTGTACATTTTTCTGTATCGATGTTAAACTTGGGCAACGATTGCATTAAAGATCACTTTTGCCTTTTATTCTTTTCCTTATTTGATCCATACATTTTTATAATTTTATTGTTAAAGCTGTCTGCATCTTTTATTTTTAAATGTGCCTGTAGAATAACATAATGATGAATGATTTTTAAATCAAATCTTAGTTTTTCTACTTTTAACCAATTACTTTAAAACTTTGCATTTATTGTAGTTACTGATGACTTAAGATTTGTTTCCACCATCTCGTTGCTTGTTTTCTATGTTTAACATCTCTGCTAGTCTAAATGTTATAACTTCTGAGTTGGTACTTGGGGTTGACCTATAAGCCCATTAAAAATGATATTTAGGGGTGCCTGGGTGGCTCAGATGGTTAAGCCTCTGCCTTCGGCTCAGGTCATGATCCCAGAGTCCTGGGATCGAGTCCCTCATCGGGCTCCCTGCTTAGCGGGGAGCCTGCTTCCCCCTCTGCCACTGCCTCTCTCTATCTCTCTCTCTGACTCTCATGAATAAATAAAACATTTTAAAAAAATGATATTTAAACTTATCTTCCATATTCTACTCCAAAGCTTGGTAAGTGAGCACGATTAATCAGTAGGGGACTTCTGATGATATTGGTCAAAGAAGAGAATATATATTCAAAATCTTTAAAATGCAAAATTAAGAAATTATGTAAAATGCATAGAGATCAAGAACATCCTGTGGAGATATATATATGCAACTGTGGGCTTTTCTTGCCTTTTTATAAATGTAAAAATAAAGTGGACCAAGAATTTATTATTTGAACAAGTGCCTTGAAGTTCTCTAAAAGGTTGCACTTTGCAGATGTCACTTCCATTTGCCCTGATAATGGGCTTGCACCCCATGCATTGACAATATAAAGAGAAAAGCCATTTGCAAATGAAGTAAATAGCAGTTAGAAATGTAACCACATGTGGTAGAGCTAAAATCTATTCAGGGAAAATCTGTAGATGATTTTAGGACTGAAATGAGAAGGAATAAAATTGACTATAAAATATACTAATATGTTCAAGTTCCAATAGTATTTTTTTAAATATATATATCCATGAATATCTATAAAACTAAACAAAAGACATTAAAAACAGAACCAAGTTCATTAGAGCACTGAAAACAATAAAGGAACAAGTGGGCCAGTTTAACATTAACTAGTGTACATAAGAGATAATGAAAGTAATTGCCTGATTCTTTGCAAAATTTGCATTGGAGGAACTTAAAATGGCTGTACCACACTGAGAAGAAAATCAAGTAGCTTTACACTTATCATCTAGGAAAGACTTTCCAGTTGTCAAGTTATACCCATAGATTCTCTATATTATCATAGAAATGTATTGAAGGGAGATGGATTTTAGAGCCTAATTTAAACACAGAAATGGACAGGTTTGTAGAATTGTTCAGGGGTAGCAAATTCTCTTTAGGGAGTTACTGCAAATCAACAGAGTAAACAAAGGATGGAGATGATTATGTTTTGCAAAAATGCATGTTTGAAAACATATAATGGTACTTTAGACCTTATCCTTTTTTTGGGATCTATATTGATATATCAGTGTTAAAAGATTTTAATTCCTTTGCCCTCTCTTCTATTAGCGAACTGTATATACATTCTCCTTCTTCTGTGAAATAGGAATTCTTTTGATCCAGGATATTGTAAATTATATTAGGATTAATTAGGTTGTAGGGTTTGAACAGTTTTTGTTCTCTCTATACCTTATGGCCCAAAAAAGGCCATGGCCACCAAGTGGGAAGAGGATTGAAAAACTTTAAAAAGATGGTAAGGTCTACTATTGTCAGAAGGTTAAATTACAATGAAATACATATATATGTAGTGTTAAATCGTTAAATATACACATATATGTTTGTGTAAGGTTTTTTGGTATATGTAGGCATGCGATGTGCATATGTGTATATATATACGTATATATATATATATATATATATATATATATATATACACACAACTGAGCCTTAAACTAGCTTATACATGTATCTGTCAGCTTCTGCCCTTCAAGGTGCTTCTAGCTGGACTTAGAATCAAACTGACATGAGATAGATTAATGGGAACAAATCAAATTTAATAGTGTGTGTGCAGGAAATCCATGCAGGCATGGAAATACAAAGACAGTGAGGCAAAGTGATGCTTATATGAGCTAAGGAGAGGCGTAGAGGTCTAAGCATACAAAGGGAAAAAAAAAAAAAAACATTAGCAGGAAGGTGAAAAGAGAAGTTTGAAAAACAAAGTTTGCTCTATTATGCAGATAAGTTTCTTAGGGAAAGAGGAATCTCTGTTAATAGTTGTCTTCCTGGTGCAAAGAGGCAGTTGAGTGGAAGGCAAAGAGTTTTTCTAATCTGCTGGGTTTTGATTGCTTTTAACTCAAAATAATGTTCATGCCAAAGTGGCACATCTTGGGGCAGCCTGCCTTTTGCCCCGACATATCTGATGTTCTGATGTTTTTTTGCTTATTTGATCAACATCACTCTATCATATTATTGTAAAGCCATAGTGTTTTCGAGTTTTTAGCAACTGATGCCTGAGAAAGCTAATACGTGTATGGGAAAACTGTGAAGGTTGAGTTTCTTTTATCAGAAATATTTTAGCAGCCTAGTTTTTCCCAAAGTAAGTCATGGAATGGGCAGGGGTCCCCTGTACTCATGTATGCTGTCCCCCAAATACAACGTTGGCATGCTGTCACTTTCCTAGGGGATCTACAATATCCTCTGCTTATTATCTGGTGTTTTAGCACACATTTTTAAGGTCCTTTTTGAAATCCTTGGAGTTTACTTTCTGGCAAAAATGTGGCATCCCCAGGTTAATTCACCATGTTGGCCAAAAACAGCAGCCTGTTTGTATACTTAATTGTTAAGTGCAAATCAGTCATAAGCAATCAAATTAGTTAAATAAAGTGACATTCGTTTTTACCATATAGACTTCCTAATTTATATATGTAGCTAGAGCCAATAACTTTAACAAGCTATCTAGTTTAAATTCTTTATAAAATAGTTGTAGCCATTTTTATAACAATAATAATAATAAGATAATGATGATAGTAGCTAGCAAATACACAGAGAAATGTATATATTATACTACCATGTGCCAGACCTGCCCTATACACTTCCTATATATTAACTTATTTAAACAGTACAAAACTTAGAGGTAGGTACTAGTCTAAATGACACCTGGGAGATGAAGTACTGGGAAAATAAAGCAAATTAAAGTCATATAGCTGGTAAGTGATAGAACCAGGACTCAAACCCAGGCAGTAATTGAGATCTTACTTCAGTATTTGAGATCTTAAGCCACACTTATTCTGCCCTTCATTATCTATTACTGCATGATATTAATCACTACACTATACTGTATCTTCCTTTTTTTTTTAAGATTTTATTTATTTATTCGGCAGAGAGAGAGACAGAGAGAGAGGGAACACAATCAGGGAACACAATAGATGCTTCTTTCTGATGGCAGCGGACTGACCTAATTAAGATGCCTAACTAGATCTTCTTATGAACTACTATGTAGTAAGAAAAATGTTATATCACCCAAGAATATTTTAATTATAAATTATAATTATTATAGTTATATATTTTATATTTTATATATAATCATTATTTACTTATAAATTAAAACTTTTTATGTGTATCAAAATTTTAGATACTTTAGGTTTAAATTTTCATTACTAAAATTTAGTGAGAAATAAATATACAAATTGGTGTGTGTGCTGTATGTATAGAAGAAAAAGATAAAAGGAAATAATCTGTAAACAAATTAGCAGATGGAAATTGTAAATCTATAAATATTTTCCTATTTCTTTTTCCTATGTCCTTATGGGGGAAATAATAATATAAATTATAGATATTACAATTATATAATTATAGCTTATATTATAAATTATAAATCTGCATGACACAAATATCATTTTAACTTTTGCTTCAACTGGTAATTATTTTCCAGAGGGAAGGGTGTTATTAATTATTGAATGCTTATACACTTCCCAAACAGTATTTATGTTGAATTATTTTAGTGAAATTAACTTACTAAATTTGTAATTATCAATATACTGATTTTAAAATGGATTTTTTTTCTCTAAGGTGAGCTTGGATTGGAGTAATGAGTATGAGTAATAAGCAATGCATCCATTGAGTTAGTTACTCATCAGCATAAATCCATGATTTTTAAAGTACACTTTCACTATATAGATGATGTCTCTCTCCCTCTCTCTCTCTCATCTATCTTCATCTATTATCTATGTAACATTATCTGTAGTCTTTAAGCACATGTTAATGATAAAACCCTCTGTATCAACACAGGTAGAAATATTAATGATTGAGAAAGATAGCTGCATAATTCAGTTCCTAAATATTATTTTGGCTACTTTATTTTCACCATTTGAAAGACAAATGGAAATTAACCAAAAGGCAAAAAAGAAAATGGGATGAATTTTTTGCTTCAGTTACAAATTCCTGTGACCCTATCATTCCTATTAATGGAATAATTTGGTATTCAGATTAGCATATTAAAACATAAATTAGGAGAAAGTAGTTGTTTAAATCGTATATAATGAAACAAATTGTTTTTAAAAAGCTTTTGTGCAAAAAATTTTCAAAGAGATGCTTCTTTCTGATGGCAGGGGACAGACCTAATTAAGATGCCTAACTAGACTGAATGCCTATATATTTCCAGCCTGAATTCTCTAAATGATTTTGTGTGATGGCAGTTAGGAAAATATAAAGACCACAGGGGAATTGATCTTGAGACCTGAGCTTCATTAGTTGAATACATTTAATGAACTGAGTTAGCAGGGTCCTAGGAATGGATGGAACACTTGTCATCATTACTCATCAGCTTATGTATAGATATTTTACCAGGATGAAAGTAAAAACTACTTCTGTGATTATGTCCTTGAGTATTAAAAGGGTAGCTCATCTCTACCTGTTTTATTTTTAGATGTATATGAAACTATTACCAATATCTTCTGATCTTTTTCAGCTGATTCTTATCCCATTATTTTATAAAGCACAAATATATAGCTTTTAATGACATTGAAATAGAATGTTTATCAGTTCTTTTAGGATTCTTTCTTTATGTGATATAATATAAATTGTGCTAATCTCATTTTGATATCTAGACATCAAGAAGTTTAGTGTTACACTACCATTAAAATATTAACAATAATAAATTCAAGTTATTCTACAGCATGTCTTGATCAGCTATAATCTCAAATAAACTATCAAAGTCCCAAATGCCTTGAAATCTCTCATGTGACATATAAGAATAGTCATTGTCAGATCGTAAATATAGTACTGACATTTTTGAGATCTAAACTTCTTTTTTTATGTGCATATCTTTTTATTGTTATGCTAATCACCGTACATTACATCATTAGTTTTTGATGTAGTGTTCCATGATTCACTGTGTATAACACCCAGTGCTCCATGCAGAACGTGCCCTCTTTAATACCCATCACCAGGCTAACCCATCCTCCCACCCCCCTCCCCTCTAGAACCCTCAGTTTGTTTTTCAGAGTCCATCTTCTCTCATGTTTCATCTCGCCCTCCGATTCCCCCCTTCATTCTTTCCCTCCTGCTATCTTCTTTTTTTTTTTTTTAAACATATATTGTATAGACATTGGGGAGGGTATGTGCTATGGTGAACACTGTGAATTGTGCAAGACTGTTGAATCACAGATCTGTACCTCTGAAACAAATAATACAATATATGAAATCTAAACTTCTTTTTGATGGTGGGGATGAAAATCAGGAATATAATATTAACCAAGTATTTGCACAATATGATCAAAGATATCACTAAGTTCAAAGGTGCCTTACAGGTCATATTCAATTTTTTAATAAACTTTTAATTTTAGGATAGTATATAAGTGGCACCATAGAGGATCTCATACTTTTTGGACATAGTGATTCTTTCTTCCATTGTATAGCAGCTAACTAATTTCTCCTTGGCAGTCACTATCAATCTCCCCAGCAAGCACAGTAACGCCCTTCTTTGCTTGTTGATTCAATGGCCTAAGAATCCTGAAGAAGACATATGGCAATTTCAACTTTTGGGTCAAGAGAATCATTTTTCTGTTCCCTGGAACAAGGACCACTAACCCAGTCAAGCCTAATATAATGAGAACAGAAAGGAAAAAAAAAAATGTTAGTAAATTACTAGGAATAATAATTACAAGAGCCACTGAAATACCCAAGAATAGCATGATATAGTATTCTCCTACTTTTATAAATGGGTTTTTCATCATATAAGATGGACATCAATTTTTACATCACTGTTTTTTGTTCCCTTGGATCAGATGAGTTGAGATATATGGGTACTGCCAGAGGGAAGACAAGCAGTCTCTCTCAAAGACAAAAAATATCACATTTTGCCGTAGGAATATTTAGTTACTGAGCTCGTCTTACCTTTTTTTTTTTTTTCATTTTTATTAAGGACTGTGTCTCTTCCTCAACCTGTATAATTTGGATGAAGATAGGGGTGAAAATTTCTACTCAGGATAACAAAAAGTAGTCATTACAGGCTGTGGCAGAACTCATTTTCAACAACAGGTCTGAGAATTAGATTGCTAATCTCTAACTTGTTAGTCTTAGACATTACCTTTGATGGTGTCAGAGGTCTTTCTGAGGTTATACCATACCACTGCAGCTTCTCTGGCAGAGATTTCCCTTGACGGTCACGCCACAGACCAAGACAAGAGAAATATGCAAAATCTACATGGTGAGATGGGGGATAGTTTTTCAGATGCCTGGTGTGGAAGTGTAACACTCGGTTATTTACTATAGGGTGAACATGGGTATTTTCAGGCACTTGGGGTTGGAGTTATTGGAATCAGCCACATGAGGGTCATGATGGGCTTCAACAAGAGGTCAATGTGATTCTCATTCTTTGAACAGATGTCTGGAAATAAAGCTTCTCAAAGATAATGTGTAGCCATACCAATGTTGCAGAGTGGAACCCAGTTGTGTCTGACAGGAAGGTTGGGAGAGGAAAATTAAAGACATCGAGGCATGTGTGGATGAGGGATTATTGGGTTGTACATTCACTGGAGTCTGTTCTGTAAACCTGAAGTAGTTGAGTTATGTGGAAGCAGAAATGGTGGGTCAGTCCTTGATTGACCCTTCCCACTTTTGGTAAGCACACGAGGATGCTGTCATTCTCTCTAGTGGTAGCCTTGATGATTATCCCTTCCAGGAAGGGTTGAATATCCTCTGTGTATGGATCTAGTTCCTTCTCTTCTAACCAAATTATTGAGCAGAATGTCCTCCAAGTGCTCTATGTCTGTGTTGACATTACTGGAAATCCAAGTGGCACTGCAAGTTGAACAGACACTCAGGCTCTTCCTGTCCCAGTCCAAGAGGTTGCTTGTATGGATCCAGTCCTTTATCTCATATCAGTCAGTGGTCTACCAGAAGCTCTCCCACATCTGAATATTTTCATAGAGTAGCTTGTGCAGGGCAGTATGTTAGGTAGTCGAGCCTTCAGAGGGGATCTCTGGAGCCCTGGAAGTCCAGAATCATGGTAACCAGCTATGGGAACTTGAAATGACTCTCCAAAACCCTCTTGCTATTTCAGGAGGATCATCTGAGTGGTAGCATGTTCTGTGTGTCCTATGTGTCCACTTGCCCATCTTCAGAGTCGCATTACCACCGTGCTAGTCAAGGGAGCTAGATCATCTGAGATATTTCTGGTGCCTGCAACCTGCCCTCCTGCACACAAATAATCTAGGCTTATCTGTGAGCTTTTTTTTTTTTTTTCTGCCTTCACCTGTTTCCCTTCCTTCTGTTCCCGACAATTTTTCCATTAGAAGTGCATTTCACATATGGATATAAGTAAAACTACGCATTTAGGAAATTAACTATTTTACACCAGGATTCCTTATACTATGTGACTAGCTGCACTGCAGTTTTCAGGAAATTGACTAGCTACAAACATTACTTATGAAAACATATATAAGGAATTTAACATATAAGGAAATTTAAGGAAAATTAAGGAAAATCAAGATTTATATCTTCTGTTTTGGTTGGATTGTGTCTTTACTGTTTTGAGAAAAAAGAACTGCATTTAAAAAAATGGACAAAAGAAGCTTTTGTAAAACTTAATGATGTTGATAACAATTTTGGAAGGTGGAATTTAATATTCCCATAAGTGATAAATATGATTTTTACCAGAATTCTAAAATATCACCTCCTCAGATGTATTATTTTGAGTACATATATCAATGAGTTTTATTAATATTCTGGTTTCTTTTTTGTAACACCACGTAATATGTATTGTTCTATCGGTCTGTCCTTTCAGAGGATTTTATCTCTTGTCAGTTTTCAAGGATTTCCAGGTTCACAGCAGCTGACTTTTTATTACAAGTTTTATGACTCTAAAACCGTTAGAAGAACATCAATGCTTCCCTAAATTGGTTTTTTGGAGAAAATGCAATATGTTTGATGAATTAAAATAAAAAGATGGAAACATAACAGCATATTGGATTACTTGTTAATTTTTCTCTCTCAAATGTTTTATATTGAAGAGGATTGATTTGTGGAGTACATTTTCAAACCTATTTCACCTTTGTTTCTAGAAAAAACTACGTTTTGTCCTAGAAAGCTATTGACATTTCATCAGAGGAAATAGATTCAGAATTGCTGCCCAGTAAAATCTTTCTTAGTGATAGTTCTCTATCTTTCAACAAAGACAATGCAATTGACCTTGGGTCAGAGGATAAAAAACTGCCATTATGAAGTGACAGAATAACTGGTTGTCTTCCTCTGCTCTGTTTTGGCCATCACAGGGTTCTTTAGAGTCATGCTTTCACATAGAGGAGGAACTAATCCAATAACCACAACCTAAATTATACAATTTCTTTGTCTTTGTCAATTTAAATTGGTAGGTTTATCAGAAATAAAAGCAGAACTTCAAGCCTATTCAGAGATCATAAACATAAATGAAATAGAACTTAAAAGGTTCTTGCCATTTAATATGTCACAAGTCAATTTTTTATACTCCAAATTGTTTATCTCTGGGCTCTGCCTCATTTAAGAATAGGAGGCCGGAATCCATTTAAATTATAATAGTTGCACAATAGCAATTCACAAATAAAGCCATTAATTGTCTCTTTCCAAATAATTATTTGAAATAAAATTCTTAAATGGAAAACTTCTGACATCAAGTAAACATTTAATTCCTTCAAAGTGTGAGAAACTTTGTTTTAAGTACAATTATTTCCATTATCACATTACATTAAATAATGAAGTTCATGTAAATACCTTGAAAGTTCTTATCTCCTTTTTAAGAAAATATAGATGTAAGATAATCTTAGAGTAAAATTTACAATAATATAGAGATAAATGAAAGGAAACTGTTAGGAGCAGAGGGTGTGGGTATATTTTCCATTTATTCTTTGGAAGCTACTGAGTTTAACTAGATTTAAGGACATCTCAGACATTAAACATAGAAATGAGCCTTGCTTCTTGTCTCCACTGTGTCATTGATCACTTGTGCAATCACGGACAGGCCACTTATTTTTCTGAATCTTTGCTTCTCATTCATTACAATGGAAGATTTAAACTATATTTCTTCCCCAAAGAACCTTCTAGTTGTAATTATACCATTACTTATTTTATTCTTGCTATATGAAGTAATTGAATGTCTAGGTTTGTTTTATTTGAAAAATGTATACCATTTGATCACTGTAAAAAAGTTCTCTGAAATGAATATTAATATGTGATTTAGCACCTTTACCATGTATCAGGGACTCTATTGGTGCATGTAGCCAGCAGTTAGAGGTGGCATTATTTTGAAATACCTTGTGTCTATCTTCTACCCTATGACATGGCTTTACTGTATTGTGGCAGGCAGAAAAATGTGGAAAAATTCCAAGGATGCCCAGATCCTAATCCTAGGAATTTGTGGAAATGTTAGTTTACATGTCAAAAGAGACTTTGCAAATGTTATTAATTTAAGAATCTTGAAATGGCAATATATCCTGGATTATCCAGCTAGGACCAATGTCATCCAAAGGGTACTTATAAGTGAAAGAGGGAGGCAGGAGAATCAGAGAGAGAGGTATGATAATGGAAAGAGAGGTCAGACTGATGTCATTGTTGGCTTTGAATATGGAAGGGGGCCAGAGGCCAAAGAATATGGGCAACCTTTAGAAACTCAAAAAAGCAAGAGAATGGATTCTCCCTTAGAACCACCAGAAGGAAGCTGGAGGGTCAGTAACCTGTTGACACATTAACATTAGCCTTATCAAACCCATTTTTGGCCTCTTACCTGTAAAATGTACCATTTTAAGCCACTGGGTTGTAGTTATCTTTTGTAGCAGCAGCAATAGGAAGCCAACAGACAAATCAAACATCAATCCAAGATTTTGTTTTTGTTTTTATTTTTGGCCTTGTCAATTATAAGGATGGAATGACAGGGTTTGGTTGGGTGGAAGAAGATTAAAAGAGTAAGGTCTTGAGTTTAGTTATACATTTTATAAGTTTGAAAGGCTTAGTAGATAGCCAGTCGAAAATGTTGTCTAAGTAATTGTATTTATCTTGATTTTAGAAAATGAACATATAAACATGGGAGTCTTTAGGATACAGGTAGCATTTAAGACTATAAAGCATGGTTAGATCACTGAGGTCCTAAGAGTAGCATGAAAGAGAAGAGGTGTATTGAGTAAGCCATGGTTGAGAGCTTGGGAATATGAAGAGAAAACAAAAAAGGAGTTTGAGAATCAGCAGCTGGTGAAGCAGGGGATATACGAAGTGAATGAACTCTTTCCAGAATAATATAGTGATTTGTCAACTGTGCCAAGTGTTGTTGATGACTTAGATGAGAACGGAAACTCACCATTTAACTTAGCAATGTGGAAATTATTAGTTACCTTGGCAAAAATGTCCTTGAGAACAAAAACAAACAAATAAAAAACTTTGGAACACATTCAAGATAATACAAGGGGAAAAATGTATAGACAACACTTCATAGGAAAGGGTTGTGAGTCAAAGTTTTATTTCTTTTTCTTCTGAATATGGATAAATTACTATTTGTGTGGTATGGGAATTGTCCAGTTGATGATCCAAGATAATCGCTGGAGTGATGTCACAGAGTAGGTGAGAGGAGATGAGATCTACAGCACAACTAAAAAGATTAGTTTAGAGCATAATTGATCAAATAATTACAGAAAGTAAGAGAGGTTCATGAATACAGTAGCTATTACAATTTTTTGGTTTTCTTCTCTTATTAGATTTCTTTCCTAAGTGATACCATCATTTTCTATGGATTTAAATATTGTCTTAGCACAATGATTCCTACAAGCATAGCTCTAGAACAGAATACTCTTCTGAGCCCAGGCGCATACATCCAACTTTGCACTGACATTTCCAAGCAGATGCTTCACGGATTTCTCAAAATTATCCTGTCCCAGAAGTATCTATTTCCCACTTCAACTTTCCTTTCTTCCAAATCTACTCTCAATTCTCCAACTTAACCTTCCCTAACTTAGTAAACACAGTCCACTTCATTACTCAGCTTGACCCATGACCATCCTCACATCCTATCATTTAGTAGCCTTTATCAAATCCATCTCCTAAATTCAGCAACATAACTTTCACCTTCTATTTCTTCATTTCTATTGCCAACACCTTAGTCTTAGTTAAAGTCATCTCTCACCTCCACTATGTAACAGTCTTCTAATCAGATTAACTGGTTTCCTCTTCTTCAGTCATGTATTCCCCCCACCCCCTGGCAAAATAGTAAGTCTCCTAAAAATGCATACTTAGTTACACACTCTGCTTCTTACAGCATTTCAATGGCTTCTCATTGCTCCTAGAATAAACTCTGAACTCATTGCCATGGCCCTTGACTATCTGTCCAATCTCTCTCTTTATTACTCTGCTCCAAACACAGAAAATGATTTTAAGTTCTTCATGCACAAGAAGTACTTTCTTCCCTTGGTGTTTTCTCTGCCTGTAATGCTCCCCTCCCCAATCTTCACTTGACCAGCACCTCTTTTCTTGGGTTTTGGTACAAATGACATCTCTTCAGTAAAAGGACTTCTCTCATCAGCCTATCTAAAATAGGCTTTGGCTCTCCCATCCTCATTATTCTTCATTTCTACCCTTTATATGTTTTTGTTAAAGCATTAATACTCCAGGCAGAATACATTATTAGTCTACTTAATTAAGAAACAAGGGATCCATGCAACACCTTTCCTAGTAGAATGTAATCTCTATGAAAGAAGAAACCAAGATTCTGTTTTCCTGGTACAGTGTCTAACACAATTCTTGCTGCATTGTAGGTACTCAATGCATGTTAATTAAATGAGAACTAATAAATTCTACTTTAAAAGCTCATTTTTTGTTGTATTTTTATAAAATATATTATTTAAAACAAAGTTGATTTTTAAAATGCACTAATAAACTTAATTTAGCTGAGAATATCTACATTTAAATGTTTTTTAACTTATGAAATATTTTATTGCATACATATAACTATGGATAAAATATTTCATAAGTTAAAAAACATTTAAATGTAGATATTCTCAGCTAAATTAAGTTTATTAGTGCATTTTAAAAATCAACTTTGTTTTAAATAATATATTTTATAAAAATACAACAAAAAAATGAGCTTTTAAAGTAGAATTTATTAGTTCTCATTTAATTAAATTTAAATTTAATTAAATTTAAGTTTAAACTTAAATTTAAATTTAATTTTAAACTTAAATTTAATTTAGAGTGTGTGAAAAATTGACATGAGTGAAGCCATTTTAAAATGGAGTCGGTGGGCCCGCTGGAGAGAAAACACCTAAACCTTCTGACCAACCCTCCCACAACAGTAAACGATTTTCTGAATTTAAACACTATAGATTCATTTGGAACATTTCCATTTTGCACACGCAGGAACCGAAGCTCTGTTCTGACTCTATGTCCCTGTATTTTGATAAATTCTCATCTATTTTTGGAGCATAAGCCAGAGGAAAGGAATAGCTACTGCCTTAAACCCTGGCTTCCTCAGGGGAGAATGGGCAGGGGAACAATGTGTATGCTTTTAGTGAGTTACTGTGAAATAGCTCACTTGGGAGGTTGTTGGACTGAAATCTAAAGGTTTCTGCTTTATTTTCAGATTTCAAAAACCCTTTTTCAATCCTGCCAGTTGGTCTTCCCTGATTCTCCGCATCTCATTCTCTAGCCATCACGGTGGTCCAGGCCAAAGCTCTAAAGTTTGATATTATGTCAAGTTAATATTAGTATATTTGGGAAAGATACATGCCAGAAAGAAGATGCAGCATCTTAAAGATGTCTCTACCCTGTGTGTACACGCTTGACCTTCTAAAAGTCCGAGCTAACTCATAATTCATATGTAAAAATTTCCAATACATAGTTTTCTGATTACCTAATAAGTTGCAATATTAAATTTCTATGAGATCAATGCTTTTGAAGCAAAAACTAAATCTTAAATGACAAAACATGAGTCTAAACTTGCTCGTTTAAATAAGTAAGTGAATAACCGTCAAATTCAAACAACTGGATCATCAATTCATTGCCCATTGCTAGTTTGTCTCTCTTTTGAAAACCAGGTTTTTGTTGGCCCTTAGGCAAAGATAGGAGCAGCTGTTGATGCAAGTTGTTGTCCATCTGGGAGAAAATTGAAACTGTTATAGTTTAAGAACTGTCCATGAAATTCTTTAAATCACAAGCTTTAGATAGTAATCTGGGAGATATTACAGTGGTCAATTCTAATTTTAAGAAAATGCAAATATTGGGGCACCTGGGTGGCTCAGTAGGTTAAGCGTCTGCCTTCAGCTCCGGTCATGATCTAGAGGTCCTGGGATCGAGCCCCGCATAGGGATCCCTGCTCAGTGGAGAGCCTGCTTCTCTCTCCCTCTGCTGCTCTCCCTGCTTGTGCTCTCTGTCTCTCTCTCTGTGAAATAAATAAATAAATAATCTTAAAAAAAAAAAAGAAAATGCAAATATCTTCTGCTAGTCTACATTTTATTTTGTTTTTTTATTATTATGTTATGTTAATCAGCATACATTACATCATTAGTTTTTTTTTTTTTAAGATTTTTATTCATTTATTTGACAGAGAGAGACACAGTGAGAGAAGGAACACAAGCAGGGAGAGTGGGAGAGGGAGAAGCAGGCTCTCTGCCGAGCAGGGAGCCCAATGCGGGGCTCCATCCCAGGATCCTGGGATCATGACCTGAGCTGAAGGCAGACGCTTAATGACTGAGCCACCCAGGCGCCCCCATCATTAATTTTTGATGTAGTGTTCCATGATTCATTGTTTGCATATAACACCCAGTGCTCCATGCAGAACGTGCCCTCTTTAATACCCATCACCAGGCTAACCCATCCTCCCACCCCCCTCCCCTCTAGAACCCTCAGTTTGTTTTTCAGAGTCCATCTTCTCTCATGGTCCATCTCGCCCTCCAATTTCCCCCCCCTTCATTCTTCCCCTCCTGCTATCTTCTTTAAAAAAAAAAATATATTAAGATTGTGTACACTTAACCATAAATCTTATTATATTTAAGTTATTATATTTCTTTTTTTTTAAAAGATTTTATTTATTTGACAGAGAGAGACACAGTGAGACAGGAAACACAAGCAAAGGGAGTGGGAGAGGGAGAAGCAGGCTCCCCGCAGAGCAGGGAGCCGGATGGGGTGCTCGATCCCAGGACTCTGGGATCATGACCTGAGCCAAAGGCAGACGCTTAACTGACTGAGCCACCCAGGCGCCCCTTATATTTCTATTTGTAGTAAAAGTATACTAATTTGTGAACACTTCAAGCAAGTACTATTGTTACTACTTTTAAAGAAAGTATTTTAAAACTATGACATTTGATTTTCTATAAAAGACAACTGGATTTAGAAAATAGCAAAAAGGCTGAAATACATTTTCAATTGTGAAAAATAAAGCATTTAAGAATTTCACTTAGAGTTTAAATAAGCACTTTTAAATATGTCTTCTCTTTGATATAAGTTATAATCATTTGTCCCTCAAAGGTTATTTAAAAATTTCATTGTTATATGCAATATATGTTAACTCAGGATTCTTTTAAAATTGGACCTTCTAGGGCGCCTGGTGGCTCAGTTGGTTAAGCAACTGCCTTTGGCTCAGGTCATGATCCTGGAGTCCCTGGATCGAGTCCCACATTGGGCTCCCTGCTCGGCAGGGAGTCTGCTTCTCCCTCTGACCCTCCCCCCTCTCATGTGCTCTCTCTCTCTCTCATTCTCTCTGTCTCAAATAAATAAATAAAATCTTAAAAAAAATTGTACCTTCTAGGTTTAAATGCAGTATTTGTAAAAAATAGTTAAACACCGGGTGAGGTATGGAAGTGTTGAGTCACAGTTGTACACATGAAACTAATATAACACTGTATGTTAACTGACTGGAATTTCAATAAAGACTTTAAAAAATAAAGAAATAAAAAAATAGTAAAGCACACATAAACATCTAAGGCTCCTTTGAAGTAGTTTCAGTCATTCAAAATTTTAAAAATAAATGCCCCCTTCCTCTTCACTAAGAATAATCCACCAAAAAGGAAAAGGGACTACTGAAGGATCTCAAAATAACAGTGATCAAACATGAGATTTTTACATTACCCGTAGTAGGCAAGAGATCAAATTTAAAAGTTACCTTTTACTATCATAAATAATGTGTATTTCAGTAAAATCCTTCATAGAAATTTCTTATAAAAATATCTAGTTCAGAATTTTCTGTGAATATATGTATATTTTCTGATATATATTTTAAACAAAGCTAGAATCTTTTCTTTATACATGTACTGATTGTTAATAGAGGTCACAAAATATATCTTCCCCACACTAATAAAATCCTATTCTACATTTTGGGTTTTTTTAGAGCAAAATGTGTTCTCTTGGTAGAAATAAATACATGCATTCCCAAAATTAAGTTCTGTGATATATTATTGAATGTCTGATTATTTAAAAGTCATCATGACAAATATTGTACATGATTAATTTAAAATATAATTAGAAAGACTATTCAGCATTTCTGTATAGCTTATATCAGCAGTTCTCAATGTGACATTAAACTGGACCAGTAGTTATTGAATTCTTCCCCATCCACACTCACAGTTAAAATTGTCCTTGATGAAGCACTAAAAAATTATTAATTTAATTTAATGTTGACACTTGAATACACATACTTTTTAATCTTTTGTGTGAAGAAATGAGGAAATTTGCATAAAGCACGTCTGCTCCCTTATGAGGTACAACAGCCATCTCAAGGAAAGACAGTTGTGTGAGTTGCAAGCTCAACTATCAGCTATTCTTTCAAGAAACAGAATTTTTAATTGAAAGGAGGTCTAATAGAAAGTTTGTGGTTTGTCAGTTCTGTTTATTTAGAGATTTTCTAAAAAATGCATGAAATAAAGCTGTCACTTAAAAAAAGTCAACTCATGCTGTTTGATGCCTATCAGGCAATTCAACCTCTCAAGAGAAAATTGTAAATTTGGAAAACTTGTATCTGTCTCTGTGAACTTGACAGTTTCCTGACAATTATAGGCTTTCCGATAAAATCATCAGAGAAATTAAAAATGTGATTTTAGATACACATAATAAAATGTGTCAAATCTTGGAAAACCTGCACAATGCGGTAACAAATATTTTCCAAATGAACAATACGTGCTATTACAAAATCTGCATGAATAAAAGATCCTTTGAAAGTACAAGATACTTTCTGTATTTTAATGTAACCAAGTAATAAAAAAATATTTGATTTGCTTTTAAATTCCACATTACAATTAACCTTTAAGGAACTGCCTTGCCAAGTATTGGTGTAATATCAAAAAGAAATATTCATAGTTACCCGAAAAGACTATTAAAATGCTCTTTCATTTTAAAATCCTATTCCCTTATACAAATACATCTGTATGAAGCCCAGTTTTCTAACATATGACAACTCAAAACTACATACTGAAATAGCTTGAAAGCAGAAACAAATACAGTAATTTAGCTATCTTCTATTAAAGCCAGATATTGAAATAATGGCCAAATTATGGATACATAAAACAAAGCTTGTTCATAATACCTCAGAATGGAATGTCTCACTATCTTGTTGATTTTTGTATGACAGAAAAATTATAATTGGAAAACAAAATTAATAAAATACACTAGTGTTAAATGCATGAGGAAGATGTAAGAGTGATTACAAGCAAATATTACTTCAAAGGTCTTTTTTAAAAGCTCAATGAGGGGCACCTGGGTGGCTCAGTCAGTTAAGCGTTTGCCTTCGGCTCAGGTCATGATCCCGGGATCCTAGGATCAAGCCCCACACCGGGTTCTCTGCTCAGCAGGGAGCCTGCTTCTCCCTCTCCCTCTGCCTGCTGGTCTACCTACTTGTGCTCTTGCTCTCTGTCTCTCTCTCTGTGTCTGTCAAATAAAAAAATAAAATCTCAAAATAAATAAATAAATAAAAGCTTAATGAAACACCAAGGTCTTTATCTCTGTGGAATTTTAGTGAAGTTAGAAAATTATAGCCTGTGGACCAAATTTAGCAAGCTACTTGTTTTGATAAATACATGTTTACTGGAATACAGTTATGCTCATCATTACTTAAAAAAATATATGTTTTTTTTAAGTAAATTCTATCCCCAACGTGGGGCTTGAATTCAAGATCCTTGGACCCTGAAGTACAGAGTTGCATGCTATACTGACTGAGCCAGCCAGTTGCCCCTCATCATTTGTGTATTATCTATGGCTGCTTTTGTCCATAAGGGCAGCTAAGTAGTTGCTACAGAGACTATATGTGGACCTCAAAGAATAAAAGAGTAATTGATATCTTACATAAAAATTTCCAGACCACTTTTTAGTGAAGTATCCTTGAATGGAGCACTCTATAGCTTTAGTTCAATATTACATATTTACCAAAACCCAAAGACTAAAATAATATGTAGTTTGATGCTAATAGAATTTTGTGATTTAAAGCAAAAATAAATTCTAAATTTGATAATGAATGTGTAGTCTAATAATGGTATTCATGAACAAAAATTATAAATTGGATCAAAAAGTCCATGACTTTTGGATGCATTCCAACCAACAAGCCCAAGTCAATAATTAAATTTATAATTAGTAGAAATCAGCATCTTCCCAGAGGGATTTTTGTCTCCTAATCAGAAAGTAGTCAGGCTCCTGTATAGTAACTCCTGTGAAGAGATACTTTCAGAATTGTGTGCGTGTGTGTGTGTGCTTGTATGTGTATATTGTGATGATGCTGGAGAACAGAATCACTAATGGTAGGCTTCCAATGTTAGAACTCTAATTTTTCTTAAAAATGTGTTGTTTTACTCAACTTCAAGATATTGACTTACAACCTGGCATTAAGACATTTGAGATTGATTTTATTGCCTATAATTTCATGTTAAAAGTAAGTATTTGTGGGTAGAGAAGTTAGAAATTACTTCTGGATTCTTATTAAATTTTTAGTAGAATGCATACAAGTATATATCTATCTATCTATCATTAACAGCACTTATTCTTAATATAGATTCTCTCTGGATAATAAAGTTGAATGAATCCTTATTAGAAATAATAAATAAGAGATGCTTAGTTTGTCAAAAATAAACAATTATTTTGTAATAGAAATAAAATTATTTTAGGGGCTCCTGGGTGGCTCAACCAGTTAAGTGTCAGACTCTTGGTTTGGGCTCAGATCATGATCTCGTGGTCCTAGGATGGAACTAGGTTTAGAGCTCCCTGTTCGGCGGGGAGTCTACTTGTCCCTCTGCCCCTTCACCTCACTTATGCTCACGCTATCAAATAAATAAATAAAATCTTTAAAAAAGAAATAAAATTATTTCATACAATTCTCATTAACATAAAAGAACCATAATTATGTCACCTCAAAACGTACTCCCTTTCTGTGTTTTAATACTAAAACCAAAATAAATTAAATTAAATTAAAACCATTCCTAAGAATGAAGAAAAATAACATATAACGCAATAAAACCTAATGGAGGCATTGAATGTCTTATCTCTCGTTTTAATTATTTTCTTCTGACATGGATTCTTCTTTTATTTACAAGTTTATTGATGATTTTTTTAGTACACATTCCATTAAAGAAGTGTTGATTAAGGGGTGCCTGGGTAGCTCAGTTGGTTAGGCGACTGCCTTCGACGAGGGTCATGATCCTGGAGTCCCCGGATCGAGTCCCGCATCGGGCTCCCTGCTCAGCGGGGAGTCTGCTTCTCCCTCTGACCCTCCCCCCTCTCATGTGCTCTCTCTCTCTATCTCTCTCTTATTCTCGCTCTCTCAAATAAATAAATAAAATCTTTAAAAAAAATAAGTGTTGATTAAAAGCCCAGTAGCCAGAGGGTTTTAAAACATATCAGGTGGGACGCCTGGGTGGCTCTGTTGGTTAAGCGGCTGCCTTCAGCTCAGGTCATGATCCCAGTGTCCTGAGATCAAGTCCCGCATCGGGCTCCCTGCTCCCCTGGAAGCCTGCTTCTCCCTTTGCCTGCAGCTCCCCCTGCTTGTACTCTCGCTCACTCTCTCTCGCCCATGCTCTCTCTTTCTAGCAAATTAATAAATAAAATCTTAAAAAAAAAAAACATATCAGGTGCACCAACAACAAATAAATAAATTTGCAGTAATATTCCAAGAAAAATGTGACTTGCTCAAAATGACAAGTATTTCTATTAATTGTGGGGAGCTGATTTTTTCTTAGTGAAACAAAACTTTCATTGGAAAAAAGAATATTTCCTATTTTATCTATGTATATGTTTTAATAATTTTTAAATCATTACTTTTTTTTTTTTTAAGTAGGCTCCACACCCAGCAGGGAGCCCAACACATCTCTTAAAGTTATGACCCTGAGATCAAGGCCTGAGCTGAAATCAAGAGTCAGAGATTTAATGGACTGAGCCACCCAGGTGCTCCAAAACCACTACATTTTTAACAAATATCTGCAATAGTCACTTTTTTAATGTCATCAAAGGCTGTATTCATATGAAATGCCTATCTGTACAGAAATGGATAGGTTATTTATTTAATTAGGGTCAGTGATAGATATAATTTTTTATGATTATGTCTTTCTTAAAATTAATTCCCCAATAATGTTTTTTTACCTTCTTGAAAAAATATCCGAAATTAATTCTTTTGTTTTTGTTGCGGCAAAATGTTTCAATGGTTTCTCAGATACCAAGAAGCATGATTATGGGGGATTATACGAAATTTCCATTGACCTATTCAAAAAACTGTGGATCCTGAGTTTCATAGGACAGAGAATAAAATCCTCTCAGGGGCACATCTTTGCTTTCCTTGAACTGGGTATCTCCACCCCTCACACAGGTGGTGTCACTTGGGACCACAGGGTTAGTGTCAAAGATGGAGAAAACTATCAGGTTAAATCTGACAAAAACCTTCTCTGCATCCATGTCTTATGCTTTCGGTTCTAACAAGAGTTTTGAATATGAAGTACTTTTCTGACACTCCCTCCATTTTGCAGGCTAGTTATTATGCAAGTCAGGTTCCAGTGAATTCCAAAACCTCAGGAAAAACTCTAAGATTATACTAGTTGTGCAAAATCTGACTTTAGTATACCACAGCCGACTAACACTTGTTTCCCATGAGGAGCGGAAGGTCACTAGGGATTGACTACACCAAAGTATTATCTGTAAATAGGTTACAGGATAAGAAGAAAGGAAGTCAATTGCTTAGAAAGAAGTTATTGGTAAGTCATGAGGCCAGGTTTTGTGCTCAGGGGCTCTGAAATAAAGGTTTAGGTGGGCAAAACTCTGAAAATGCAATTTTCTTTGGTTTCTCCTGAAGGCCAGATATGGCTGCAGGTTTGAATTTCTGGACATTTTTATGTATGTAGCTTTAGTCCAGCTAATTTTTAGGGCATGAATAAAATATTTCAAATCTCAACTTTTGTGGATTATCAAAATCAATCTTAGAACTGATTTGCCATTACTTAGGGGTAACATAAAGTTTAATTTTATGCTATTTAATATGTTTAATAACTCAGGAGAAGAAGGGAGAGATAGAGTCAAGAAAAAGATATTAAAAATTTACAACACAGAAGAAATTTATAGATTTCCACTAAAGAGTCATTTCATGCCTTAATGTGGCATTAAATGCCTTCCTTGTATATTTCTTCTAATGAAGGAAAGTCCACTTCTCAAAAAATTAAAATTACCCACATTATGGCTATTCTTTATTTTTATTATAAGACTTTTTATCCATAAAAGAGAAAGTGTGAAATCTAAATGTAAATTATATTAGAATTATTTATAGCAAAATAAATATCCTGACCCAATAACATGAATTCCAATATAAAACATTACTGAAGCTCTCTTTTCTTTCCTGATCCCCATTGTTCTGTTTCTTGCTAAATACATCACTGTTCTTATTTTTATCCTTTCTTTGATTTTTATAATTTTTTCACTTATTTAGTTATCCCTAAACAATAGATTATTGTTGCTGTGGATCTTGTTGAAAGACTGTTGAGATAGGTCCCTTTATTATTTCCCCAACAGCCGGAGGTTCATCCTCATTTACCCATCCCTCTTGACTATTTCTGATTAGTTGTGGGGAGGACATGCATCCCTTCCATACCAGAGCAAAAACTATCTGTGTGTATTTACCCTTTTTGTGGCAATCACGAAGACTGCATTTTGAGTGGTAAATTCATACATTGGAAACAGCTGGGATTTCTGAGTCCTTACAAGAAGAAGAGATGTTCTTTGGGGCACTGGATGGCTCAGTCATTAAGCATCAGCCTTTGGCTCAGGTCATGATCCCGGGGTCCTGGGATCGAGCCCCGCATTGGGCTCCCTGCTTGGTGGAAAGCCTGCTTCTCCTTCTTCCTCTCCCCCTGCTTGTGTTCCCTCTCTTGCTGTATCTCCCTCTGTCATATAAATAAAATCTTTAGAAAAGAAAAAAAAAAAAAGAGAAGAGATGCTCTGTATACATCGCTTGACTCACATAAGACTCTGTACAAATAGAAATAAAGCTTTGTTTTGTTACTTGATTGTTATTTCAGGGTAAATTTATGGCTATGGCTTCTCCTCATTTGTGTATTATGCTAAATGTGATTTTCTGTGATCTATTTTTTCCCCTTCAGCAAAGCTCCTACTATCCACCTACAGTGATATTGTAGCTAAAATCTATCCCTTTTCCCTGCTTGACATTACTCTGTTGTTATCATTTTTAAATTTTATTTTATTATGTTATGTTAATCACCATACATTACATCATTAGTTTTCGATGTAGTGTTCCATGATTCATTGTTTGCCTATAACACCCAGTGCTCCATGCAGAACATACCCTCTTTAATACCCATCACCAGGCTAAACCATCCCCCACCCCCTCCCCTCTAGAACCCTCAGTTTGTTTCTCAGAGTCCATAGTCTCTCATGGTTCGCCTCCCCCTCCAATTTCCCCCCCTTCATTTTTCCCTTCCTATTATCTTTTTTTTTTTTAAAACATATAATGTATTATTTGTTTCAGAGGTACAGGTCTGTGATTCATCAGTCTTACATACTCTGTTGTTATCTTGAACAACACTGTGGTAAATGGTCTTATCATATCTGCTGGTGCTCATGTACATCTGGGAATGACAGGTTGGACTGTAGGGTATGAAAATGTTCAACACCACAACATAGAACCTGAATGTTTTCTTAAAAGGGTTATAGTAATCCATCTCCATAACACTTGTGCATAACTGTCTCTTTTGTTCCAAATACTCACCAGTAATGGGATTGCTAGATGTTTTCATGGAGTGGATGTAAAATAGTATCCCATTATGCTCTTAGTTTTTGTTTCCTTCATTTCACTGAGGTTGAGCAAGTTTTCATATGTTCAGGTACTCAAATGTTTAATTGGACAAATACGATACGTCTGTGAAATACTCATTGAGGTAATTTGCTCATTTTTCTATTGGATTATTTTTCTTATTGATTTGTGATTCTTCATGTATTTTGGATGCCAGTCCTTTCTTAATTACATGTTCAGCAAGTATCTTCTATTTTGTGGCATATGTTTTTATTTCATTTATTGTATTTTTTAAAGATTATTTATTTATTTATTTATTTATTTGAGAGAGAGGGAGAGAGAGAGAGAGAGAACACAAGAGAAAGCATGAGCAAGCAGGAGCTGGGGCAGGGGGAAGGGAAGGGCGGAGGGAGAGGGAGAAGCAGACTCCCCTCTGAGCAGGGAGCCCAACATGGGGCTCAATCCCAGAATCATGACCTGAGCCTAAGCAGATGTTTAACTGACTAGCCACCCTGGCACCCCTCATTTATTGTACTTTTTGATCAAAAAAAAAAAAATCTTAACTTTAGAATGGTTGACTATTTTAATATTTTCCAATATGTTCAGTGCTTTTTTATCTTAATGTTTAAAAATACTTGCTTATTCAAGTCATAAAAATATTGTCTTGTATTTTCATCTAAGTTCTTAATGTTTTGCTTTTCATATTGTCATTAATTTTTCTGGTATTAATTTTTGTCCATGATGTGTGGTAGTCAATTATATTCTGTGCATATGGATAATCAATTTTCTTTTTTCTTATTACCATAGAATTCACCATTCTATATTGAACTTAAATGCAATATCCATCATATGTCAATGCTTTTATGAAAAGAGATCTCTCATTCAGGTCTTTACTCTGTACACTTGGTTGACTTATTATTCCCTCTGTTGTTACCCAAACTTCTTAATTACTATAATTTTAAAATAATTCTGGATACCTGATAGGGCAAGTTCACTCATCTAGTTGTTATTACTCAAAAACCTTTGAGCAAATCTTTGATCTTTCTCTTTATATAACTTTTAGAATCAGATTGTCAAGTTTCAAGAAAAATGCTATTTTATTGATTGATTGATTGATTGAGGCTTTGCATTACCTTTAGTACCTCATTCACAGAAATTTTACTTTTGTTTCTATGCACTCTTTTTTGTTGCTATTTTAAACAATTCATAAAATTATATTTTCTAATTCTTTTATGCTGCTGTATATACCTGTAATCTATTTTCAATATTCATTTATATCTAACAACCTTGATAAACTTATTAATTCAATTTTGTTTAATAATATGGCTAATTTCTAAAATCATTTTTGGCAGAATTGCTATCTCTTACATTTAAATAAGCTTTACTGCATTATCAGGTAAGGAATTAGGATTTTAAAAAATTAAATTGTTATATCATCATTTGCTTGTTAGTTGTCTGAATCCACATTCCTAATCTTCAAACACGTAAGTACACTTTCATCCATAGAATGTCAAGACAGAAAATACCAGCTCATCACAAACTCCAGAGATTCTTGCTTTTGTCCGATGGTAGAGTGTTCCATATATCCCCTAATGTTCACGTCTCAACTAAAATGGGAAATAAGAGAATTTAAAGGCACACTTAGCATTAGCATAGGAGCAAAAAGGCAGTTGATGAAGAGTTGACTTAAAAAAAAATCTATATGGAATTGGTCAGTAATCGTTAAGTGATAGAGACATTTTTATTAAGACTCTTATTTTGAGGGATCCTGGGTGGCTCAGTCAATTAAGCATCTACCTTCAGCTCAGGTCCTGATCCCAGGACCCTGGGTTCAAGCCCTGCATCAGGCTCCCTGCTCAGTGGGGAGCCTGCTTCTCCCTCTCCCTCTGACCCTCCCCCTGCTTGTTATCTTTCTCGCTCTCTCTCTCTCTCAATCAAATAAATAAACAAATCTTTTTTTTTAAATACTCTTATTTTGAAATAAATTTAGAATCATGGAGTTATAAAAAATTTGCATCCCTCATCCTGCTTTCCCTATAGTTAACATCTTACCTCACCATGGTGCATTTGCCAAAACTAAGAAATTAACTTTGATACAATTGGATTAACTAAACTACAGATGTTATTCATATTTCACCAGTTTTTACACTAATGTTCTTCTTTTAATTCTGTGCAAGGATGTAGTACAGAATATCCTGTCGCATTTAGTTATTACATCTCCTTAGAAACCTCATATCTGTGACATTTCTCAATGTGTCTTTGTTTTTCATGCTTTTAAACTTTTGAAGATACTAGGTAGCTGTTTTCCATAATGTCTTTCGATTTGGGTTCAACTGATATTTTCTATACATTTTTTTTTAAGATTTTATTTATTTGACAGAGAGAGACACAGTGAGAGAGGGAACACAAGCAGGGGGAGTGGGAGTGGGAGAAGCAGGCTTCCCGCGGAGCAGGGAGCCTGATGCGGGGCTTGATCCCAGGACCCTAATGATCATGACCTGAGCCGAAGGCAGACGCTTAACGACTGAGCCACCCAGGCACCCCTGAACTGATATTTTCTTACGATTAGATGATGTTATGAATATTGGAGACAATGCCAGAGAGGTGAAATGCCCTTCTCACTGCATCCTATCAGGAGGTAGATGATACTTACCTTGAATAATAACTGATTATTAATTACCTCGGATAATAACTTTGAGCTCTTTGTTAGTGATGTCTGCCAGGTTTTTCTACACTAAAATTGCATTTTTTTCATTTTGCTTATACTGTTTATTAAAAGGGATTTACTAAGTCCAACCTATACTCAAAGGAGGGCAATTAAGCCCTCCTGGAGGAAAGAATAGCAAAGAATTTGTGACCATATGGTAAAACCACCACAGTAATTAAGAAATATTTTGGTGAGATATTTTAGAAGACTCTACTTGTACCGTGTACTTTTCACCTCAAAATATATTTCACTGAACTCCTGGTAGCAAATTTTTCTAAAGGCAAGTCATGATTGTAATTGTTGAACATACTTTTGTCACTTCAAGTTACAATGCTAATAAAGAGACAAAAATAACAATAGTAACTAAAAGAATTGCAAGTTTGAGTGCTGCAGTTACAACACAGGTTATTCCAAAAACGTGAGAAAACATGGAATTCTGTGGGTATGTGGGAAGTATTTTTTAATTGTTTTAGATAGAAATTATAATATAGAGGGGCGCCTGGGTGGCTCAGTCGTCAAGCGTCTGCCTTCGGCTCAGGTCATGATCCCAGGGTCCTGGGATCGAGCCCCGCATCGGGCTCCTTGCCCTTTGGGAAGCCTGCTTCTCCCTCTCCCACTCCCCCTGCTTGTGTTCCCTCTCTCGCTGTCTCTCTCTGTCAAATAAGTAAATAAATAAAATCTTTAAAAAATAATAAAATAAAAATAGAAATTATAATATAGAAATGGAAGATCTCCATGAGGTTAAGGATTATAGTCATTCTTTTTTTTTTTTTTTTAAGATTTTATTTATTTATTTGACAGAGAGCACAAGCATGGGGAGCGGCAGGCAGAGGGAGAGGGAGAAACGGACTCCCTACAGAGAAGATCATGACCTGAGCCAAAGGCAGACTCTTAACCGACTGAGTCACCCAGGCGCCCGTGATTGTAGTCATTCTTTTTCCTTATTTTTTACTTTTTACTCTTTTACTTGCACAGGATTTGATCCATGGTATGTTGTTGAAATGTCAAATGAAAGAGAGAATGCAAAAACCACCCCCCCCACACACAAAAAAAAACTCTTATACAGAAATGATAAACTGAACGTATTAAGGATTTATTACCTTGCAGGTTAAATAGAGACAACAAATAACCAAGAAAAATATAATTAAAAAGTATGAAATTTTCTGAAGAACTGAAATTCAGAAAAGCAAGATTATTCAAATTCCCCCCCCCAAATCAGCATTGTTTAACCCAGAACCTATGTGTTTTCTCTTATCAAAATCAAGTTTACCCACAGATTATGATAACCATGGATAATTTATGCAGGAGATGTGTATGAATGTGTGGGGGGTGTGGGTGAGGAGGTATTGGTTAAGAACTGTGAATGTCAATGAAATAGTAGTTTTCAAATATTCATTCCTTCACCATTTATTTATTGAGTATTTACAATGCAAAATATTCTATGTGGTAAATCAGTAAAAGAGGTACAGCCCAGTCCTGGATTTCATAGAACTTCATTTCCCATATTGTTCAATATATTTAGTTAAGTAAGTAACATCTAAGAGAAATTATAAATAAAAAATATAAATATCATTGCTTTTGACAGCATAACACTGTAAGGCTTTAGCTAACATTAGTTTGTGTGAATAATCCTCAAGGATTTCTGTATCCTTCTTGCTGTGGTTACGTACCATAGCTGTGGTATAAAAGATAGAAAGATGCATTGTTAAAAAGTTTAAAGTAGTTAAATTTTCAAATTACAAATTGTGTGGCTTTAAGCAAACTACAGACATTCCCTGCTCCTTCGATTATTCGTCTATAAAATGATCTTTGTAATGGAGAAAACTTGCAGATGAGTGGATTTTTCAGTGGATTTTTGAACCCCTCGGTTCAAGCAGTATAATCCCTCTGCTTAGATAAACAGTTACCTCTTTTCGAAAAACAGTGAAATTTAGGGAATAGACCTGGTGTCACCCCTGGGTTCTTGGAGAAAAACACCCTAATCTAGAATACTAAAAGCTTTCTAAACTCAAACAGTTAAAAAAATAAAAAAAAAAAGATTTCTATCTATTCTTTCCTAAAATTTAAAACTGCCCCCAAAATTGTACATGATTTTCAAAGCAGATTCGGATGGAGACGGGAGGCTGTGCTCCTAACACTTTATATTCCTTCAAGGATCTTTGCTAGAGGCGGCCACTGGTGTATATTAAATACCTAATGAGAGCATGAGTATACAACTGGGCAATGACCAGACCATCTATGACAATAGAGATCTGACTCACAACCTCTGCAACACCCAGCCCAGGACGCCAAACTACACTGAAGTAATCTGTCCAGAATTCCAAAATTGTCAGGACATGGCCGGTGATTGCCAGGTCCCCTGCCTACCTGTTCATGTTTGTCCCACTTTAAACTCAGGGCCAACAAGAGAAAGTCAAATATGCCTCCCAAACTTAACACAGAGATATCCCACTTCTAGTTAACCCTCCTAAATTTCCTTGTGACAATACCCTTTATTCAGAGCGTAACTGAACTCTTTTATTTTTTTTCTCTTTAAAGCTTTCCCATTCCCCTGTCTGCCTTTGAATCCCTACCAAACACAGTGATGTGGCTGAACTTTTCTATAGCAAGTTCTCAGTAAATAGCCTATATTTGCTCTCATTAGAGTAGTGTCCACTTATTTCAACATTAAGGTGTGATGGTGTAGGGAAAAAACAGACAAAAATTATAGATTAAAAGAAACATAACAAAACACTGTAGTGATGACATTTTCAACTCACTTTAAAAAGAGTGCGGAGTTAGTGGTGTGAAAAATCATCGTGAACAACATCCCCTCCATTGACTCATGCATTAATTATTTATACATACGACACCTGAGCATATACATATATATATGTATATACGGATATATATACATATATTTTACTTAGAAGAATCGCTTTTGCATTCGCTCCCACAGCTTTCTTCGGCCAAGGCGGCAAGTGATGGCTTAAAACTTTTTTGTCCTCTGTTATGGTCTTCTCTGAATTCAGCCATCTAGAGGGCTGCCTTTACCTAATATGAACAAAAAAAAAGTATATGCTAGCAGTGCGTCTGCACATGAGCATACAGCAATGCCATTTGAAAAAAAAATACATCTTAAGTAGGAAGTTCTGTTTTAGAGGAAATTCATGAAAAGAAAATATAAAAACACATTTTAAATCTGAAAAATTCTTTATAATGCACTGCTTTGCGTGGGTGCGGAGAGGAGTGGGACTGGGGAAATTAGTGGCAGTGATTATTAAAGTGTCCAATATCAAAAGCCTGCACACTTGAGATTCTATTACTTGGGAAACTTTGTAATACTACCTGTGTTCTCATCTCCATAAAATAGCAATGACCATTTGGGAAACTCAGTAAAAGCTGATGTTCCATGTTTTCTCCCTATGCTAAAGTCCTCCCCAGGGGCTAAATAGATTTACTAAACCACATGTTGTTTACGCAATTTTTGTGCCAAAGCATTAATGAGACTCCTATGGGTAATGATGCTTTGCCAAAATATTGGTTCTTCAGTTCAATATCACCTTTATTCTTAGCAATACACTTATTTGTTGAATCTATGTTTTAAAAAAAAACAAATAGGTTATAATTCAGCATATCACAAAATACTCAAATTTTCTTGTTGAATTGAATTCCTTTACATAAAATTTAAGCAAAAATCTATTTCAGAATCACTATACTGGAGAGAAAATAAACACATAAACAATAGTAAACTTTGATTCATTACATTCAGTGCAGATGAGAAAAGTAGCCTGACACTTTGTCTAGATTCCAAATTAAAAAAAAATTTTAAAAATGTGTAAAGTGAAGGTCATTAAGGAATTTAAATTGCCTATATATTTGGATTACAGAAAACGTTTACTTTAAGTTTGAATGATCAAACATCATTTTTAATAAGAAGAAAAAAAGGAGTTTAATAAAGTTTAAATCTCCTTTTTAATAATACTTTTCTCAATACCCGTTAGCAATTCCAAGACCCTAAAAGCTTTGAAAACCAAAAGCTTTTTGTTGTTGCTGCTGAGGTTTTGTACCAATTCACTGGCAGCAAAACTAGCCTTGCGCGGCCATGAGGCTATTTTTGGTAATTATTTTGCCCGCATTCAGTGATTATTCATACATTATCAACAATAGGAGAATATTTGATTATAGAGTGCAGCCTTGGATCTTGATATGTTTATGATATTTATGCCACGTATTATTATGTTAAAATCCAAAAACACTCTGCATTCTGAAACATTTGTGGCCCAATATTTTGGAGAAGGAGTTGTTAAGGAATTCTTAAAATGTATTAGTGATGTATTTGAGCAAAGAAATGAAACAAACAAAAACAAACAAACAAATGATGATCTCTAGGGATTTCCTTGGACTTAAAGGAAAGTAATTTTAGAAGGCCAGCTTCCAAGAAGAAACACCAAGAGGAAAGGAGTCCTGTCTGAGAATGTGATATTGTTGACTGTGTTGGGCTATCTTATAAACTCCCTTAAAAATTCCCAAACCCTCTTCATTTGGAAGATAGCTGTACTGGAAAGGATTTGGAAAATGTATTTCTATATATTCCCAGAGATCTTAGAAAAATTGTTAATTCTCATATCTTCCTATTTCTTGATTTCTTTATATATAATTTATAAGTTATTTATGTAAAATTGCTGGGCTAGATCATACTCCACAATAGTATTTAATTTATTCTATAAAATGTCAGTATAGCAAAGCCATAATATGAAAAATAATATTAATAACAATACCTACATTTTTAATGTTAACTAGTTTCTGGCATTATGCTAAATAGATAGATAGATAGATAGATAGATAGATAGATACCATTAGTATAATATTAGTATTAGTATAAATATATACAATATATCAGGGCAGATAGCTCTCAAAAAAATGAGTATCTATTAGAATGACAGCACTGAATATGTGATCTCTGACATAATTTTCCTATGTTTACATTCTTCTATGCTTCTTTGGTATTCATTTTTCTGTTTTTTTTCCCCATAACTTGCATATTCCTCCATTTCCTGTGTTCATTGTTTTTTTTTTCCTCCTGCAGCTTCCATAACTCCAGTCATTAATAAAGATTTCTCACCGTTCCACTTAGAAAACAGAGTGAAATGCAACAGAAAGAGATCAAAGACATCACCATGCATTTGTTAATTATTTCTACAAATAAGACAAGCTATGTGATCTCCCAGTGTACATTTCTAAAGGCTACACAATGTTGACACACTCCACTGTTGCCATAAAACTAAGCTTTATTTCTTTATGATTTGAGTTCACTTTACGAATATCCAGAGTAGGGGTGCCTGGGTGGCTTAGTCGGTTAAGGTCAATCATGACCCTAACACACTCTTGATTTTGGCTCAGAGCATGATGGCAGGGTCATAATCTCAGAGTCTTGAGATCAAGACACTTTGGGCTCCCTGCTCAGCAGGGAGTCTGCTTGAGATTCCCTCTCTCCCTCTACCCCTCCCTCCACTCATGTGAGCACGTGCATGCATGCACACTCTCTCTCTCTCAAATAGATAAATCTTTAAAAAAATATACCCAGAGTAGTTTCCTTTGTCTACAAATTCCTCAAAAAGTTTTAAATAGCAGGTCTATTTGGCATAGTTGATATGCACATTCAGAAGGCCAAGTATCAATTCTGTGTCTCTTTGATGGCTTACATTCGAAATAAAACTCATTATCTTGGGGCGCCTGAGTGGCTCAGTTGGTTAAGCAACTGCCTTCGGCTCAGGTCATGATCTCAGGGTCCTGGGATCCAGCCCCACATCAGGCTCCCTGCTCGGCGGGAAGCCTGTTTCTCCCTCTCCCACTTCCCCTGCTTGTGTTCCCTCTCTCGTTGTCTCTCTCTCTGTCAAATAAATAAATAAAATCTTAAAAAAAAAAAAAAACTCATTATCTTTTGTTCTCTCTGCACCACAAATGTGAAAAATTGATGTGTGATTCTATTCATGTCACTAAAAATAAGTCTGCCCTTCCTTTTTGTCCTGACATAGAAAAAAAGAATAAAATGATGAAAAATATTGGAAAGGGTGAAGAAAGAATATAGTATTCTTCTGGATAGAAGAGCATATTATAGCAATATAATGTTGGTTTATATGATACTAAAACAAAATTAGCTCTAAGAATTTTATTGTTTCTGAATAAACAATTTCAAGTTACTATACTATATATTCTTATGTCAATGAATTTTTAAAGAAGACTATTCAGTGGGGTCCCTAAGTAATTCTGAATAGAATTCATACTAATGCTATAATGATTAAATATTCCGCATAGATGTCACACAGACCAGTTTCTACAATATATTGGTTTTGTAATTTGAGAAAAGTACTTACTCTTTCCTACTCTGGATTTCCATTTCTATAAATTGGTTATATCTCACTGCTTTTTATAAATATTAAATATATAAAGATATATATAATATATATTCACGCTAATCATATACTAACAGTATACATATACGGAGAGAGAGAATTTAGCACAATGCCAGAATCTAACATTAAAAATGTAGGTACTGCTATTAATATTATTTTTTCATATATGACTTTGTTACACTGACATTTTACAGAAGAAATTAAATACTATTATTGATTATGATCTAGCCCAGCAATTTTACACGAAGAAAATATAAATTAAAAAACAAATTGTATATAAGGAAATCAAGAAATAGAAAGATATGAGAATTAACAATTTTTCTATTTGGTTTATATTGAAAATTACATACTGTGGGCAATTTTGCCATTACCAAAGGCTACAGAATAAATATCTCTAAAAGGCATATACACAGTAAAAAACAAAATGTAACCTTAATGCTGTGGAAAAATAAACACTGAGTTTCCAAGTTTTTATACATTAAAGCATTAAAGAAAATTTACCAAAAAAAAATACAATTTAGCAAAAATGCTCTTGTAATTTAAGTTTTAACAGACGTGAAAGAAGAGGAGAGATAAAAGAAAAATATGCAAAAGCACAATACTCATGTAAAAAGTGAAATTAAGTCGTAATTGCTCTTCAGCCACTTCATGGTGACATTATCACAGTTCTTTTAAAAAGGTGATAAGAAATAATATTGACATGTTTCCCTTAAAATAGAAATTGACCAAATCAAGGTAATCTTTAGTTTTTGCATCTAGTGTCTGATAAATTTGATAAATAATGATCAACCTAGTTCTATTGTTACAAAGGGATGACAATAAACCTCACCTGCTATCAGTTTAGACACAATGGAAATTAGGTTGCCCTCTGGGAGTCAAATAGGAAAACCCAAACCCAATGGATGTGCTTAACCATCAGTGTAATTATACCAAACAATTATCTATGAAGATATGAATGAAGATAGTCTCTCCTCCCATGACTCCATACTCACAAAGAATCTTTGTAACTTGAATTTGGCTTCCAGTGCAACTTAAATTCAGAAAGCAAAGGCACTAAGCAGCTAAAGACAACATGTAATCTGTTTGGCAGTCGCTATCTCAGTGTTAATAAATAAACAAGCAATGCTTTTAAATAGACCAGTTGACTCTACCATCATCTCTCTGCTCTCATTGCTATCTGTATCTAGCATCAATCTATCCATCCTCACTCTATCTATCATAACAGATCATTCTCTTTCCACCCATCCCCTCTTACTTCCATTTATCTATATATCTGTGCATGACGTTGGCTAATGTAAGATTAGATGCCTAAGTTGGAATCATTTACTTTCTGTGGTTAGCTTACTGAAGTGAGAAACACTTTAACTCCTTTCTAGGGGATCAATATAATGGTGGTGTTCATACAGAAAACTCCACTGAATCTCTACTAAGACTCACAAATCTTACTTTTTTAGAAAGAAACAATATCTTGAGATAACTATAGTATTCACATAAAGTGTTCATTGGATCTCCCTTTCATTTGTAATAGAACTCTATATAGTGTGCAAGTAAACGATTTGGCATAGAATAATTTAGTTTGGGTATTTTTTCATTTATATTTAGGGCTTTATCTCAAGGAACAGTCTTCAAATTGCTAGTGCAAGTGTCATGTATAAGAAGCAGTTGCTACAGACCAGCAGGGTTGAAATATCTGTTATAGAATCCAAGAACACGTGCTCGCTTTGGCAGCACATATACTAGAATCCAGGAACACTGCTCTGACAGGAAATGGTATCTTTGACCAAAGTCCTCATCGAAAACAGGAGGTGACTGCAGTACTCCTAGACTTCCTCTATAAGGGAAAAAGGAAGGGGGAAAGGACAATTCCAGACTTCAAGCTCTATTACAAAGCTGTCATCATCAAGACAGTATGGTACTGGCACAAAAACAGACACATAGATCAATGGAACAGAATAGAGAGCCCAGAAATGGACCCTCAACTCTATGGTCAACTAATCTTCAAAAAGGAGGAAAAAATATGCAATGGAAAAGAGACAGTCTCTTCAATAAATGGTGTTGGGAAAATTGGACAGCCACATGCAGAAGAATGAAACTGGACCATTTCCTTACACCACACACAAAAATAGACTCAAAATGGTTGAAAGACCTCAATGTGAGACAGGAGTCCATCAAAATCCTAAAGGAGAACACAGGCAGCAACCTCTTCTACCTCAACTGCAGCAACTTCTCCCTAGAAACATCACCAAAGGCAAGGGAAGCAAGGGCAAAACTGAATACTGGGACTTCATCAAGATAAAAAGCTTTTGCACAGCAAAAGAAACAGTCAACAAAACCAAAAGACAACCGACAGAATGTGAGAAGATATTTGCAAATGACATATCAGATAAAGGGCTAGTATCCAAAATCTATAAAGAACTTATCAAACTCAACACCCAAAGAACAAATGATCCAATCAAGAAATGGGCAGAAGACATGAACAGACATTTTTCCACAGAAGACATCCAAATAGCCAACAGACATGTGAAAAAGTGCTCAACATTGCTGGGCATCAGGGAAATCCAAATGAAAACCTTAATGAGATACCACCTCACACCAGTCAGAATGACTAAAATTAACAAGTTGGGAAACCACAGATGTTGGTGGAGATGCGGAGAAAGGGGAACCCTCCTACACTGTTGGTGGGAATGCAAGCTGGTGCAGCCACTTTGGAAAACAGTACGGAGGTTCTTCAAAAAGTTGAAAGTAGAGCTACCGTATGACCCAGCAATTGCACTACTGGAAATTTACCCCAAAGATAGAAATGTAGGGACCCAAAGGGTTATGTGCACCCCGATGTTTATAGCAGCAATGTCCACAATAGCCAAACTATGGAAAGAGCCAAGATATCCATCTACAGATGAATGGATAAAGAAGAAGTGGTATATATATACAATGGAATATTATGCAGCCACCAAAAGGATGAGATCTTGCCATTTGCAACGACATGGATGGAACTGGAGGGTATCATGCTAAGCGAAATAAGTCAATCAGGGAAAGACATGTATCATATGATCTCACTGATATTAGGAATTCTTAATCTCAAGAAACAAATTGAGGGTTGCTGGAGTGGTGGGGGTGGAAGGGATGGGATGGCTGGGTGATAGACATTGGGAAGGTATGTGCTATGGTGAGTGCTGTGAATTGTGTAAGACTGTTGAATCACAGACCTGTACCTCTGAAACAAATAATACATTATATGGTAGCAGGAAAAAAGAAGAAGAAGAAGAAGATGGCAGGAAGGGAAAAATGAGGGTTCTAGAGGGGAGAGGGGTGGGGGGATGGGTTAGCCTGGTGACAGGTATTAATGAGGGCATGTACTGAATGGAGCACTGGGTGTTATACACAAACAATGAACCATGGAACACTGTATCAAAAACTAATGATGTAATGTATGGTGACTAACATAACATAATGAAATTTAAAAAAAAAAAAAAGAAAAATAAAACAAAACATGGCTTGACTATTCACACTGGAAGCTCAGAAGCAGGCTTTCTCCAAGAGGAGGAAAGGAGCTAATCACAGGTATTCTTTTTGGGATACAGAGAAGGCATTTGACCCTAGGCCAGAGATCTAGTTACATTATTTCATTTATTCTTCACAACTCTGTGAGGTGGTTATTATTATTATCTCCTGTTCCCTGTCTGGGGTTCCTTAGGCTCAACCTACTAGGCAGGCAGTCTGTGGCCTGGGCTTTACCAAGGACATGGGACAGGAAATAGGGCATGCAGCAGGGCAGCCTCTGGGGTTTTTCTTCAATGAGACTCATAGGAGATCACAAACCATACAGCTATTCTCTGGAGCACCCATGTGATAGGCCAGGTGCAAGGAAAGGAGACACAGTAGGTGGCACTTGCCTGGCTTAGAAGCCCTATGTCTCAAAGAGGAGGTGATATCTCTTGTGAGAGTTTGAGAGGCAAGACTTCCAGGATCTCAACAGGGCAATGCCCAGTTGTTAAGATCCACTGCCCTCAGGACAGCCTCAAAGCTATTGCTTCTCATTAAATATTCTCACTAAATAGTTTATTAATTTATCTTGTGTCCAGATGTAATTTGCTTATTTGAGATCATGTTGCTATAGGCAATGCTGCCTGGTTCCACAACTGACATCCTACCTTTATAGGAGAAAGAGAGATGGAAACATATTTGTCCAAAGAGTAGGGAAAAGGATTTTGTTAACTCTACTCAACATTTCCGAATAGGTATGAGGAGGCTGATGGTCAAAGGCAGTACTGACTTTCTCAACATCACACAACTGTAATATGACAGAATGTGACTTAATTCCCTGTCTGTCAGAGCTCCAGACTTTTGCTGAGATTAACACTTGTTTATCTCAGCTCTGTACCTGTCTTACTTTGCCCAGCCCAGCCAAAGTGCATGACTTAAAATTGCATCGCTTTCACATGGGCCCAAATGCCTTATCTATCAGAGAGAATTAAAGCTTTTATGAATGTCTGAATAAGTCTTACCTATTTCCTATGGTACTGGACAGATAATATTGAAAATAGCCACTATCTATGATATGTCAGCATTCGTAATATATATGCCACTTAACGCAATAGTATCTGCATCAAGTAATTCATCTTAAGGAATTAATCACACTAAAGCACAATTATTTTTAAAAAAATAACAAAAAATAGGGCAACTGGGTCGCTCAGTTGGTTAAACGTCTGCCTTCAGCTCAGGTCATGATCCCGGGGTCATGGGATGGAGCCCCGTGTGGGCTCCCTGCTCAGCGGGCAGCCTGCTTCTCCCTTCCCCGCTCCCCCTGCTTATGCTCTCTCTTTCTTTCTCTCTGACAAATAAGTAAGTAAAAAATCTTAAAAAAATAAAAAATAAATAAAAATAACAAAAATTAGAGAAGGCAAACACAATCCAGAAGATTATTGGTACACAGAATAATTTTTAAATGAATGCGATAGAGTTGCTACTACAATAATCTTGAAATTTTAAGTGAAATAGATTAAATTCTTTGAAAAATGTGTTACTCAAAACCAACTTTTTTTAAAAAAGATTTTGTTTATTTGAAAAAGAACGAGAGATAGAGAGAGCATGAGCAGAGGGGAGGGGCCGTGGAAGCAGACTCCCTGATAAGCTGGGAGACTGACACAGGGTTTAATCCCCAGACCCTAAAATCATGACCTGAGCCAAAGGCAGATGCTTAACCGACTGAGCCACCCAGGCACCCCTCAAAAACAAACATTTTATAAATAAAAACTAACTAGAGCCAAAGATACTACAAATAAAAGGAACAATAAGAATAATATGTTTATATCTGAGGTTAAAGGTCAAGGTTTCCTAAGGTGCAAAATATATAAAGAAAAATATGATAAATTTATCTGGATCAAAATTAAGAATAAAAGCTGAAAGTCATTCACAGTGGGAAAAAAGAACACAAATGATTAATGAACATAAGAAATTATGTTTTTCATCATAATAATACATGAATAACAATTTATAAAAATAAACCATTTTACCAACCATTAGATGGTCAACATTTTAACATTTTTAGCAGATCATTCATCCAAAGAATTAGAAAATAAGCAGTCGTTTACTGCTGGTAGGAGTACAATGCTATGGCTAATTTGGAGGGCAATTTCACAGTAATCTCAAAAAAAAAATAAATAAAAACCCTCTAGGACCACATCAAAGAATGTTCAAAAATACACTAACCAGTGAATTGTTTATAATAATTATTACAATTAAACTGGGAAAAAAATCTTAAATGTACCTCAATGAGGAAGTGTTAACTAAACAATTTATATTTGTAAATATTATACAGAAATAAAAAGAAAATTTAAATTTATTTTGTCTAAGTCTATTTGAGCTACTATAATAAAATACCATAGACTGGGTGGATTATAAACAACAGGATTTATTTCTGACAGCTCTAGAGACTGGGAAGTCCAAGATCAAGGTATTGCTGATACAGTTGGTGTCTAATGAAGACTGACCTCCTAGTTCATAGTCCAGTATTTTCAGTGTGTTCTCATGTGATACAGGGGTTCTCTAGGTTCTCTTTTATAAGACACTCATGTCATTCATGAGGTCTCTGTGCACATGACGTAAGCACCTCTCAAAGTCTCCCCTCCAAATACCATCACAATGGAGATTAAGCTTCAACATATGAATTTGGTGGGGGGAGGACAACAGCATTCAGTCTCTATCACTACTGACATAGAATATCTTTAAGATGAATAAACGAGTTGAAACGTATTTGGAGAAATACTGCATTTATATAAAATCTAAACAACCTCATGACTCTACTAAACATTTCCCTATCAGCAAAAAGCAGAAATTAAATTTTCAGAGGTTGGAGAGCATAAAAAATATTTCATATGTGTACACTGTATGAAATACTAAGAAAGACACTATACTTTCAACGAATTGACAGTAGCCAAAACAAATGAAAAATCTATTTAAAATAGAAGCTTAAATTTAAGGTATTTAAATCAATATCAGTATAAAAATACTGCAATAAAAATGTATGTTGCAGAAATTAGTATTAACAATCTATTTCTTTTTTAAAATTTTATCTTATTATGCTATGTTAGTCACATACAGTACATCACTAGTTTTTGATGTAGTGTTCCATGATTCATTGTTTGCGTATAACACCCAGTGTTCCATGCAATACGTGCCTTCCTTAATACCCATCACTCTGCTAACCCATCCCCCCACCCCTTCCCCTCTAAAACCCTCAGTTTGTTTCTCGGAGTCCATAGTCTCTCATTGTTGGTGTCCCCCACCCCCAGTCTCCCCCCCTTCATTTTTCCCTTCCTTCTCCTAATGTCCTCCATGCTATTCCTTATGTTCCACAAATAAGTGAAACCACATGATAACTGACTTTCTCTGCTTGACTTATTTCACTTAGCATAATCTCCTCCAGTCCCATCCATGTTGATGCGAAAGTTGGGTATTCATCCTTTCTGATGGCTGAGTAATATTCCATTGTATATATGAACCACATCTTCTTAATCCATTCGTCTGTTGAAGGACATCTCTGCTCTTTCCACCGTTTGGCTATTGTGAACATTGCTGTTATTTCTAAACTTTACATCTTATGTAATGGGGAAGATGGGTTAAAATAAAACTTATTAAAATAAAACTATAATTATTTTCTTGGCATTTGTAAAATGGAAAAATATATATTTTAAATCTTAACAAGTAAGTAGTAGAATAAATGTACTTTCTGTAAAAAGTAGCAAAGAAAACTTTTTTTTTAAGAGACAGAGAAAGAGAGAGAGAGAGAGAGCACAGTGTGGATGGGCAGAGAGTGAGGGAGAGACAGAATCTTAAGCAGGCTCCACACCTGGCACAGAGCCCAACACGGGGCTTGATCTCCTAAACCTGAGATCAGGACCTGAGCTAAAATCAAGAGTCAGAATGTTTAACCAATTAAGCCACCCAAGCACCCCAAGAAAACATTTTTTTTTTAAACAGTGAACAGACAAATACTGTTATATAAGTAAATAAATGTCAAGAATAAAAAAAATTGTCTGCCATGCCCATGTTACTTTTCTGTCTCAAAAATAAAGATTGGATAGTTTTATCCTTTAAGAGTTTTACTTTCTACATGGCTTACCTTACAATTGATCTACCATTTTTTATGATCAACTTCATATAAAACATATTCATAAAAAATTTCCCATAATTATTCCAATTAGATACTATTTGAATACTATAAATGAGGAGGCATCATTAGAAATTTGCATTTTGTTATAATACTAAATTTTGTTGTCTATTAAATATTAAACATTGTTTATTTAATTCTTTGGAAATCTTCCTTTTCAAATCTATATTTCCCAAAATAAAATGTTCATCATAGCTTTTTAATTACTTTTCCAAAACCAGACTTCTATGTATGACATAAACAAACTCAATTGGAAGCAAAAAAATGCAAAGTTTTACACTGTGGATGGTATAAAGTGGTATAATTGGTTAAGTATTAGGTTCCCACAGAAGTTTGTATTAGTGTACTCAAAGACACAGATGGACTATTTAAGAAATTGAAGGTTCATCTTTGTGCACTGTTGGTGGGAATGTAAATTGGTGCAGCCACTGTGGAAAACAATATTGAGGTTTCTCAAAAAAAACTAAAAATATAAATATCATATGATCCAGTAATTTCACTGTTGGGTATTTACCCAAAGAAAATGAAAACAATAATTTATTTATTTATTTATTTTTTAAAGATTTTATTTATTTATTTGACAGAGAAAGACACAGCGAGAGAGGGAACACAAACGGGGAGTGGGAGAGGGAGAAGCAGACTCCCTGCTGAGCAGGGAGCCCGATGCGGGACTCGATCCAGGGACTCCAGGATCATGACCTGAGCCAAAGGCAGTCACTTAACCAACTGAGCCACCCAGGTGCCCGAAAACAATAATTTTAAAAGATATATGCACCCCTATGTTTACTGCAGCATTAGTTACAATAGCAAGATATGGAAGCAGCCCAGACATCCTTTGATACATAATAGATCCTTTGATAAAAGATATGACATATATATATGTATATATATAGGATGGAATGTAACTCTGCCATAAAAAAGGATGAGATCTTGCCATTTGAGACAACGTGGATGGACCTAAAGTGTATTATGATAAGTGAAATACGTCAGGCAGAGAAAGACAAATACCACATGATTTCACTTATATGTAAAATCTGTAAAACAAAACAAACAAACGAAAAGCAGAAACAGACCCATGATACAGAAAACAAACTGATGGTTGTCAGTGGGGCAGAAAGTGGAGGGATGGGCAAAATGGGTGCAGGGGAGTGAGAGATACAAGCTTCCAATTCTGGAATTAATAGGTTCCAGGGAGAAAAGGTACAGCAAACGGCATATGGTCAATGATATTATAATAGCATTGTATGACGACAGGAGTAACTATACTTGTGGTGAGCATAGTGTAATGTACAGAGTTTCAAATTACTATGTTGTACATCTGAAACTACTGTAACATTGAGTATCAATTATCCTTCAGTTTAAAGAAGGAAAAATTAAAAATATATTATTAATTTAAAAATATAAACAATATTTCAAAATTATAGTAAATTAAACAAACCTGATATAATAAAATTAGAGAAGACAATATTTAGAAAAAGAGATGTAAAATATATATTGGAGCATTCATAGTAAAATTGATAAATTCATAGACTAATGAAATTTTTAACTTCCATAATACTTTGGTCACCAGTGTGTCATGAAATATACATTCTACATATTAAGCTTATTTTTTATAAATGCTTCTCTGAAAGTTTATTTCACAGATAAAAAAATATACAAAATATTATATACTAACAAAAATTTTAAATAGGCCTGTATATTCAAAATATGCAGCTTGTTATATTATAATACCTCAGCTGGAGGTAATGATCTATAGTCATGCAAATGGTAATAATAAACATACTTTAGAAGTATCAGAAATATGTATAAGAATACAGAATATATAATATTTTGATAGTGAAAATACCTATGTAAAAAATGTTATATATTATTTAAACATGAAGTATTGAAAACTTTTGTGTTTTTCCTTAAGAAATATTTCACACTATATTTTGTTTTTTTAGAGATTTAATTAATTTATTTTATTTGAGAGACGGAGAGAGAGAAATGGCAAACATTAGGGCAGGGACAGAGGGAAAGGAAGAGAGAGAATCTCAAATCTCAAACAGACTCCATGCTGAGCATGGAGCCTGATACGGGGCTCAATCTCACAACTCTCAGATCATGACCTGAGCTGAAATCAAGAGTTTGTGCTGCATCTCACACTATTTTTAATATAAAGAAAATATTCATCTACTTCATGGTGATATTTATAAATTTTTGTCATCATTCCTTTTGGTAACTTAAAGAGCAATATGTTTATGAATTTATACCTAACAAATGATGAAATCCAAATATTTTAATAATCATTGTAGGATGTTAAGAAAAAATATTAGTAAAAATGCTTTGACCTGGGACGCCTGGGTGGCTCAGTCGGTTAAGCGTCTGCCTTCAGCTCAGGTCATGATCCCAGGGTCCTGGGATTGGGTCCCGCATCGGGCTCCCCGCTCTGCGGGGAGCCTGCTTCTCCCTCTGCCTCTGCCTCTCTCTCTCTCTGTCTCTCATGAATAAATAAATAAAATCTTTAAAAAAAAAAATACTTTGACCTTCTCAAAATATACCAATGATTGGGCGCCTGGGTGGCTCAGTCGTTAAGCATCTGCCTTCGGCTCAGGTCATGATCCCGGAGTCCCGGGATCGAGTCCCACATCGGGCTCCCTGCTCAGCGGGAAGCCTGCTTCTCCCTCTCCCACTCCCCCTGCTTGTGTTCCTGCTCTCGCTGTCTCTCTCTCTGTCAAATAAATAAAATCTTTAAAATATATATATATATATATATATACCAATGATGAAAGGACATTGAGAAGTCAATATAATAATTTAAAAAAATAAAAATAAATATTAACACACTGAGTTATATAAAGGGGAACACTTAATAATTTAGTTTTTGTGAATATAGTATTAAATTATAATTCATGCAGAAAACCAGACATTGATGATAACGCCTCTCAAATACTATAAAAGTGAAAGTCTTTAAAAATACATTTTCTATAAAATAGAAGACTGTTGGATAGGGAAACAGGAAATGCAAAAATATACACTGAAACTAACTTTTAAAAAATCACATATAACTAGAATTTCTTATATCTCATTTTAAGACAATTATTGGAAATATCTATTGAAGTTATTTCATTATTTTTAAGTAATAAAGTCAATAACTCTCAGTACTCAGCAAGAAATAAATGAAGGTAATTTTACCCAGAGCCACATTTCTTGTAAATAATAACATATCATAACTCAGCATGCTGTCAGTACAGTCACTTGAATTTTAAGGAACTATATATAATTTATTCTCTTTACTGTTACAGCATTTGAAAAAAAATACTTTAAAAATTCATAATAAGAGAAAGAAATAGGCCCCCTAGCTATTTCTCACCTGGCAAGGATTAGGAGTCATTAATTGCTAAATATTTGATGTGAAATTTATTTTTCCATTTCAGTCTTCAACTCAGTCAAGAACAGTTTTTGTTTTTGTTAATTATCTGGCAATACCTAAAAATGTTTACGTAACAAGAAAACGGAATTCATAATAGTTCAATAATCAAAGACAATCGAGTCCACCCAATTTCATGCTTCATATTAAATGTATCACCTAAGAATTTAACCAATCACGGACTTATGGGACCCCAGGTTTTGAATGTGACAAGTGTCATTATTATTTGAGAATATTCATTTAGCTCCTTTGTAAAATATGTTACTGAGCAATGGGAACCCATTTATTTATCAATAAGTATATATTAAGGGATGACTTAGTTGATTTCCTCTAAGAACAGAGAAAAAATATGGGGCATAAAGAGGTAGAGGTGGACCCAGCAATCTAGAGCAACCAATCAGGGTGAGCAGATAGGGAGGGAGGAAAAAGTAGCTTAGGAGAGTGTTTACTGTTTAGTTGCTGTTGAAAGCCTATGTTTCGGTCCTCCTGGACTTTCTGAGAAGCATGCAGAAGGCCTCCTAGGATTGTTTACCTGTAATATTTATCTACTAGCTCCCTTTCCCAGCTGTTTTGGAGTTGTCCCCTTAGACGCTCACTCTTCCATAATCCAGAGGACACCTTTCTAGGCTGAATGAGTTCCTGCTGCTTTGGAGAAGACCCCAGGCCAGACTGCAGAAAGATTGGTATGCACCTCAACTGCAGGGGAAGCCGGAGGGGCTGGGGATTGTAAACTCAGGACTCCAGAGCTGTACAAGGGAACTACTGCATGTCATGCACAGATCTAGGACTTTGGAATTAACTGAATCACTGAATTGCAGTACACAAAACTACAGGGCTCTAGAGCATTGTCACTAACTTCAAAGAGTTCATAATCAATAATAGCAATGCAAGATTGTTCAGTCTTAGTGTAAAAGGAGTGACTTAGATAATAAGGCTTGTAGGAGTTAATTTGTTTAAAAGTCCACCTCCTAAACAGACTGCCACCTCCCTGTAAGCAGAGAACATCTAAAGCTTGGTTTTGTAAAGCCCATAGCATGTACTCAGTATATAGATACATATTCCAAATGAAAAAAGAATTGAAAGAAAAAAAAGAAGAAAAAAACCCAATAAAGTTTAGAATAGTTCAGAAAGAGACTCTTAGAAAAGGAACTAGTTGTAGTACGCTTCACAACACAAAAGTAATTACACTGTGCAGTATGTTTATGACTATATGTTAGTATGGTATATTATCATCTAGCATAATATTTTAGAAGAAGAAACTATTCAAAATATTAGGGAAAGGAAAGGAAACAATTTTAACTACCTCTAAATACAAGTCAATAAAATTACCTTAACTCTTTCATTATTATTTACAAAGAAAATCATAATAAATTAAATTAATTTCAGAACTAGATTTTTGATTACTGAAAACAAAATTTAATTATAAAACATGGTTCAATGTAATAACAACCAAATTATAAAACATGGTTCAATGTAATAACAACCAAATGCGTGTTTTCCTTGTTTTCTTTTACTTTAATTTCTTTTTTTGTCATTTAAAAAATTACATTGTGCTTTCTCTGAGTTTTCTCTATGACATTGGTCCTCACAATTAGGAAATCCTACAATAAAGGTCAACAATGTTCATCTCTACAGACTGAACTGCATTTGAATAACTATTCTTGAAATATTTTATTTGGCAGAAAACCCAGAGACTTTTTAGCTCAATAGATAAATACGTTTGTGAAATCAAAGTCTGTGTCAGTGCTTTACTGCTTCAAAAGAATAAACATTTTATAAAAACCCTCAAAAGTCAAGAGCTATAGGGCGCCTGGGTGGCTCAGTTGGTTGAGCGACTGCCTTCGGCTCAGGTCATGATCCTGGAGTCCCTGGATCGAGTCCCGCATCGGGCTCCCTGCTCGGCGAGGAGCCTGCTTCTCCCTCTAACCCTACCCCATCTCATGTACTCTCTCTCTCTCTCATTCTTGCTCTCTCAAATAAATAAATAAATCTTAAAAAAAAAAGTCAAGAGCTATAAAGGTAAATCCTTACAAAATTCAAGCAAATAACATCAATGTGTGATTTGTGCCAGGTTCACAATAGTATATGATTGACTCTTCAGTTAATTGAAAAATGCATGCCTTTCTAAGGACATTAATTCAAATCACATTTTAAAAAATTATGCTGGTCAAAAACAAACAAAAATAACCTATGCACATGCATATTGGTTATTTAACTACTACAGTCAAGCAGTGCAAAAATCAATCACAAAACCTTCAGGACGTGAATTGTCAAACATTTATTTAACTCACACATCTGAGGTCTTCCATTGATTTCAATTGGGCTGGCTCATACATCTTTGGTCTACCGATCTGTATGGCTTACTCACATGCCTGTGGATTAGCTGGCTTTCAGGTGAAATAAAATAGCCTTGCTTCAAGTAGACATAAGCATATCCTTATGTCAAACCAAGAAAATAAGAGAGAAAATGGAAACACACAAGCACTTTTTCCAAGCCTCTGCATGGATCACCTATCCTAATGCCCCACTGGCCTAAGTGAGTTATATAACTGAACTCAAAATTCAGGACTAGGCAAACAGACTCAGCCTCTTTAGTGAGAGAAATTGTGAAGCCACATGGCAAAAAACATGGCTATAAGGGAGTAAGATGGAGAATGCTGGCCATTATTGCAATCAATCTCCTATACCTTGCATGTTATCTCTAATCAAAGAACATCCATCCTTAACCTCTACTATAGACTATAATTGTGTACTATGAAGAATCATTTATATCTATGCTTAGTCCTGTGTAATCAAGCCTCCTTGAAAAGCTATTAACACCACAGAGCTGCTGCTGATCATCTTTTAAGGATCATTAAGATACGAGTTATAATGGAATCTGGTCCTTTTATTTATGAACTTATTCTATGTATAATGACTCTTATGCCCTTATTCTTTCTTTATATGTCTTTTTGACAGGGATACATATAGTTTTCATGATATATTTTATCTTTATAAGTAGGTCTGTTTTTGTTTTAGGGCTAGGAAAAAATGGGCTAGTTAGCTACACTTATTTGTTTTTCATAGATAAATGGTCATGATGTTCTTAGCTATGTTGCTGATAAACACAAACAGACAAAAACAAACTATTAAGTTAATTGACACATTAGCTCATCTAATAGTACTTTTTCAGGCACCCACACTGGATTTCTGTACAAGATTTGTCTCACTACCCCACCACCTGTCAACAATTGCATTGTCCTATCGTGTCCTCCACAACACACAACACTACTCATTACTTCCTCAATGAGTGTTTGCAGAACTGAATTGGATGAAATTACAACAACATAAATTAATCAGTAATTTTCTGGTGCTTTATATTTTCCGAAAGCCTTAGCTAAAAGAAGAGGACCACATACCTCATCCCTTCCTTTTGATTTGCCATGATTCATTTTGGTAATTCCTACTCTGATTTTGTCAAAGGTGATTACAACAAGAAGATACAACGAAATTAAAAGATAAAAGCTAAGAAGATAAATATACTTTTTGGAATTCCAACATTGAATCTAGGCTAGGGCTAGATTTTAGGGGTTTAAATGTATGTTCCCACAAATGGGCTGGCTATTGTTTTTCGGAGTGTGTGTGTGTGTGTGTGTGTGTGTGTGTTCATTTAATTCTTTTTTAAATCAAAACTTTGACTGCCATATGAAGGTTTTATGTAATCCAAGGTTAGATGATTTCATTCCTTGGCTAGCCTAGCATTCTCACAAGTCACAGTCAACCCCAAAATATCTATATTTCATCTTATTCTGAATGCCTATTAAGATTAAATTGCTTTCATTAATTTTATATTCTGGTTGCCATAAAATTATCATCTTTAACAAACTTAAAGGAAAAATTAGATATATTTAAATGTGATAAAATGTACAATATACATAAATTATCAGTTATCATTTGAAAGGTATTTGGCTCATAAAATTCCTCAAGATTATCATTTAAAAAATTCTACATTAATTAGGCATAATAAAGTAAGCAAACTCTGTATCACTATGGTCATATATGTTGTTAAATGCCTGTCAGGTTAACCTCTATTATTTCATTTTTAATAAATGTATTATCATCACATGCATAAGGAGTTTATATATTAAAATTTGAAATATAAATTAAATCTACAAAAGGAAGAAAATTTTATGAATGCTTTTTTTGTAATAATTGTATATTGAAGAAAAACATTTTATTAATAATTTAGTACATAAAACTGTTTGGTAGATCTTTTAAAAATCATTAAATTTTGAGTTTTTCACTGTATATAAAATTCCAGGTCCAGCAAGCACAAATCTTATCACCATCTCAACAGAGGGAAGAAACTCTTTGCTTAAATAAATAATTTATACAGGGGAGAAAAGGCAAAGAGAAAGTGGCTAAATATTTTTCACTCTTGAGAGCTTTGACCTGTTACTATTACTAATACTGATCAACCAGTGCACACTCACCCTTCAGCACATTGATACATTGCCGTATTTATATCTCTAGAACAAGTGAGCACAGGCATCAAATTATTGAATTGTATATTTTTATTTTTACATTTCTATTACTGTAATTGTAAAGCAAATGGCTTTAAAATAACATGAGATTACTACAGAATTTAAACAAACCACTAACTAAATAATATATTAGTGTGACATCACTTAATAGATATGCACAAAAGGAGTTCCTGGCCTCCTGCTGGAAATTTTCTGGTATACCCACTAGAGAGTCAACAACCATTATTTTTCCAAACTATGTGACTAAACTTAAAGACCTTTCAAGGACCTGTCTACTTACTTACCCTGATTGCATTTACACTCTTGACCATTTGCTTTTGTGACAGCCACAAGTAACATTGAAATATTGAGGATGGTTAAGTTCTTCAAAAGAAAGGTATCTCTGTGGCATCCATTCAAATGCATTGTTTCACCGGGGATGCATTTTGAGAAAGGGCAGATGGTAGCATTTCCCAGAACATCTGTTACCCATCATTCTTTCACAGAGCAACCCAGATGCTGTTGACAACTTGTATGTAAATCATGCTGACAATTTGTTCAGCGTCTTTCCTGCTGAGACTGAGGTTGTCCTGGTCATACCATTTATCAGATATAGGAGATACTCTGGTCCCACAAGAACAGCTCCAACAGTGTTTTCGCCAGGGAACAATAACAGCCATTAAATCAATGGAACAATTTATCTACCTTGAAGTTATCTCCATACTACAACAAGGATTTCCTACCTCACCATTCCTACTCTTATCTGACAGTGTACATTAGATATTAAATGCTCCATAGAATAGGAAAATGTCAAATTGCTTCCTGATATTTGTCCTTAACTTCTATTATTATTTGTTAGGGGTAATCATTTCTTTGACCTTGCATTTTAAAATTACTTTCATCTCAGGGAAATGACATATAAGAGGAAAATTTGCATGCATTGCTATATAAATGTCAGATTTTTTAGTTTGCAAATGTCTGCTATAAAATATTCACAGTACAGAAGTTGATTTACAATCCATTTCAGCCTGTAATCTGTCTTATTCTAATTTTGCACCTCGTATCAGGATGCATTTTTCACATTGTAGGAAAGAAAACAAAAAGAAAAAAACATTCATTTCTTTAATTAACCTACCTATGAAAAGGATAAACGAAAACCATCGGCATTTATTAAATGGTTATAGATTTTCTAAACCAACTCAATTAGGCCATAATACAGGTTGTAAAAAGGGAAAATGCATAATTAAATTTTAAAACACCTATGCCTGTGAAGGCATTATACATAAGTTGAACTTCCTATTAAAATAATGAAGATAAAAAATTAAAAATTCGGTTAAGTAACTTTAACACAAGTTTGTACATCAAAATACCCATTTAATTTGCAAAGTAAATTTTATTTTGGGTGTTGATTAATCTGCATCTGATAATAATTGATTTCATCTCAAGCATTTTTGTTACTCGGTTATAGGCTGAGACAACTGAGAAAACTATGAACTATATTGAGCTATAAATATAAATATGTTCAGTATATAGTTTTTAAAATTATAACATACAGAATATTATAAATAACATGTGCATATTATATATATTATAATGCACACATACAATTATGAAATAAAAACAGTAACTGTTAGATTGGCCCTCCACTTTATTAAAATATGTTCTAAACAGAAATGATAATTATTGCACTATAAAAGAAGGTAAAGATAGTTTTCAGGGGGTTCTTCTCCAGACAGCAAGCCTATTAAATTATAATTGCTTTAGACTAAAAGCAATGTTAAATTTCAATTATATCTAAGAGTGAGACTCCTGGTTCATAATTCAGGAGTAGACTATACAAAATGTCATAGAATTTTAACCAATTTCTCAGGTAAGGCTTTAAAAAAAAAATAGATTTTGCAATGGGTGAAAAAAGATAGATTCATCTCTAATTTATGTTTAGTATGGACTAGAATTTGTACATTTGTGTAACATCTGGAAAGAATATTCATAACACATTATTTGTCATTTGCTTAAATATAAATAATATGATAAAATTAAGTTTAACAAATTGATATTCATTTTTATTTTTATATTACTTAATAACATATTTATAACAATATTAATTTTCAATCAAAACATCCCAACTATTATGGCACCACAACGAAGTATCTATGAAGAAATTTTTATTTTTTTTATTTTTTATTATTTTTTATTATTTTTAATTGTTTATTCGCCCCAGAGGGGGTGCACCATTCCTGGAAGTACTGCAATACCAGGTCGATGCATGGAGTGGACAGAGCAAGCTCCTATTCCATCTCCTAATTCCAAAAACCCATTTAATATATTGTCCTCAGATAGAGGATGTATCAGATATTAAACTGATAAGAACAGATACTACACTTGATCTTAGCCAAAAGGCCGAGAAGCGATTATGAAGCAATTTTTAAATGTGTTTACCATATAGGTCCATTACTTAAATTAGTGGATCATAGTATTAAGATGAGCCAGGTCTGGGGTTTTATTTTCTTATTAGTCAAGTAGCTTCAAAACAAGATAATCTCTGTACATTATTATCTAGGTATCTACTAATTGACATATACATGTGTGAGCACACACATATGCACACACACTTTTTAATACTATTGGATCAAATCAAATAGATCCAAGAAGAGATTAAGGAGTAACATTTGGTTATAGATAATCTGAGCAACCAACTTTGTCTAAATTAATCTGGATTGAATAGCTCCTACAACTGTACCTGTGGAAGATCAAATTGTGAAAAATAACTTTGACCTGCAACTCTTGATCTGAGGTATATTTCTTCAAGACTTTATGGCTCTGTCTGTTGGAACACAAAACTCATCAGAGCTCTCTTGCTACTGGCAGCGTTCATGAAATCACAAATTGGGTGACCATACATTCTACCTTGCCCAAGACATTTCTGTTATGACTGTTTTCCTGCACAATTAATAATGTCCTCATTCACTCCAAAATGTGCAGGTTTAGATGACAAATTATATGGCCACACTACTTACTAACCACCCAAGTTCATCATGGTGTTGGAACAAATCTCAGTATCAATTCATATCTTGGAACCTTTGGAAGCAGCTTAGTTTCTGATTTATGAATTACACATCCAGAATGTTTTAGTTAATTTCCCCAAAACAGAGATCAGATGTCTTTAAAAGAAACTAAAGTTCAGTTAATATTAATTTTGACACCATGATTCTAAAAGAAAACTGTAGTTGCCTCCTCACATACTGGCAAGCAGGGAGGTCTGCTATTTTTAGGACCATAGAAATAATTATATAAAAGAAAGTCTGTTTCTATCTGTGCCTGACAACTTGAGTAATCTCACACAGAAGGAAAGATAATAGATGCGAAAAGTGTTTAAGCACAAAGTGCTTCTCTGCTTCCCAATTTGTCAAGAGCCTTCACGAGTAAAAATGTAAGATTCCAGTAACCGAGGGGTAAGTTATTGTTCAAAGTTGACCTACAAATGTATTTTCACATGATAGCAAATCACCTTCTTAAAACTCGGTCAGTTGCACATCCTCTGTGTTAGGTGTGTATTAGTACAACTGATCTAATTTCATTAGCTGCAGAAATTATTTTGTCTTGTTGGTTCAAAAGTACAAAATATATTTGCTTTAAATTGGGCATAAAAGGTCATGATTATCCAAAACGCATTTATGTCAATAATTAAGTCAATTAGCTATAAAAAGAATAAACTCTGTGTAATCAGTAACTTCTCTCTTTGTGTCCCAAGATTAAATCCATGGACTTTAAGTGCTATATGACATTCAAGTACATCATTTTGTACTTTGAAACACACCTCCACTGGGTCAACTTGGAGAGTGTTTTGAAATACCAAGAGATGGAACTAGAGACAGGATGCCTCTGTAATGATAGGATCAGGGAGTAGCTTACAATTGGTTTTAATACATATGTATTGATTCCAGTCCAGGAAGTCAAAGTTTATGGCTTTTATCAAATGTTGGAATTAAACCTTTCAAAAGACAACTAGTTTCAAATGCTGAGCTGAGTACATATCACCTCTTCTTTGTGCATCAAACCCAATACACTTACGAAATGATATTAAGAAATAATAAAAATATAAAATATACTCAAAAGTAGGAGAAAATTTGGTTGGTTAGAAACTGTGAAAAAATATCTTTTTTTAAAATATTTTATTTATTTATTTGACACAAAGAGAGAGCAGGAGCAGGGGGAGGGGCAGGCAGAGGGAGAGGGAGAAGCAGGCTCCCGCTGAGCAGAGAGCCGGGTGTGGATCCCAGAACCTGAGCCAAAGGCAGACACTTAACTGACTAAGCCATCCAGGCGCCCTGTGAAAAAATAGCTTAAAGTTTAAATATAATGAGAAGGAGAATAAAGATCAAAATTGTAGTTTGAGAGACATTCAAGGGTGTGTCTTAGACTGGGAACACAAAATGGCACTCTATGCCACGCAATGGAAGACCTTTCACCTACATTAGTGATAGCACTCCATCAAGGGTGACAGATTAATCTAATTGACACTTCAAAAAAATAAAGACCAATATATTTTCATTTTATTGGGTTTCCTGGATTTAAAAGTGTGATAAAAGTTAATTCTTTCATGGTATATCATAGTAAAGAGTTTCAATTATTAGAAGTTTCAATTACTGTATACATATATATCCTCTCCAATCTTTTAGGTTCTTTTCTCTCCTATCAGGTCTAAATATGGTTTTGACTGAAGCAAAAAAAGATAAATCATATCAATTTCCTTGAATGTCAGAGAAATTATCTTGGAAAAATGCTCATAAAATATGCAAGCTTATTTCTCAAAATGTTGGATTAGCAAAAAAAAAATTTTTTTGGATAAACTTCCTAATGAAATAAAGATCAATATGTTCTAACAATCACAGTTCCCTCAAAACTTGCCTGAAATCATTTTAGTTGCCTAACTTTAAATTGGAAATCTTTCTTTTTTTTTTTTTTTTAAAGATTTTATTTATTTGACAGAGAGAGAGTTAGGGAGAGCAGGAACACAGGCAGGGGGAGTGGGAGAAGGAGAAGCAGGCTTCCCGCTGAGCAGGGAGCCTGATGCAGGGTTCGATCCCAAGACCCTGGGATCATGACCTGAGCCAAAGGCAGACCTTAATAACTGAGCCACCCAGGCACCCCTAAATTGGAGACTGAGGCATCCAGGCACCCCTAAATTGGAAATTTTTCAATGTCTACAAAGCCTATACACCCAACAACTGATATGCCAGCAAAAGAACCTAAATGTACGCAGCTTTTCCAGAGCTCCATCCATGGATAACCCAAATTAACAGGATCATTCCACTGTTAGGCACTGCTTTAGCACTTCGTGGGCAAATTATTTTGTGATCACACTTGTGACTCAAATCTAGAGGTAAATTTCCTTTCATTTCCAAACAAAGGATGATGCTATTAATGACTTAGTATTTGGTACCTTCTAACCGTGAGCATTCTTGACATAAAAATACTAGAACAATCTGTGTTTGGGGATTTTCATTTTCTTTTATTTTTTAAGATTTTATTTTTAAATAGTCTCTACACCCAACATGGGCCTTGAATTTATAACCCCAAGATCGTCGCATGCTCTACTAACTGAGTCAGCCAAGCACCCTTAGAATTATTTGAAGATGATCAAGGTTTCCCTCTCCAAGCGAATAACTACAATGGTAAAATTAGAGGCAAACAAAATTAATAGAGTAAGGTCTTCTTTACATTTCAAACTCTGCTCTATTATCTAAAAAACAGATAATGCCTCTATCTGAATTATTTTCTTTCTGTATTTTATGAAAGCAAACAGATATTGAACACAATTCCATTACTACTTATTGTTTTTTTGTTTTATCTGCATTCATATTTTAATTCAGTAATATATTCAACAAACATTTAATAAGGGCCTAATAGGTAATAGGCAATTTTTTTTTAAGATTTTATTTATTTGAGAGAAAGAGATAGTCAGAGATAGCATGAGTAGGGGGTGGGGAGGGAGAGGGAGAACCAGGCTCCCCGCCGAGCAGTGAGCCCACTTCCGGGCTAGATCCCAGGACCCAGGGATCATGACCTGAGCCGAAGGCAGATGTTTAAGGACTGAGCCACCCAGGTGCCCTGGTAATAGACCATTTTATAGAAAAATCAAGGAATAAACTACATTGAACTATTATTGGTTTTTGTTAATGGAAATACTTTATAAGTAGACCATTTCAGATGTAACTATTTAATTGTTCTGCTCTTCACATCAGTCTAAGAATTAGAGAAATGGCTTCTTGACATGTCACAATTTGAAATATTTTAATGAAGGGGTGCTTTGTTTTTGTTTCTGTGATCTTTTCATGTAAGAACATAAATTCAGACATTTTAAAGATTAATTTAACATACAAACATCATAGAAAAAGGAAGACATGTATCTTATATTCCACTTATGTGCTTTTATTATTATGGAATAGGACCAATACAGAAAACAATTTTTCTAACATAAGTAGCATAAAAGATAATACCTTAACATTGGTTTTAATTAAGTGAACATTTTCTTAGCCAGAAATATCAGTTTCCTAGGACTGCTATAATAATGTACCACAAACAAGATTGGCTTAAAAAACATAAATGTATTGTCTCACAGTTTTGGAGGCTAGATGCCTGAAATTATGGTATTGGCAGGGCCATGCTTCCTCTGAAATCTGTAGGGACTCCTTCTTTGCCTCTTCTAGCTTCTGGTGGTTTGCCAGCAATCTTTGTTATTCTTTGGCTTTGTAGGTGCGTAACATCAATCTCTGCATTTATCACCACAGGACATATTCCCAGTGTTTCTCTTTCTTCACATGACCATCTTCTTATAAAACACTAGCCATCTTGGATTAAGGACCAACCTTATTCCAGTATAACCTCATTTTAGCCAACTACACCTAACAACTCTATATCAAAATACAATCACATTTTGAGAGGTTCTTGGATTAGGATTTCAACATCTTTTTTAAGGGAATACAATTCAGACTATAATACCTGATATTCCTTATTATTTAAAAAGTCAACATGAACTAACTCAGTTTATCAAAGAAATGTGGATATATTTGCCCCCAAACATTTTTGCTGGGAAATCAACCGATTTATGCCACCCAGGGATATTACTGAATTGTTATAAGGGTAAAGAGGATGAATACTCTGAAAATTTTGCAAATTAAATTGTTTTGCCATAGGTGATGACTTATAATTACAGTATCTCAACTAAATATTTCCCTAAGTTTTGGGATATGCGTAAGTTACTTCTTGAAGAAAATCCCGGTGATCTTTATTGCACTGGAGATTTTCTCTGGGTAGAGGAGAGAAAACTCTCTAACTAGAAGAAAGTGCTGCTTTCCTGTTCTAACTTCAAAATACCATATTTTTACTCATTACTCCTTATACACCTGGGACAACTCAGTGGCTCCTATCACATAAAACATGGAATTCCTTTATGAATAACTTTGTATTAGCTTAAGTATACATTCTCATGTGGTAAAGAGAATTGTGCCCTTAGATCATTACAGCACAAAGCCATTGGTACCATTGGTACCTATTTTACCTGGTACCTAGCAGGAGATGGAAACCTACACACTGGAATTCAACATAAAATACAGATGAAGGGGCACTTAGGTGGCTCGGTTAAGTGTTTCCCTTCACCTCAGATCATGATCTTGGGGTTCTGGGATCAAGAACCACGTTGGGATCCCTGCTCAGTGGAGAGTCTGCTACCATTTCATGGTAACATCCAAATTCAGCAGAGATATTTATAATATTTAACAACCATTGACGAAGCACAGGCCAATCAGAATATATAGTACCCTTAAATAAACAATATATCTTAACCTTTGCAGACCAGTTGAATGTCTCTCTTAGGTTACAATAACAACTATATTTAGTTTGTTATTACTCTGGCTTTATATGACATTTTTCTGTAATAGAGATTTTCTAGGTAGATTAATAAACTAATAAGGAAATATAATCTATTAAAATTTTAATTTTGAGAAGTGATTAGTGATTCTCTTTCAAAAGTTCTGCATTTATATTATTACGTTTAATTTATTAGAAATTTTATAATATCTTAAAAAATTAGAAACTGTGGGATACATGCAAAATTAATATATGAATCTCTATTACCTTCTTGACCTTTCCCAAGATAATAATACTAGGATGCTGTTTCAAGTTAGCCATATTCTAATACATTCAATGAAATTTGCATTATTTTAAATTCAAATGTTAAATAAATTATAATTATATTTTATTTTAAAAGATCAATTACACTGTAGTTTGCCAAGGTAGTGTTTTTTTTTTTTTTTTCCTTTGATTGGTCCTTACTAAGTCCTTAAGTATCATACATAGAAAGTATTAGCAATTGGGTGCCTGGGTGGCTCAGTTGGTTAAGCGACTGCCTTTGGCTCAGGTCATGATCCTGGAGTGCCAGGATCGAGTCCCGCATCGGGCTTCCCACTCAGCGGGGAGTCTGCTTCTCCCTCTGGCCCTCCCCCTCTCATGTGCTCTCTCTCTCTCTCTCTCAAATAAATAAATAAAATCTTTAAAAAAAAAAGTATTAGCAATTAACTCTGAGGGATAGGCAATATTTCTTCCTAAATAAAGGAAAAGGTTTTCCCCAGTGTCTTTCTTAAGTGAGTATTACTCAAAAATGAAAATACAATAATGCCATTGTTTGTTTCAAAATTAATTTAATGTATGTCTGGAGTAGAAAATGGAGATTTTTTTAATATCCTTGTAAAATTATTTATTTGGTCCATCTAATTTGCTTACCTCTCTATGCCTAATCACATCACCTTTAGTAATACAATAGCCAAATCATTCTCGAGTACTTTTGTTATGAACTTATAAACATATTTTGTTTTTATTGTTGTTATTGTTAAAAAGTAATAGTATTTCTTGCTTTGAAAGGAGAGTCACAGTTTTAAATAAAAGTGGACATGTCCAAGAGTCTAGATCCTTATTTCTAAAACACAAAATCACTATATAGTCTCTTAGTTTGCATTTATGCAGTACTGCTGTGAAGTGTTTAGTGGAATTTGGAGCATTACAAAGTTCCTAAATTATGCCAGGCAATGGTTTGTTTTCAAAGTTTTAGACATATTTAGTACATGTAACTCTATTTAATCCACTGCAGCAAGTAAGAAAAACTGGAAATTTATGTAAATATTTATAAATATTTATTGAATAATCCCAACAGGAGTGTTTTGTTGTGTTTTTGCTCCTGTTGCTGGCACTGCTTTTGACCCTGGAAGCTTCTCACCCAGTTCTTGCCCTTTAAAATGAGCTGTAGCCAGTTCACAGAGGGGAGTTGGGTCTTCCTGAGCAAGGTTAGCAGGACATCCTAGGCTGCATTTTCCTCTTTTCATTTCTGAGCATAGTCACACCCCCAGAGGTGGATTTATTTATTTATTTTTTAAAGATTTTATTTATTTATTTGACAGAGAGAGAGTGAGAGGGAACACAAGCAGGGGGAGTGGGAGAAGGAGAAGCAGGCATCCCACCTATCAGGGAATCCGATGCGGGGCTCAATCCCAAAACCCTGGGATCATGACCTGAGCCAAAGGCAGATGTTTAACGACTGAGCCACCCAGGTGCCCCCAGAGGTGGATTTAAAAGAAATCGTGAGATATTTTTCTACATAAATTTTAAAAATATGTTGGTATTCATGGATGTGTTTAAAAACTTCCTGGCTAATACAAATTGATTTCTCCAAATACTTTGTTTTATGTGTTTATTTTTGGTTCACTAGACATAAAATTTATGTTGTCTATTCCTAAATAAACTTAAAGGCCATGAGGAATATTTTTTTTTTGTTTTCAAAAGATAACTCAAAGTACTTTAAGCATGTTTTTACAAGGTTATAAGTAACAGAGGTGATTGTCACACTTAAGGCAATTATCAATTCTTAAATGATTTAAGATCAGCCCTGACTCCACCCATGATCTTGCCCTCAGAGTCTCAATGTCACCAAAATGCCCAGACTAACATTATCTTAGAAGAAATTCCCTCAGCAGCTCGGCCACCTGTCTTTGTGTCTTCTTGGCCACTTTACCATTCTACCATCTGTCACATCACGGAAGTGACCTGTAATTAAGAACTTTGAAGTAAATCCACTCTAAATTATGATGGAACATAGTCTTTCATGGCCCTCAAAATATAACGTTTCTGTTCTTGCTATTTGTCAAGAATTCCCCTGTATGGGGCATGGAGGAGCCTGGCATATGCAGAAAATAACCTTAGTGTCTTAATGACCACTAATTATGCATTTTGTTTTTTAAACAGCAGATTTCGATGACAACCACACAGCTGCTTATCTGAGAAAGAGGAAATAAGGTTTTATCAGGTGGGGATATTTTGTATATTGCATTTCTGTCCTTAGAATAGGATACATATTTTGAGTTTTATTATATTTTCTCCTTTGAATATGATGCCTATTTTGGTTTTCCCCAAACAATTTCCTCATACCATGAAGTTACTTTTAATTTTCTTTAAAAGCACACAATATAATTCACTTATTAGTGTATTTTTAATGTAATATAAAATACACATTCGTAAAGCAAACCAAGAATGACTAATTTGAAAAATCTGCTAAAAAAATCAATTATACATTGTGAATCATATTGTAAAATTGCATAAATTTTATTTTAATATCTGTATTCCAAATGCCAGATGTTCCCGTTATGATAAATCCTGTGAGAGGAGGAATTTTTCTCACTTTATTTTTAATGATTTCAAAATTTATTCAACTCACAGATTTGTTAAAAACACTTCAGATATCTTCTTGAATTTCCATATCTTCTGCTTCTTAAGACAACACATTACCATTTGGAGTAATTTTTATGGCAAATTAAACCATATAATTTGGAAGTACAATATCAAACCTCACTAAGTGAAAGGGAGATGGAAAAAGATGAGTTTGGGTAATTTTTAAAAATTGAGTGCACTCTCACTCTCATAAATCTGTTCAACTTTAGAAATGACATGTTACATATTTTTAATAGACTGTCCTCTAAACACGTTGAGCTACTTAGATGCCGCTTGAAGTTCCAGCATAGTCCCCAGCCATATTCTTAAATACCAGTGGAGCTCTACATCCCAAGCCCTTTTATCTTCTTTGGATAGTTTTCATTGCTAGAATGACCTTACTTAATAGTAAGTCAAAAGCTCCTTCTAATCTCCCATTTTTTATGTCAAAGTTTTAAATCCTTGGGAGATACATCTCAAAGCAAACTCTTCTTCACCTCACAGTCCATTGCAATGTAAACATAAATTTTATTTCTCAAACTAGAGATTTCTAATCATTTTCCCAATCCTAAAAAAACAAAAATTTCTTAATCTCTTTAATGTTTTTAATGTCTTTAACATCCCGATGGTACTCTAAGACACATAATTTTTAGTTTAATATAATGACTGTCATCTTGCATAAAGTAAATGGATCTTTATGTACTCTAAGCCATTACTGCTGACCATCTGAGTGAATGATGAAGAATCTTATGATGAATAAGGCAAGGGGTATGAAGAGATAACCTTAGTGGATTCATCTAATTTCTCAGTGCTTTAAAACATATATATATGTATGTGTGTATCTATCTATCTATCTATCTATCTATCTATCTATCTATCTAGCATTAAAATCACACCTGACAGCCAGTTATAGTTACCTATCAGTATCTGTGCATATAATTAAGCTATATAATCTTGGTATATATTCAAGAGAGATTGTAAATTATGCATTTAATACAGTATCTCTACTTTTCCAAATTATTTGTAACTCCTTATGATATATACTTATGTGTGTATGTACACATGTATGCATATACATACACACATACATACATACATACACCCACACAGTACATGATCTATGCAGTTTGTGGTCTGACAACGTTTCTGAGATGTGGTCCAAAATATTCACGGTCATTTTTACGTTTACTCATCCTTGAATGACAAAAATGATTAAATGTGTTGATTCCAATTCAGTGAAAACAACATGAAGATACTTGTGTATTCCTTTCCTTATCATTTATTCTTCCTCACTCATTTTAGACAAATCACTGAACAGAAATGAAATGAGCACGTGAGACTTTAAAAGCCCAGCTGCTGCTATTGGCATGTATCTGAAGCTCATGGCTAATCTTCAAGTACAGTGCCTATCTTGCTAAAGCCTGTATCTTCTTTCATCCTGACAGCCTGTTTCTGAGCCAAAATCAGCGGACAGTTCTTGAATTTCTGAATTTCTTATTTGAGAGCAGTGTGGGATACACAGATGCAGTGTAGGGGAGAAGGAAAATGTTGTATATCCTTATTCAGTTCTCAATGATGCTTTATCTTCATTTTGTGTTATTACTTTAAAGGAAAATATGGGAAAATGTTTCCTGTGAATTATCAAAGATGTGCTTTATATTTAGATACTGTAGGTATTTTACTTTCTTAATTTTATACATGAACCAGAAACATTTGAAATTAAATATGCTAGCAACACTCTAAAATATTTCACTTACATGTATACAGTATTTGCTTTTTGATATGATTTGGCATTTTTGCATTTGGCTTATTGATGTTTGTATTATTTTTCAATAATTTTCAAATGGCCAAGTTCACAATCTGTAACGTGGAGCTTTATTTTAGTACAGTGCAAAAGATATTTCGCCAATTATAAAACTAATGTCTTTCATTTTGTCATAATGGTAATTAGATCTTGGTTTCCAATTTTCCTGAATTTTAGAAAACATCTACTTAACAGTGTTCAAATGAACAAATTGAAATAAACACATTGGACAGCTTAGTGATAATTTAGTGAAACAAAGTGCTTAAAGCAATGACTTTTAATTGACCAGCAATCAATTTGGTGAATTATGTTACTATGTTAGACTGTTTCATAGTTGACCTGCCATTTTGCTTATCTTGAGGATTGACTTCAGTTGCCAAAACAGATTAAGAAATGTGGGTTTTGTGTTAATGATGCATACATATGCATATTTATGTACATTTAAGAGTCTCTGTATGTGTATATGTAAACATGTAATTACACCACATATAAAAATATAGTTGTCACATATAGCTGACAACTTTGGAGTAAAGGAGGAAGACATAATGCATAGGTCACACAGACAAATGTATATAAATTTAAATACATATATAATTTTATATGATGAACTTCTGTGAAAAGTAGTGTTATTTTTAAAAAATTAAGTCTTTTATCTATCCCATTATGTCTTTACAAAATATTCATTTCCTAGACATAATAACACATTAGGAAATAAATCTGTATAATAAGTCTGTATAAATCTTTCTCCTTATTAAAAATAACTTAAAAAAATAACAAAATGGGATTAGAATATTCAAGCCTCATGATAGCATTAGAGTAGAGTATTTCTATTAAGAATATCAAGTATAGGGCCCCTGGGTGGCTCAGTTGGTTAAGCGACTGCCTTCGGCTCAGGTCATGATCCTGGAGTCCCGGGATCGAGTCCCGCATCGGGCTACCTGCTCAGCAGGGAGTCTGCTTCTCCCTCTCCCGCTCCCCCGTCTTGTGCTCTTTCTCTCTCTCACTCTCTCTCTCAAATAAATAAATAAAATCTTTAAAAAAAAAGAATATCAAGTATATAATTATGATAATGATGGTGATGATGATTTTATTTTAGTCAGGAGAAATATAGAAAATGTAATGTAAATGAAAAGAAAGATGCAGAAACATGATTTTTTTCCACAAGATTTAATTTGATGTCAGTAAAACCTGTCAGAATAATACAGCAAAACAAATAGAAACTTCATGAGACAACCTTCTTCTTCCCCACAAACCCTTTCATCATGCTTGATAACTTCATTGTTCACAAAGATGAATCAACCACATTCTTAAATAACCAATACCCCGATCTTCTTATTGACCTTCACTCAACCTTCTTACCCCCTCCTAATATTACACTCTGAGTCTCCCAGAAAGATATTAACTCCCTCTTTTTCTTCTAGATAAAATACATTCACATAAATGATTTTACCTCTTTTGAGATCCAATCCACCTTCATGTTCTGGCTTCCTCCATCTCTGTATAAACTTAATCTTGTATTTCATAATTAAAACCTGTTGCTTTTTAATATTTTCTTTCTTTAGATTTATTTATTTATTTTAGAGAGAGAGAGAGAGCATAGCAGGAGGGGCAGAGGGAGAGGGAGAATCTCAAGCAGACTCTGTGCTGACTGTGGAACCTGATGTGGGGCTCGATCTTACGACCCTGAGATCATGACCTGGGCCAAAACCAACAGTCAGAAGCTTAACCGACTGTGCCACTCAGGTGCCCCTTTTTGATATTTTCTACTGCTTTTTCTTCTTTAACATACTCATTTGACAAATCACCAGCCTTGGATCTATTTTATAATCCAAGCTTACACACAAACTTTAGGAAATTTTTAGAATAAGTTACACAACTAAACTGAAGGAATATAGTAATTTTTAAAAATAAACACTAAATAGCACTCAATACCAACTATTATTTTTTAAAAGAATGTAATGAAAAAAATTGACATTTATAATAACAATAATAAAGGAAGTGCCAAACGGGGCGCCTGGGTGGCTCAGTTGGTTAAGCGACTGCCTTCGGCTCAGGTCATGATCCTGGAGTCCCGGGATCGAGTCCCACATCGGGCTCTCTGCTCGGCAGGGAGTCTGCTTCTCCCTCTGACCCTCCCCCCTCTCATGCTCTCTCTCTCTGTCTCATTCTCTCTCTCAAATAAATAAACAAAATCTTTATATAAAAAAAAAGGAAGTGCCAAACTAGATAAATACAAGATTATGTTAAATAATAAAAATAAACTGAAAATTAAAATAACAAAGACAAAATAAAACTTCAAAGAATGAAAAAAGTTTTTTTCTTGGGTAGAAATACTCATGTTTTAAATATTATAAGTAGAGAAATTTCTCTTATCTATAAATTTAAGCTCAGCTAAAGAACCTACAAAGTGATAATTGAATTAGAAAAAAATATAAATATTACACAAATAATAAATATAATTGGATATCTGGGAAAATTTTGAAAAAACAAATAGCAAATGATTAAAGGTGTAATAATTAGAAAAGTTTGACACTCATATATAAATAATGCAGGGTTAATTGAATATAATAGAGGGTACAAAATAGATATAAATATGATGGAAATTTAGTATACAAAAAAGGACAAACTGAAAAGCAATGCAAAAAAATTTTAATTGATATTGTTGATACACACAGAAAATGATTTAAAGAAAAAATCTGAATACTAACGTAAGCGTTCATCAAAATAAATTTTCAAGATATCAAAAATTTAAACTTTAAAAAGTAAAAACAGATGAATATGTGAAAAGAAAAGCAAGCCTAAAATAAAAAAAATAAGATTGCGTGATAGGTATTAAGGAGGGCACATATTGCAATGAACGCTGGGTGTTTTACGCAAACAATGAGTCATGAAACACTACATCAAAAACTAGTGAAGTACTGTATGGTGACTAACATAACATAATAAAAAAAAATATAAAAAAATAAGATTGCAAGACAAATCCAAACATAATATCTACCGATTTATCATTATTATGAATTAATCAAATCACTTTAAAAAGTGAAAGTCTCAACATGAAGTCTAAAAATGTCAAAAATTACCTGTGAGCCATTCATTTTTTTTTGAGCCATTCATTTTTAAAAGACCTTAAAATAATTATGCAGCTGAGATGCATCTGAGAAATTTTAATACAGGTGTCTCAGAAGGGCTGATTTGTGAGATTAAGAGACAAAGGAGTCAAAACGTAAGCAAAATGCAAAGGGTTTGAGGAAACTTAGCATAATACTCATATAAACAAATTTCATATAAACAAATTTGCACTCAACAAACCTATATCTGATTTTTTCAAGATACACAAACCACACAGAAAATTTAATGATGCACTAGGTCACAGAAGAAAGGCCAACAAATTTCAAAATGCACTTTCTTGTAGACTGTGCTCCCTGAAGACAGTGCATCTACAAAAAAAGTACCAAAACTAATTTTAAAGTATAAATATATCTTCTCATAGCAATAAAAGTGAAAACACTGACACACTTTTATAAAGAGAACATATCCAAAAAAAAAACATAAAAGCTGTTTTGCCAGACAACATGTAAAACTTAATCTATTTCAACAAAATTTTCTCCTCAGGAAATTAATTTTTTAAAAAAATGGAGAAGGTTACTAAGTATTAAGGTATAAAATTGAAAACAATAGTAAAATTTTTAAATAACATGCATAAAACTTGGGTAAACATTATCAAGAAAAATAAGTGTAAGCACACATTTTAAAAACAGGCATACAAGGAAAAAAAAGGCATACAAGAGTATAACTAGATTAATAATAGTAAACTTCTTCCAGTAAATATTAAAATAAGGCTTAAAAGTCCCCTAAAAATTAGTTGCTATATTTCTTTCAGAAACACAGAACATATGAATCACAAAAACCCATAAAATAATTGTAAAAGTAGTCAAAGATGACTCCACACTAAGAAATCTGGCCAAGGTGGACTGTTAAAAACATATTTTATCATTTATTCAAATAATAAAATTAACAACTTTTTGAAATATTTTATTTTAGAGCCCTAACATGAGATCTGGAAAATGACAGCTCAAAATAAGTAAAATAGTAGATAACTCAATTTACATATATATAGGATACACTGAATTAATACTAGGTATTATCAAATAGAGATTATCCCATGACTGCTAAGTGTGTAGAGCAGCAGAAAATATAGATCAAGTATATTAAGCAATTATATGACAGCAACAACAAAATGATTTATTTTTTTAAAAGATACAAAAATTTAACAGTTTTTCAGAAAAAAAGATAAATTTCAGGCAAATTCTAAAATGTGTTATTTTAGAAGTGTTGGTTCTGTAAGATTTAATAATCAAGAGAACACATACACAGCTTGTCTTGGGCAGCCAAAAGATGAGTAGATCTCTGCATCCACCTGCTGGAATCCTAAACATATATTACAGAGGTTTCACTGGGTGCAATCACATATTCAGTCCAATAGTTTCAACAATTTCTTACTCTCTCAAGACTACAACCTTGAAACAGCTCTGAGTCTGGGAAGGGTAGATGAAATGTACATTGCAAGGATAGGAAAGGGTGAGGAATTCCGATTACCTGTGTCCAGCTATTGGATTGACTGGCAATCACATCCTCCTGATTACCTTCTCTGAAACTCTACCCCTCAGACCTGCTTTTACAATCTTATAAGTCCCCTTCTCTTTCAGTGTACCCTGAGTGGTCAGCAAGTGGTTTCAGTATCTTGGAGATGGCTCATTTAGCAGCTATCTGGCTGCATTAGAGGCAGATACCACAGCAACAATATAGGTCCATGCAAGAGAATACACAGATCAAGATAATGATCCCCAAAATAAGTAACATTTTTTTTTTCTACCAAGACCCTTATGATCTGAAAAACTGAATTATTAAGGCTCTAGACTGGTGGTTGAATCACTCAGGGTAAAATGACATAAAATGTGATTTACTAAAGATGATACATAAGCAGACTCATCGGCTATGAACACATGGATAATGGCATAAATGCCTCCTTGCAAGGCTGTAATAATGTACAAGACATTCCTGTTTTGGAGGAAAGCTTTTATTTCATTAGAGGTATTCCAATGGTCAATAAGGACAGGCTTTGTTGACTATCATTTAAGGCTTGTTGAATGAACTTAGTGAGGGCTTCTCTGTGTGCCAAAATATCTTCCAGACAAATGGAGGGGAAAAAATGATGGCAGCCAAATGATCATACCAGTGGAAAACAGAACATGCCACTTAGTCTTGAGGAGATTGGCAGCTTTAGGAACTTGACCAGGTTGTTCATACCATACATGTTGGCTAGGAATGGGGGCATAGTCAGGGATAAGGAGATGGACTGGGAGCAAGATGTACTAGACCAGGCCCCTCATTTCCTCTCTTCTTTCAATGATGCATGTTTCATTTCAGGCATAGTGCATTTCAACAGTCTGGTTTGCAGCAGAACAACAGGATCCTAGTAGAGATTGAGTAGTTTCCCCTCATCCGGGGTGCAAAGTAATTCACCCATCCTGGTGGGACATCACATTGCAAATTCTAGTAGATAAAGCCTTTTCTACTTCTATTTCTTTCTTTCTTTTTTTTTTTTGTAGTTTCAAGTTTTTATTTAGATTCCAGTTAGATAACACACAATGTAATATTAGTTCCAGGTGTAGAGTTTAGTGACTCATCACTTACATACAATACCCAGTGCTCAACACAAGTGCCCTCCTTAATACCCATCATCCATTTAACCCATCCCCCGACCCACCTCCCTGCCAGTAACCCTCAGTTTGTTCTCTATAGTTAAGAGTTTGTTTTATGGTTTACTTCTCTCTTTTTTCTCCCCATGTTCATTTGTTTTGTTTCTTGAATTCCACATGAGTAAGTGTATATGGTATTTGTCTTTCTCTGACTGATTTATTTCACCTAGCATAATACTCTCTAGCTCCTTCCACATCATTGCTAATGGCAAGATTTCATTGTTTCTTTATGGTTGATTAATACTCCTATATATATATAGACTTCTTATCCGTTCATCAGTCCATGGACTTTTGGGCTCTTTCCATAATCTGGCTATTGTTGATAATGCTGCTATAAACATTGGGGTACATGCATCCCTTTGAATCAGTCTGGCATATAAGGCAACAGACCCTGCTGGTTGATTATTCAGACTTATTAAAGCCTGGTATAGTACTTCAGTCCACTCAGCCAATGTGGTTTTATTGTTAGTAAATTCATCCTCTGCGCAAATATTCCATTCTTTATTTCTACCAACCCTGCTGCTTGTAGATTATATGGGAGATCTATTCAGTGTCATATTCTTTTCCCCAGACTAGCATATCATGACCTTTGAAATGTGATGCCCAATCACTATCTATTCAATGAGGGTATCTTACATGATGCACAGTTTTTCTAATCCCCTAAAGGTGGTAGCCTCGTTTGGGCAGCAGCAGGGTAAACTTGGGTTAGGCCCGATTCAGGATCCACACAAACCAAAGCATATTTAGAAACTTCACTTAGAGGGAGGAGTCAATATAATCAATTTGATAATCCCTCAACATTTGTGAACTCCAGTGGATGACCCAGACTTCTTTGTCAATTGCCTTGGGCATTGTTTACAACATACAAGAAAAGCTGTTATGATATTAATCAAGTCGTTGTATTTCAAGTGTATCTGGCATCCTTGGCAATACTCCATCCCACCAAGCATAAGGTGGCCACTTTTTCTATGCATCCAATCAACTGTATCTACTAAAGGGGAGCTGTTATTAGGACTCATACCTGAGCTAGGGCATTAACTTCGACTTGATGACCTTTTCCACAAGAAGATTTGAAAATGATGAATAAAGTGAGGGAGTAAGAACTCTGGAAGGTAACATTTAAAATGAATAAAAGTAGTTCAAGAATGTGTTATTAATGTGGAAATAAACCAAATATAGATGAAACAGAAGCTAGAGCCCCAAACCAAAATAATATTAATTAGTTTACTCAATAATTTATATTCTAATTTAAAATGCCAGAGGTATGCTCTTGTTTACAGCACATTATTATCATTATTTTTTAATTCAATTTTATTTTATTATGTCACCATACAGTACATCATTAGTTTTTGACATAGTGTTCCATGATTCACTGTTTTCATATAACACTCAGTGCTCAATGCAGTGTGTGCCCTCCTTAATACCCATCACCATGCTAACCTATCCCCCTACCCCCCTTCCCTCTAAAACCCTTAGTTTGTTTCTCAGAGTCCATAATCTCTCATGGTTCATCTCCCCCTCCGATTTCCCTTTCCTTCTCCTAATGTCCTCCATGCTATTCCTTATGTTCCACAAATAAGTGAAACCATATGATAACTGACTTTCTCTGCTTGACTTATTTCACTTAGCATAATCTCCTCCAGCCCCACCCATGTAGATGTAAAAGTTGGGTATCCATCCTTTCTGATGGCTGAGAAATATTCCATTGTATATATGGACCACATCTTCTTTATCCATTCATCTGTTGAAGGGCATCTCGGCTCTTTCCACAGTTTGGCTATCGCAGACATTGCTGCTATGAACATTGGGGTACATATGGCCCTTCTTTTCACTACATCTGTGTCTTTGGGGTAAATACTCAGGAGTGCAATTGCTGGGTCATAGGGTAGTTCTATTTTTAATTTTCTGAGGTACCTCCACACTGTTTTCCAAAGTGGCTGTACCAACTTGCATTCCCACCAACATTGTAAGAGGGTACCCCTTTCTCCACAACCTCTCCAACATTTGTTGTTTCTTGCCTTGTCAATTATTGCCATTCTAACTGGTGTAAGGTGGTATCTCAATGTGGTTTTGATTTAAATTTCCCTGATGGCTAATGATGATGAACATTTTTTCATATGTCTGTTAACCATTTGTATGTCTTCTTTGGAGAAGTGTCTGTTCATGTCTTCTGCCCATTTTTTGACTTGATTATTTGTTTTTTCGTGTTGAGTTTGAGAAGTTCTTTATAGATCTTGGATACAAGCCCTTTATCTGTAGTGTCATTTGCAAATATCTTCTCGCATTCTGTGGGTTGCCTCTTTATTTTGTTGACTGTTTCCTTTGCTGTGCAGAAGCTTTTTATCTTGATGAAATCCCAAAAGTTCATTTTCCCTTTTGTTTCACTTGCCTTTGGAGATGTATCTTGAAAGAAGTTGCTGTGGCCGATGTCTAAGAGGTTACTGCCTATGTTCTCTAGGATTTTGATGGATTCCTGTCTCACATAGAGGCCTTTCATCCATTTTGAGTTTATCTGTGTGTATGGTGTTAGAGAATGGTTGAATTTCATTCTTCTGTATATAGCTGTCCAATTTTCCCAGCAACATTTGTTGAAGACGCTGTCTTTTTTCCATGGCATATTTTTTTCTGCTTTGTCGAAGGTTATTTGACCATAGAGTTGAGGGTCCATATCTGGGCTGTCTATTCTGTTCCGTTGGTCTATATGTCTGTTTTTGTGTCAGTACCATACTGTCTTGGTGATCACTGCTTTGTAATATAGCTTGATATTGGGCAATGTGATGCCCCCAGCTTTGTTTTTCTTTTTCAACATCTCCTTGGCGATTCGGGGTCTTTTCTGATTCCATACAAATGTTAGGTTTGTTTGTTCCAGCACTTTGAGAAATGTCATTGGAATTTTGATCGGGATGGCATTGAAGGTATAGATTGCTCTGGGTAGCATAGACATTTTAACAATGTTTATTCTTCCGATCCATGAGCATGGGATGTTTTTCCATCTTTTTGTGTCTTCTTCAATTTTTTTAACGAGTGTTCTGTAGTTCCTAGAGTATAGATCCTTTACCTTTTTGGTTAGGTTTATTCTGAGGTATCTTATGGTTTTTGGTACTATTGTAAATGGAATCGTTTCTCTAATTTCTCTTTCTACAGTTGCATTGTTAGTGTAGAAGAAAGCAACTGATATCTATACATTAATTTTGTATCCTGCCACATTACTAAATTGCTGTATGAGTTCTAGTAATTTGGGGGTAGAGTCTTTTGGATTTTCCACATAAAGTATCATGTCATCTGCGAAAATAGGGAGTTTGACTTCTTCTTTGCCAATTTGAATAGCTTTTATTTCTTTTTGTTGTCTGATAGCTGTTGCTAGGACTTCTAGTACTATGTTGAACAAAAGTGGCAAGAGTGGGCATCCTTGACGTGTTCCTGATCTTAAGGGAAAGGCTCTTCAGCTTCTCCCCATTGAGAATGATATTCACTGTGGGTTTTTCATAGATGGATTTTATGAACTTGAAGAATGTTCCCTACATCCCTATACTCTGAATTCAGTTTTTTTTTTTTTAAGATTTTTATTTATTTATTTGAGAGAGAGAGAGAATGAGAGAGAGCAAGCACATGAGAGGGGGGAGGGCCAGAGGGAGAAGCAGACTCCCTGCCGAGCAGGGAGCCCGATGCGGGACTCGATCCAGGGACTCCAGGATCATGACCTGAGCCGAAGGCAGTCGCTTAACCAACTGAGCCACCCAGGCGCCCTGAATTCAGAGTTTTAATCAGGAAATGATGTATCTTGTCAAATGCTTTTTCTGCATGAATTGAAAGGACCATATGGTTCTTCTCTCTCCTTTTATTAATGTGCTCTCTCACATTGATTGATTTGAAAATGTTGAACCACCCTTGCATCCCAGGGATAAATCCCACTTGGTCGTGGTGGATGATCCTTTTAATGTATTATTGGATCCTATTAGCCAGGATTCTGTTGAGAATTTTGGAATCCATATTCATCAGGGATATTGGTCTGAAATTCTCCTTTTTGATGGGGTCTTTGCCTGGTTTGGGGGTTAAGGTAATGCTGACCTCATAGAATGAGTCTGGAAGCTTTCCTTCTGTTTCTATTTTTTGAAGCAGCTTCAGTAGAATAGGTATTATTTCTTCTTTGAATGTTTGGTAGAATTCCCCAGGGAATCCATCAGGCCCTGGACTCTTGTTTTTTGGGAGGTTTTTGATCACTGCTTCAATCTCATTACTGGTTATTGGCCTATTCAGGTTGTCAATTTCTTCCTGTTTCAGTCTTGGTACCTTATGGGTTTCCAGGAAGACAGCCATTTCTTCCAGGTTTCTTAATTTATTGGCATTTAGTTGTTGATAATTTCTAATAATTGTTTCTATTTCCTTGGTGTTAGTCGTGATCTCTCCCCTTTCATTCATAATTTTATTAATTTGGGTCCTTTTCTCTTTTCTTTTGGATAAGTCTGGCTTGTGGTTTATCGAAATTATTAATTCTTTCAAAGAACCAGCTTCTAGTTTTGTTGATATGATCTATTGTGTTTCTGTTTTCTAATTCATTGATCTCTGCTCTAATCTTAATTATTTCTCTTCTAATGCATGGCTTAGGCATCATTTGTTGACTTTTCTCTAGTTCTTTAAGGTCTATAGAGTTATTTGGTGAATTTAGGGTTTTTCTATTTTTTTGATTGAGGCTTGGATGGCTATGTATTTCCCCCTTAGGACCACCTTTTCAGTACCCCATAGGTTTTGGACCAATGTGTTTTCATTCTCATTGGTTTCCATGAATTGTTTAAGTTCTTCTTTGATTTCCTGGTTGACCCAAACATTCTTGAACAGAGTGGTCTTTAGCTTCTAAATGTTTGAATCTCTGCCAAATTTTTTCTTGTGATTGAGTTCCAGTTTTAAAACATTATGGTCTAAGAATTTGCAGGGAATAATCTCCCAATCTTTTTGTATCGGTTGAGACCAGATTTATGACCCTATATGTGGTCTATTCTGGAGAAAGTTCTGTGTGTGCTTGAGAAGAATGAGTATTCTGTTGTTCTAGGGTGGAATGTTCTGTATATATCTATGAAGTCCATCTGGTCCAGTGTGTCATTCAAAGCTCTTGTTTCTTTGTTGATTTTCTGTGTAGATGATCTGTCCATTGATGAGAGTGGAGTATTGAGGTCTCCTACAATTAACATATTATTATCAATATGACTATTTTGGTTAACAGTTGGCTTATGAAGATGGCTGCTCCCACGTTGGGGGTGTAGATATTTACAACTGATAGATCTTCTTGGGGGGTAAACCCTTTAAGAATGATATAGTGTTCTTCTGTGTCTCTAACTACAGTCTTTAGCTTAAAATCTAATTTGTCTGATATAAGAATTGCTACACCAGCTTTCTTTTTTTTTAAGTTTTTTATTGTTATGTTAACCACCACACATTACATCATTAGTTTTTGATGTAGTGTTCCATGATTCCTTGTTTGTTCATAACACCCAGTGCTCCATGCAGAATATGCCCTTTTTAATACCCATCACCTGGCTAACCCATCCTCCCATGCCCCTCCCCACTAGAACCCTCAGTTTGTTTTTCAGAGTCCATCATCTCTCATGGTTCATCTCCCCCTCCAATTTCCTCCCTTTCATTCTTCCCCTCCTGCTACCTTTTTTTTTTTTTCCTTAACGTATATTGCATTATTTGTTTCAGAGGTACAGATCTGTGATTCAACCGTCTTGCACAATTCACAGAACTCACCATAGCACATACCCTCCCTGATGTCTATCACCCAGCCACCCCATCCCTTCCACCCCCCCCCACTCCAGCAACTCTCAGTTTGTTTCTTGAGATTAAGAATTCCTCATATCAGTGAGATCATATGATACATGTCTTTCTCTGATTGACTTATTTCGCTCAGCATAACACCCTCCAGTTCCATCCACGTCATTGCAAATGGCAAGATCTCATTCCTTTTGATGGCTGCATAATATTCCATTGTATATATATATATATATATATATATATATATATATATATATATATACCACATTTTCTTTATCCATTCATCTGTTGATGGACATCTTGGCTCTTTCTATAGTTTGGCTATTGTGGACATTGCTGCTATAAACATCGGGGTGAACGTACCCCTTTGGATCCCTACCTTTGTATCTTTGGGGTAAATACCCAGTAGTAAAATTTCTGGATCGTATGGTAGCCCTATTTTGAACTTTTTGGGGAACCTCCGTACTTTTTTCCAGAGTGGTTGCACCAGCTTGCATTCCCACCAACAGTGTAGGAGGGCTCCCCATTCTCCACATCCCCACCAACATCTGTCATTTCCTGCTACCCCAGCATTCTTTTGATGTCCTTTGTCATGGAAGATGGATCTCCATCCCTTCACTTTCAGTCTGGATGTATCTTTAGGTTCAAAATGAGTCTCTTGTAGACAGCATATGGATGGGTCCTCTCTTTTTATCCAATCTGCAGCCCTGTGCTGTTTTATGGAATCATTTAGACTGTTCACACTGAGAGTGATTATTGAAAGATAAGAATTTATTTTCATCATGTTGTCTGTGAAGTCCATGTTTCTATAGATTGTCTCTGTAAATTTCTGTTCTATATCACTCTTGGGGTCTTTCTCCTTTTATAGAGCCCCCCTTAATATTTCTTGCAGGGCTAGCTTAGTGTCACATATTCTTTCAGTTTCTACTTGTTTTGGAAGCTCTACATCTCTCCATCCATTCTAAATGACAGCTTTGCCAGATAAAGTATTCTTGGCTGCATGTTCTTCTTATTAATACCCTGAATATGTCTTGCCAGCCATTTCTGGCTTGCCTGGTCTCTAGGGATAGGTCTGACGTTATTCTGATGTTCCTCCCTCTGTATCTAAGGAATCTCTTCCCCCTAACTGTCCTTAATATGGTTTCCTTGATTCTAAGATTTGCGAGTTTTACTATTACATGCCAGGGCACTGGCCTGTTTTCCTTGATTTTGGGAGGGGTCCTTTCTACCTCTCGGACCTGAATGTTTGTTTCATTCCCCAGATTAGGGAAGTCCTCAGCTATGATTTGCTCAAATATATTTTCTAGTCCTCTCGCTCTCTCTCCACCCTTTCAGGGATCCCAATAATTCTGACATTGGAACCTTTCATGGTGTCACTTATTTCTCCAATTCTGTTTTCATGGATTTTGAGTTGTTTCTCCCTGGCCTCCTCTTTTTTCTTCTTTTCTATCAATTGGTCTTCTAGATCACTAATTTGTTCTTCTGCCTCACTTACCCTAGCTGTTAGATATCTAGATTAGATTGTATTTCATTGATAGCATTTTTAAGTTCTGCCAGTTCAGCTTTCATTTCTGCCCTTAGAGACTCCATGTTGCCATTAATCAATTTCTCCATTCTAGCTATTGTCTTCATAATTGTTACCCTGAAGTTCATTTCTGACAACTTGGTTATATCTGTATCCATTTGTAAATCTGTGGCAGAAATCACAGTCTCTGAGTCTTTCCTATTTGGGGGGCTCCTCCTCCTAGTCATTCTGTTGAGGGGTGGTTGAGGGAATGTACAGAGCCCAAATTATTGACCACAACCCAAGCAAGATGCACCTGTTTTATAGGGACCTTAGGGTTGTCAACCTCTTGTTCTCCCAGCCTGTCTTCTGGGGAAGGGGCCTGCTGCACTGTTACTCAGGCAACCCTGTTTGGACAGAGTTGCCCTGCCCCCTGTTGGGGGGGGATGGGCTCAGTGAAAACCGCTTTTTTGGGCTTTTGTTCTCTGGTGGCTTTCCATGTCTCTTCCAATAGTCAGAGCAAAAGAGATCATTTCTAACTCTCTGACTCAGAGCAGAGATCACAGTCTGTTCTTCAATGAGCTCTCCAGGCCACACTATCTCTGTTTCTGTCTGTGCTGCTATAAACTGCAGTGCCCTGGGTTGTGTGACCCTCAGCAGCTTTCCCAGTCCTCACCTTCATGTGGGGCATGGGGGCATGTCTCTGCCCTTTGTGCCTCTAAAACTGCCAGCCACACCAAGTTTATAGGTGCAGCCCCGCCACTCCAGGTTTCAGTCTGGGGGGCTGCCCTAAAGTCTTTTCCCTGCCGCTACCAGTCTTCAAGGCTGTGCCTGGTCCCCAACATGGGAGGCTTTTGCTCACCAGTGGTTCAAGATCCCCTCAGCTCCCTCCCCTTTCTGTTTATCTTCCAATATCTGCCTGTGCAATCATAGCTCCCCACTTGATACCTTGAAACCAACTGCCTAAGATATTCTGTTTGTAGAGATCCAGATATATCTTCTTCCATCTCAGGCTGATTTTGTGGGTGTTCAGAGTGGTCTGGTGGATATGAAGCTCAATTCAGGGGAATGGTTGGAATAGGGTCCCCTACTCCTTTGCCATCTTTTCCTCTTCCTTCTTTCCACTTTATTCTTAATTCCCACTGTTATTTCCCTAACTCCAGTAGATGTACTCCTCAAAAAACGTTAAATGTCCTTTAGTATATGCCTTTGAGCACATACCTTTAGCTGTAGTTTTTATCCTGGGTATGTAGTGCTTAATTTACATGAATATTTTGCCATGTACATTTTTCACTTCTTGATCTTTCTCATGCACCATGTTTGTGAGTTCAATCTACATTGCTGAATAGACATCTAGTTTCCTGTTCACTATATTCCTTAGTGTTTGTCTGATAATGTCCTGCAATAAAAAATTATGTTGTTTCCAAATTCCTTTTCATACCCCAAAATACACTATAGTTACCAACTGTATAGGCCATTTATTTTCTTGCATGTAATGTGTCAGATTGTTTTAAACCAACTACTAAAAATTCCACCCCTTTCTATATATTTCAGTTAACACCTTTGTCATATATCTACCTATGCACTTATATTTCTGAACTTTCTGGTATATTTCTTTAGCCTTTTATTTTCCTGATTTTTTTGGCAGAACAATTAAAAACATATGGCTTTGTAGTATACTTTTATACCTATGTTGATTTTTACTTTTTTGCCCTTAAGAAATTGATTGGTAATGGACTTTTACACTTTTAAAATTATAAGATTACTTTGCACCCTGGATGAGAGGAAACTACTCAATCACTCCTAGGATCCTGTTGTCCTGCTGCAAAGCCAGAGGACCTGTTTTATTTCCCTGGGACAGGGAAATAAAAGCAAAAATAAATTATTAGGGCTACATCAAAATAAAAAGTTTCTGCACAGCAAAGGAAAAAAACAAAACAACAAAACTAAAAGACATCCTACCTAATGGGAGAAGTTATTTTTAAATAACATACCCAAGAAGTGGTTAGTACCCAAAATCTATAAAAAACTGATACAACTCAACACCAAAAAAATACTACTAATAATAACTCAATTAAAAAGTGCACAAAAGACATGAACAGACATTTCTCCAAAGAAGGCAGACATATGGTCAACAGACACATGAAAAGATGCTCATCATCACTTATCATCAGGGAAATGCAAATCAGAACTAGAAGGAGATATCACCTCACACCTGTCAGAATGACTAAAATTAAAAACAAAAGAAACAGCAAGTGTTGGCAAGGATGTGGAGAAAAAGGAACCCTCTTGCAGTGTTTATGGGAATGCAAACTGGAGCAGCCAATGAAGAAAACAGTATGGAGTTTCCTCAAAAAGTTAAAAATAGAACTACTCTATGATCCAGTAATCACACCATTGGGTATTTACCCAGAGAATACAAAAACACTAATTCAAAAGGATACATGTACGCTATGTTTATTGCAGCAGTATTTACAATATCCATATTATGGACGCAGCCTAAGTGTCCATTGGTAAATGAATGGATAAAGAAGGAGTGGTATATATATTCAATGGAATATTATTCAGCCATAAAAAGAATGAAATCTTGCCATTTGCAACAACATTACTAGAACTAAAGAATATAATTCTAAGTGATATAAATCAGTCAGTGAAAGACAAATACCATATGCATTCACTCATATGTGGAATATAAGAAACAAAACAAATAAGCAAAAAAAAAAAAAAAAAAAGAGAGAGAGACAAGCCAAGAAACAGACTCTTAACTAAAGAAAAAAATGATGGTTACCAAAGGGGAGGTGGGTGGAGGATGAATGAAATAGGTGATGGCGATTAAGGAGTGCACTTGGTGTGATGAGCACTGGGTGTTGTATGGGAATGTTGAATCGCTATATTGTACACCTGAAACTAATATAACACTGTCTCTTAACAATACTGGAATTAAAATAAGACCTTCATTTTATATATACGTCTTTGCTCTTAAGAAGTTAATTTGTAATGGACTTCTACTTTTTAAAAAAAATATAAATGTGTAGAGTTGCTAAAGATACATAATTGGATTTTTTAATTTAAATATATTTATCTGTTACTGGGAGGATGGGCAATTAAAACTTTACAATGAAAAAATGTGTAACTCGTGAGCTAGTTTGTCTATTTTTTAACCAAATCTTCTTTATATTGCTTACTGACATGTTTTCTTATTATCTTGTGCCTTTTTTATGTATTAATTCTTAAATAATTTACTTTTTTTGGTTTCTAATAATATCAATCTTCATTTTGGCTTATATAAAAAGTGCTATTCTACATAAAATTAAATTTTGTAAGCTGACTTATATTTTACAATTATGATGAACTTTCATCAATTCTTGTTTTCAGATTCTGATGTATTTTTTTAAGACTTTATTATTTTTTAAGAGAACTTTGAGTTTACAACAAAATTGAGAGGAAGGTACAGAGATTTCCCAATACCCTCTGCCCCCACACATGTATAACCTTCCCATCAGCAACATCAGTAACAGAATGTTAAATTTTTTACCAAGGATAAACCTACTTTGACACATCATAATCACCCTAAGAACATTAGGCTTCAATGTTGATGTTGTACATTCTGTGGGCTTAGGTAAATGTATAAGGATGTATACCCATTATTATAATACCACACAGAGTATTTTCACTGCCCCAAATGTCCTCTGCCTAATCATTCCTCCCTGCCTCCAACTCTGGCAATCATGGATTATTTTATTATATTCAGAGTTTTTCCTTTTCCAGAATGTCTTATAGTCAGAAGCATACAATATATAGGCTTTTCAGATTGAATTCTTTCACTTAGTAATATACTTGAAGTTGGGGTGCCTGGGTGGCTCAGTCATTAAGCGTCTGTCTTCGGCTCAGGTCATGATTCCAGGTCCTGGGATCGAGCCCCGCATCGGGCTCCCTGCTCAGCAGGAAGCCTGCTTCTCCCTCTCCGACTCCCCCTGCTTGTATTCCCTCTCTCGCTGTGTCTCTCTCTGTCAAATAAATAAATAAAATCTTAAAAAAAAAAAAGTAATATACTTGAAGTCCCTCCATGTTGTTCCATGACTTGATAGCTCATTTTTTTTTGTGATAAATAATATTCCATTGTCTGGAAATACTACAATTTACTTATTTATTCACCTACTGAAGGACATATTGGTTGCTTCCAAGTTTGGGCGATTATGAATAAAGCTGCTATAACATCCATGTGTAACTTTTTGCATGGACATAAATTTTCACTTCTTTTGGGTACATATCAAGAATCATGAATGCTCGGGCGCCTGGGTGGCTCAGTTGGTTAAGCGACTGCCTTCGGCTCAGGTCATGATCCTGGAGTCCCTGGATCGAGTCCCGCATCAGGCTCCCTGCTCGGCAGGGGGTCTGCTTCTCTCTCTGACCCTCCTCTCTCTCATGCTCTCTCTCTCAATAAATAAATAAAAATCTTAAAAAAAAAAAAAGAATCATGAATGCTCAATTCTTTGACAAGTCTGTTTAATTTTGCAAGAAACCATCAAACTGTTTTCCAAAGTGGCTATGCCATTTGCATTCCCACAAGCAAAATATGGAAGTTCCTGTTGCTTCTCCTCATCACCAAATTTGGTGTTCTCAGTGCTCTGTATTTAGACTATCCTAATAGGTGTGCAGTGATTTCTTTGTTGTTCTAATTTACATTTCCCTGATGATATGTGTACTTATTCATCTTTTCATGTACTTATTTGCCACCAGTATATTTTCTTTTACGTGATGTTTGTTGATATTTAGTCTATTTTTTAACCACAGTTTTTGTATTGTTGATGTTTAAGAGTTCTTTGGATATTTTGGATAATAGTCCTTTATCAGATGTGTCCTTTACAAATAATTTCTCCCACTTTGTGGCTTGTCTTCTCATTTTTTTTTTAAAGATTTTATTTATTTATTTGACAGAGAGAGACACAGCGAGAGAGGGAACACAAGTAGGGGGAGTGGGAGAGGGAGAAGCAGGCTTCCCGCCGAGCAGGGAGCCCGATGCGGGGCTCGATCCCAGGACCCTGGGATCATGACCTGAGCCGAAGGCAGACGCTCAACAACTGAGCCACCCAGGTGCCCCCTTCTCATTTTTTGATACGGTCTTTCACAGAGCAGAAGTTTTCAATTGTAATAGTCCAGCTTATCAGTCATTTCTTTCATGGGTGGTATCTTTGATACTGTATCTAAAAAGGCATCATACCCAAGTCATACCAGTTTTCTCCTATGTTATTATCTTCTAAGGTTTTTGTAGTTTTGTGTTTACATTTTGGTCTGTGATCCATTTTGAGTTAATTTGTGGAGGATGTAAGCTCTGTCTAGATTCATTTCTTTGCATGTGGATGTCCAGTTATTCCAGCACCATTTGTTTAAGAAAATATCTTGTTCTATTGCATTGCCTTTGCTACATTGTCAAAAGTCAGTTGACTATATTTGTGGAGGTCTATTTCTGGACTCTGTATTCCTTTACATTGATCTATTTGTCTATTCCTTCACCTGTGAAATACTCTCTTGATTACTTTAGATTTATAGTAAGTCTTGAAGTTGGATAGCATCTGTCCTCCTATTTCATTCTTCTCCTTCAATATTATATTTGTTATTCTGGGTCTTTTGCCTTTCCATATAAACTTTGGAATCAGTTTGTCAATATCCATAAAATAACTTACTGGGAATGATAGATTTTTTTAATGTGCCTGATAAAATCTGCAAATAATAAAAAAAATTAATCTTTTCTCACCTTAAGAGATATCATACATTTTCTCACAGCGTTATTTCGTATTTAAAAAGACTTGCAAGGTTCAACTTGAATGATAACAGTAATGACAGACATGCTTTTATAAATTCTTTCTCCCAGTTTAAAAGAAATGCATTTTAGTTACTCCACAGATTTTAATAATTGTTTTAAGCGCATGTAATATAGGCATCATAGGTTTAGAATGTTCCCTTTTATTCCTTTATATTGAGTGTGTTTTTTTAAAATCACACATGTAAAATTAATTTATCAAAATATTTTTCTGAATCTATTGATATTATCACTGCAATATTTCTTTAATATAGGAAAATACAAAGTAGATTACAAATGACACATTTGCAATAAAACAGTCCAAGATTTAAACAAAGCACTGCAGTACATAGAAAGATTTTCTACTATTACCTTTTTCTGATAATACCCCAAAGACACACACTATATCCTGATGACATTTTTTCTTAAATGTCTTCTATTTCTAAAGGATTTTCACACAGAATTTTATGTCAGTTTTCCAGATCCACATACTTCTTTCTCTCCTTGCACTTCTGAAGAAGCATCCCTATTTTTGGCAGAAAGCCAGCAGCTCATGCTGGCTATCCCTTTCTTTTTTCCCCCATATGGAAATTTATTATATCATAAATTTGACATTTCAAATCTGTGAGGTAAATGTTAGGTATTCAAAAATTGATGTTGGATAATGCCTTCTGCATATAGAAAATTAAATTTAAGTTTATAGTTTGCATATACAAAAACTAATGGAAATTAGAGAGGTAATCATAAATAGAAAAACTCAAAAAGTATTGGAAAAATGTGTTTATAACTAAAAAAGAGCTTTTATTAGCAACATCTAAAAGTTAACTATATTAATATTAAAAATAATAGTATAAAACAAAGTGCTTGCATAGACAATGATTTAAAAATAACATTTTTAAAGAAATAATCTGTACCTATATAAAATTGACAAGGTATTAATATCTAGGCCAAAGGAAAAAAGAAAATATATCATGAGTGATATATTAGTAAAATAATTAAACTCTCAAGAACCAAAGATTATAGAAATATTTAATATAATTTTAAGTAACAACATTTAATTGATTTAATTTAAACATATGGGCACCTGGGTGGCTCAGTTGGTTAAGCGGCTGCCTTCGGCTCAGGTCACAATCTGGAGTCCCTGGATTGAGTCCCACGATTGAGTCCCACATAGGCCTCCCTGCTCAGCAGGGAGTCTGCTTCACCCTCTGACCCTCCCCCCTCTCATGTGCTCTCTCTCTCATTCTCTCTCTCTCAAATAAATAAAATCTTTAAAAAAAAAGAAATTAAACATATAAGAAATTCAAACATATAAATATCCAAAGAGACAAGATGATTTTAAAATTACTTAAATGGGATCTCTAAGAGTGTTATTAGGTTTGAATCATTGAAGCTTATTGAATTTTATTTTTTTTTTATTTTTTATTTATTTTTTTTTAAAGATTTTATTTATTTATTTGAGACAGAGAGAATGAGATACAGAGAGCATGAGAGGGAGGAGGGTCAGAGGGAGAAGCAGACTCCCTGCCGAGCAGGGAGCCCGATGCGGGACTTGATCCCGGGACTCCAGGATCATGACCTGAGCCGAAGGCAGTCGCTTAACCAACTGAGCCACCCAGGCGCCCGAAGTTTATTGAATTTTAAACAGCAAATTCAACTCAGCTGAAAAAATAGAAAGACCTGAAATTGAGATACACGTTATAGTATAGCCAGAAAGAAGGAAAAATATAAAAGGGAGTATAATGAACCAGGAGGCTATTTAGCACGCCTAGTAGGAATTGCCTTGGAAGGCAATAGAAGGAATGGAGAGATGGCAAAGGAATAATTTTATGAAAGAAATGACTTCTCAGATTCAAAAGGCAGTTTTAAGTAGGATAAATCTGAATGTCAGTGTATCTCAGTAAAACTTCAGGGAACTAAATGTGATGAGAAGTTTTTAAAGCAATTAGATCCTGGCATATCAATATGTAGAGTAAGTTATTGAAACATTAATATAGTATCTTAGGGATTGCTGAGGAAAGAAATTAGTTAACAATTGTATCATATCCAAATCTGTGCTACCCCAGAGCAGATTATTTTAGGATCGTATATATTATTTTTAAAACTTGCTAAGTCAAATAAATAAATAAATAAATTTTGTCAAGTCTAGGATACATGATAAAATTTCAAAAGTAGCCTTTTAAGGAAAAGAATAACAATGTATAAATTTTAAACAAGTCTATGGAGAGGTGAAAAAATAAAGAAACATCCAGGGCGCCTGGGTGGCTCAGTCGTTAAGCGTCTGCCTTCGGCTCAGGTCATGATCCCAGGGTCCTGGGATCGAGCCCCACATCGGGCTCCCTGCTCCGTGGGAAGCCTGCTTCTCCCTCTCCCACTCCCCCTGCTTGTGTTCCTGCTCTCGCTATGTCTCTCTCTGTCAAATAAATAAATAAAATCTTTAAAAAAAAATAAAATAAAGAAACATCCAAAGGCCAAAGATATCAGAAAAAAAAAAAAAAAGCATAAAAAGACTGAGTAAAGGAACACACAAATTATAATGGTGGAAATTAGTCCTAACACATTGAAAATTACAATAAAAATGGTCTAAATTGCCACATACAAGGTAGATGTGTTTTAAGAATATTATAGCAGGAAAATTCTTAGTAAAGGAAAATTGTCATTGTTATAATATCATTAGAAAAAATAACTTTAAAGCAAAAGTCTGTTAAAAGATAAACTGAGGCACGTTACATTTACAAGAATTTATTTGAACAAACATCAATCACAATGAGATAGAGCCAAACCAAAACTGGTTAGGAGCACTCCACGGACAGAAGGTAGTGAAAGGCTTTTATGGCAAAGATGTGGAAGCAAAGCAAATTATATATACATATATATAGTTTTATATTGTATATATACATGTATATATAATTTGTTCGTCTCTTGCTTCAGCAATTGCCTTATTTGGGAAAGCCTATCTGGCTGTTTGTGATTAGTTGTTCTTATTTATTTATTATTTATTTATTTAAGATTTTATTTATTTATTTGAGAGACAGAGAGTGCCCGAGTCAGGGGAGGAACAGAGGGAGAAGCAGACTTCCCACTAAGTGAGGATCTGAGCTTGAGGCTCCACATGGGGATGGATCCCAGGACCCTGAGATCATGACCTGAGCTGAAGTCAGATGCTTAACTGACTGAGCCACCCAGGCATCCCTGTGATTAATTGTTCTTAAGTTTCATTTCCTCATATTTGAGTGTATTGACTTTGGCTTAAGTTTCATTTGCTTATGTAGGCAACCAATGTTTTACAGCCACTTCAGGCTAATGATCTCCTTGTTTAATTACTTGAAAAAGCCTTATTAGGCATCAAGAGTGTTATTTTTCTATCAATAAACTGGACTAGAACAGGAATGAGAATGAAAAATAATGGTTTACTCTCACTTACGAATTTTGATACAGAGGCCTTAAGTAAATTAGCAATAGTTAAAAAGCAAACAGGATCTTATTATTTATTTGCCGAAATGCAGGAACAAGTTAACACTAAATAAGCTAGTGATGCAAATCACCACATTAACAGACCACCAGAAAAATATAAGATCATTTCAAAATATGCAGAGATGTCATTAAAGATACTCAATCAGGATTTAAATTAAAATATCTTATTAACTAGGAATAGAAGGGAAATTAATTACCTTAATAATAGGAGAATCTACCAAACCTCGCAGCAGCCACAGTTAATAGTAAACATTTGTAAGCTTTTCACTTTTTAGAATAATCAGCAGCATTTTTCAGGTGCCCTCTCTGATCACTTGTGTTTGCTACTGTGCTGAGCATCTTGGTAGAGGCAGCGAGCCCCATGCAATCACCTGCGCCCGCGCCTCCTTACAAGCCCTCCCAGCCTTGCTCACAGACAGGCTTACCTCACATATAAGGTGGCTCAGTTCCAGACCATTGCAATAATGTGAAGATCACAATAAAGTGAGTCAAATGAAGTTTTTTGGCTTCCCAGTGGATGTAGAAGTTGTGCTTACACTTCACTGTAGTCTACTAAGTGTATAATGGTACCGTGTCTAAAAAAATAAATAAATGTACATATCTTAATTTAAAAATACTTTATTGCTAAAAAAATGCTAACCATCATCTGAGCTTTCAGGGAGTTGTAATCACTGATCACAGATCACCATAACAAGTTAAATAATAATTAAAAGTTTTGGAATATTGTGAGTTACCAAAATGTGCTACGGACATGAAGTGAGCAAATGCTGTTGGGAAAATGGCACCGATAGATTTGCTGCATGCAGAGTGGCCACAGACCTTCAATTTGTGAACAATGCAATATCTCTAAGCACAAGGAAATGACGTCTGCCTGTATACCCTAATGATACACCTGAGGATCAGAAAGACATAAGCAAAGCTGACTTCTTTGCAGATTATGTCATCAGCATGTCAGATACAATCTGCAAACCATAAAATATAACCAAAGAGTCCATATATATTTATTGTAGAAAAATGTGTTTCTATACCTAAGCAATACACAATTAAAAACTGTGCTGGAAAAAATACTACTTCAAATAGTACTCAGAAAATATTTCTAACATAAGCTTATTGGAAAGATAAGCTAGGGAGGGATAAGCTATGAGAGAGGGAACAGAAGTGGAGACAAGTCCTGGGAGGTAAACAAGATGCCTTTGACATTCCCCTCAGCTGGACTAAACTTTAAATCATATAATTTGAAAAGGCTAAAAGTACATAGAAAGACTTTTTAAATTTAGGCTATCATCAACAGCTTAGGAAAAGAGATACGTAATGAGGGTTTATGCACGGCAAGTAAATAAAATTTGTTCAAGAAAGAAACAATGTAGGGTTGAACAGGAGAAATTTAGGTGAGAGTCAGGTTATGAAAGGCTTATTATCTCAGTTTACAGAAATGGCCTTTATTCTCCTGTCAATGCTGATGGCAATGAAACTGGTGTAACTTGGAAAACTGATTTAATAAAAGCAAAGTTATATTCTAGGAAGAAGACAGCTCTAGTAGATGGACTGAAACAGGGAGAGACTGAAGACAGGAAGATCATTTATGTGTATCTTTTCTATATCATTTTAAATTTACACTTAACAGACATTAAAACTTTCCAGTGAAATTACTTTTGTAATCCATAACCATTCAAGCAGTGCTATTCTTGGAATATGCATTATGACAGTACTTTCCTTCAGCATGTTTATTTTTTTGTAGCCTATAAACTTCCTCATATATCTTCTTAAAATTGCAATCACCACTACAAAAATTCTCTTTCATATCTTATTAATATTGCAATAACCATTAAGACTATGCAACATATATCTCAGTAATATGGCAATACCCATTAGCTTATTTTAATGCTAATAAAATATATAAACATGTCACTCTACTATATACTGCTAAGTTTATATGCATTCCTTGGTTGATGACTTCAATAGTATAATGAAAATGGAGATAGGTCGTAGAGTGGAAAGTCATGGTCTTTGCAGTCAGACAGGCCTGAATTTAATTCCTTTCTAATGGAGAACCTGAACAAGTTTTTTCTTCCCAGATTTAGCTTTTAAACTCTTTACAAATATGAATGGTAATCCTAACCACACAGTGTGTGTTAATATCATTAGAAAAAATAACCGAGTTGACATATTTGAGATGACATGTGAGATTTCTAGGCATATCATAAGCCCCAAATAAATTAAGTTCCTTCAAGTTTCCCCTAACACTACATAAAACAGTGAAAGGGAAAAGAAAGTATGGTAGAACAAGTTTCCCCTAACACTACATAAAACAGTGAAAGGGAAAAGAAAGTATGGTAGAAATGGCTTTACTCCTGTGTGTGTGTATGTGTGCACATGCATGTGTGTATGTGTGTCGTGGGTGAAGGTGGGGAATTTCTGCAGGCTCAATAATGAAAGATATTAAAATGAGAACTGAAAAAATTAATTATTCATGCCCAATATATTCAAATAACTGAAAGCATACCAGTGATTAACTAAAGGTTTAGCAGTTAATGTAAGTCATTATTAATATCATAGTAGGTTAAATGAAGTTCCTAAAAATAAAATCTAGAAAATGATATAAATATTGTGAGAAATTATCATTTTTCATGCCTATATTACTGACATGGTAATATACAATCAAGAAAGTATATATCCGGTTTTGTGTACCATCTATCCTTTATGGTAAATACAATATTTACTTTAGAATCACCTTTGTTTAAATCCAATAAAACTTTAAAGGAATACATACAGTGATTGTTTTAAAAGAGGATGTTTGTGCCCATGTGAGGTGTATGTGTGTGTGTGCGTGTGTATGTGTGTGTGTTTATTCAGACGATAAGAAGAATGAAGTTGGAAGATAAGACCACTGCAGTCAACAAGATCAGTTAGTAGTGTGGATTAGTGGCAACACAGATAACTATAAGAGCCAAGGCTAATGACTTTTGTTCTAACCACGGGATCCATGATCTGGGGACTCCAGGGGAACTGAAATCTGGTACCCTGTGTTCAACAAACTCAAGCATTAGAGCATTAACTGTGTCAGTCTAGAGCAACTTTTTTATTCACATGAGCTATTTGTGTGTCAGCAAGCTCTCTGATACTCTCATATTGTGCATGGCAGATATTATTTTAAGAAAGCTACATAGTTTATTTCATGAGAGAGATGAATGTAATACTGTGCTGTGATAGTTTAGGTCCACTGAGAAGAATTCAAGATGGGACATACATAAAGAGATGAGAAAGGGAACAGAAGTGGAGACAAGTCCTAGGAGGTAAACAAGATGCCTTTGACATTCCCCTCAGCTGGACTAAATTTTAGACTGGTTTCTAGTTCCCTGACCCTCCTTTGTTGTCACAATTACGTGCATGCCATGGTCCCATTTCCTATAGACTGCCAAAGCCCTTACAGAACCCAAATGGCCTAAAAATAGAGGTCCCTACCCTCTCTTTTCTTTAGAAAACATGTCTTTGTAATTTCTTTGTTTGCTCTTTTGAGATGTAAATCTTTTTAAAACCTCCTGGCAATTTTACAACCCTAGCCTGTCTTTCTTTCTTTTTTTTTTTTTAAATATTTTATTATGTTATGGTAGTCACCATACAATACATCATTACTTTTTGATGTGATGATCCACGATCCATTGTTTTCGTATAACACCCAGTGCTCTAAGCAGTACGAGCCCTCCTTAATACCCATCACCGGGCTAACCCATCCCCTCACCCCTCTCCCCTCTAAAACCTGGTTGTTTCTCAGAGTCCATAGTCTCTCATGGTTCTGTATCCCTCTAATTTCCCCACCCCTTCATTTTTCCCTTCCTTCTCCTAATGTTCTCCATGCTATTCCTTATGTTCCACAAATAAGTGAAACCATATGATAATTGACTTTCTCTGTTTGACTTATTTCACTTAGCATAATCTCCTATAGTCCCCTCCATGTTGATGTAGAACTTGGGTATTCATCCTTTCTGATGGCTGAGTGATATTCCATTGTATATATGGACCACATCTTCTTTATCCATTCATCTGTTGAAGGGCATCTCGGCTCTTTCCACAGTTTGGCTATTGCAGACATTGTTGCTATGAACATTGGGGTACATATGGCCCTTCTTTTCACTACATCTGTGTCTTTGGGGTAAATACCCAGGAGTGCAATTGCTGGGTCATAGGGTAGCTCCATTTTTAATTTTTGAGGAAGCTCCACACTGTTTTCCAAAGTGGTTGTACCAACTTGCATTCCCACCAACATTGTAAGAGGGTTCCCCTTCCTCCACAACCTCTCCAAAATTTGTTGTTTCTTCCCTGTCCATTTTTGCCATTCTAACTGGTGTAAGGTGGTATCTCAATGTGGTTTTGATTTGAATTTCCCTTTTTTTACCTTTTTATTGTTATGTTAATCACCATACATTACATCATTAGTTTTTGATGTAGTGTTCCATGATTCATTGTTTGTGTATAACACCCAGTGCTCCATGCAGTATGTGCCCTCTTTAATACCCATCACCAGGGTAACCCATCCTCCCACACCCCCTCCCCTCTAGAACCCTCAGTTTGTTTTTCAGAGTCCATCATCTCTCATGATTCGTCTCCCCCTCTGATTTCCCCCACTTCATTCGTCCCCTCCTGCTATCTTCTTCTTCTTTTTTAAAAATATATTGTATTATTTGTTTCAGAGGTACAGATCTGTGATTCAACAGTCTTGCACAATTCACAGCACTCACCATAGCACATACCTTCCCCAATGTCTATCACCCAGCCACCCCATCCCTCCCACCCCCACCACTCCAGCAACCCTCAGTATTTCCTTGATGGCTAATGATGTTGAACATTTTTTCATGTATCTATTAGCCATTTGAATGTTTTCTTTGGAGAAGTGTCTGTTCATGTCTTCTGCCCATTTTTTGACTTCATTATTTGTTTTTTGGGTGTTGAGTTTGAGAAGATCTTTATAGATCTTGGATATCAGCCCTTTATCTGTAGTGTCATTTGCAAATATCTTCTCCCATTCTGTGGGTTGCCTCTTTGTTTTGTTGACTGTTTCCTTTGCTGTGCAGAAGCTTTTTATCTTGATGAAGTCCCAAAAGTTCACTTTTGTTTTTGTTTCTCTAACTTTTGGAGATGTATCTTGAAAGAAGTTGCTGTGGCCGATGTCAAAGAAGTTACTACCTATGTTCTCCTCTAGGATTTGGATGGATTCCTGTCTCACATTGAGGTCTTTCATCCATTTTGAGTTTATCTTTGGGTATGGTGTTAGAGAAGGGTCTAGTTTCATTCTTCTGCATGTGGCTGTCCAATTTTCCCAGCAACATTTATTGAAGAGACTGTCTTTTTTCCATTGTATATTTTTTCCTGCTTTGTCAAAGATTATTTGACCATAGAGTTGAGAGTCCATATCTGGGTTCTCTATTCTGTTCCATTGGTCTATACATCTGTTTCTGTGCCAGTACCATACTGTCTTGGTGATCACGGCTTTGTAATACAGCTTGAAATCGGGCAACATGATGCCCCCAGCTTTGTTTTTCTTTTTCAACATTTCCTAGGTGATTCAGGGTCTTTTCTGATTCCATACAAATCTCAGGATTGTTTGTTCCAGCACATTGAAAAATGTCATTGGAATTTTGATCGGGATGTCATTAAAGGTATAGATTGCTCTGGGTAGCATAGACATTTTAACAATGTTATTCTTCTGATCCATGAGCATGGAATGTTTTTCCATCTTTTTGTGTCTTCTTCAATTTTTTTCACGAGTGTTCTGTAGTTCCTAGAGTATAGATTCTTTACTTCTTTGGTTAGGTTTATTCAAACCTCCCAAAAAACAAGAGTCCAGGACCTGATGGATTCCTTGGGGAATTCTACCAAACATTCAAAGAAGAAATAATACCTATTCTACTGAAGCTGCTTCAAAAAATAGAAACAGAAGGAAAGCTTCCAGACTCATCCTATGAGGCCAGCATTACCTTAACCCCCAAACCAGGCAAAACCCCATCAAAAAAGAGAATTTTAGACCAATATCCCTGATGAATATGGATTCCAAAATCCTCAACAAAAGCCTAGCTAATAGGATCCAACAATACATTAAAAGGGTCATCCACTACGACCAAGTGGGATTTATCCCTGGGATGCAAGGTTGGTTCAACATTTGCAAATCAATCAGTAGAACAGATTAATAAGAGGAGGGAGAAGAACCATATGGTCCTCTCTTGATGCAGAAAAAGCATTTGACAAAATACAGCATCTTTCCTGATTAAAACTCTTCAGAGTATAGGGATAGAGGGAACATTCCTCAAGTTCATAAAATCCATCTATGAAAAACCCACAGCGAATATCATCCTCAATGGGAAAAAGCTGAGAGCCTTTCCCTTAAGATCAGGAACACATCAATGATACCCACTTTCACCACTATTGTTCAACATAGTACTGGAAGTCCTAGCAACAGCTATCAGACAACAAAAAGAAATAAAAGCTATTCAAATTGACAAAGAAGAAGTCAAACTCTCTCTTTTCGCAGATGACATGATACTTTATGTGGAAAACCCAAAAGACTCCACCCCCAAATTATTAGAACTCATACAGCAATTCAGTAATGTGGCAGGATACAAAATCAATGCACAGAAATCAGTTGCTTTCTTATACACTAACAATGCAACTGTAAGAAGAGAAACTAGCCTGTCTTTCTCAAGGACCTGGAGCCCATCTCTTTGAAATGTAATCATGAAGGAAGATAATGCCCCTCTCAATCTGAGGGAAGATAGAAATCTAACCTCCATAGACACCTTGTTTCAACTGCCACAGACACCGCCAAGGTTGTCCATTAAAGTTACCCTGCTTCTCTTTCTAATAGACTGACCTTAATACTCTTGCTATTTTTGGCCATGGTGGTCTACAGGAAATGTGGACATGGCCTAAGCATAGCTATGGAAACAGAGGGTCAGCAAGTCACTTAGGATCCTCCAACATGAGAGTTGAGCAGTGCATTTTCATGTCTTGCATAGTGCATACTGCTTACTTCTCCACAAGTTCAGGAAGCAGCTTTTTCATGGTTCCTGTGGGCAATTTTTTTCTGGCTGGTTGGACTTGTAAGGAATAGTTCCATGTCAAGGGCCATGTGGTGGCCTCTCTTGTTTTAAAGAAGTACCATTTTTTTTATTTTTGGAGTTTTTATTTATCTCACAGTGATGGTATAAATATATACCCTCAAATAATATTTTGCTAAATTAATTTTTATCATGTTAAATCCAGCAGTATTAAAAAAAATTAATAAACATTACTTGAAGGTATATGTCCATATCAATACTATGAGATGAATAAAGATTTCAAACATAAAAGTGCTGCCTTTTTGAAATAAACTACTTTAAAAGTGTTAGTCTTTTCTCCCATTTTTTGCCAATATTTTATCTACATCAAATAATCTTTCATATTTGGGTTTGTTTTAGTACAAAAGTGTCTTTGTTATGCTTATATATTAAAGAACTTTGCTCTACAGTATGAGATCATAGTAAGATCTTCATGTTATGTCACTCTTAAATGTTGTGCTTGCTTTTATTCTGGAGGCACTTCAAAAGACAAAACAGGTGTATTCAGAAAATTTAATACTATGGGTTTCAACTGAATGTGAATACTATATGTGTACAGTGAATTACATATACAAATATTACACTAAATATGATTGATTTATATTTTTAGTAAATGTATTAAGTGATAAAATGTCTACAGAGAAGTGCACATGTTATTTTTCTCCAAGTTTCACAAAGTGAAACCTACCATTATAACCAGCACTCACCAGTCTTCCAGGGAATCCCTTTTACTTTCTCCTCAGGCTCAATCTCTAGCTCAATGAGGTTTACCACTATTTTTTCTTAAACAATAGAGTTCACTTTTATGTGGTGTTTCAACTTCAGATAAAGAAAATAATTCATGATGCATCCCTTTGGGTTGGGTTATTTGCTCAACATCATATTGGTAAGATCCATCCAAGTTATTGTGTGTAGTTATATGTTATGTATTCTCATTTATGGAAGATATTAAATTATATAAATATACTACCGTTTATCTATTCTATAGTTAATGGACATTTGTCAATTTCCAGTTTGGAGCTATTAAGAACAGGCTCCTATGAACATTAAGGTTCAAGTCTTTTGGTGAACATATATTTACATTTGCAGAGGTGCATATAAGCCCAGAATTAGAAGTGCTGAAAAACAAGGCTCAGCTTTAGTAGATTGAGCTGACAGCGGTATGTGAGATTTATCAAGTTTTTTAATCTTTTCAGAGAATGGATTTTTGGTCTTGATTTTTCTCTACTGTAGGTCTGGGTTTTGCTGTTGTTATTTATTTGATTATTTTTATTTTTAATTATTTCTACTTTGAGTTTGATTTATTTTTTCTACTTTTATAAAAGAATGTTAAATCATTGGATTTTAGTCTTTCTCTTTTTTAATATATGCATTTATGGCTTTTAGCTTCTAGTTAAACGCTACTTTACTTGTACCCCCTGTCATTTCTTTCTGATCAGGCAGTTCAAATTATTTTCAGTTTCTTTGTGATTTCTTCTTTGATCCAAAACTTCATTTTCAAACAGAAGATATCTAGTAATTATTAAATCCACAGTGATTAGAGAGCATTTTCTAAGTGATTTTACATCTTTAAAATATATTGAATCTCAAAAACGAATGTATAATAATCTATCATATGATCAATTTTGGAAACTATTTCATTTTTACATGAAAATAATGTACCTTCTGTTGATGTTGGGCACAATGTTTTACATCTGAACTGTAGCTCAAGTTTATTAGCTGTATTGTGAAAAATCTATGTTATTATTGGTTATTTTTGTCTGTTGGATCTACAAGTTAAAGTGAATTAATGTCTCCTGTTATTAATATGGAACAGGTAATTTTCTTTTTAGTTCTATCAGTTAATGCTTTATAATTTTGAAGTATTGTTATTATGTACATATTGAGTTAAAATCAATGTATCTATCTGGTAGATTCTTTCACTCCATAGCAAACCCTAAAGAAGTCAGTGTCCTTTCAAAGCATCCTTTCCTCTGCATTTTTCTATCAATTTTTGTGTTCAGTTGCCTCTTCCTTTCTTACTTGGACTCCTAAAATAGTTTCTTTTACTCCTCTAGTCTTCCTTTATTCTCTTCAGTCCATCACAAACACTACTTCCTAAGGTATAATTCTACTTAAATCATGATTCTGCTCAGAACCTCATTTTCTTTAGGGCTGTTGCAGGTCAACTAATTTAAGATTAAGAAGCAGAGTCTTAACCAAACAGGTGACCTGAGAATAACTTCTGTGAATTTTACCGATGAAAACAATGCATGGCTGGAAGAAAGGAGTATAGAAGCAAGTTCACTGCTTGTGAACTGAAGTTGCCCTAACCATATCTGGCAGGCACTTGCAGATCCACCCTAATCCTCAAATTAGGACTGAAGGCTCATACATTGGCCTCTCCTGAGCTCAAGGAGTGGGGTGCTGGAGGGAGGTTTCTCAACTTTCCCCGGGAGTACAAGGCAGAACTGCTCCTAGGCTTGCACAGGTGTAGAGTCACTGGATTTCCCTCCTCCCCTCATGCCACTGCCAATGTGTCCTGGACCTGCTACCTTGACGGTAAAATATACTGTTATATTTAACTAAGAAATGTACCGGGATATGGCTTAATAATAGTTTGGTGTTAGATCATGTTTGGAAATAGTTCAATGTAACAGTAAATGCTACCTTACTTGGAAGATCTAGTGACATATGTTTACACTCAATTCAGTCATATAAAAGTAATTTCAAAGGATAAAACTTATGAAAGAACTCTCCTACTTTGAAATTAACTAGTATTTGGTTTGCTGCAATGTCTATTAAGCTAATCAAATTCTTGTTAAAACAACAATAAGTTGGACTATAGTCAAACTATAAGTATGACATTATTTTGTAGTCTTTTTAAGCTATTAGGCAAACTTTTCATAGAGGAGTACTGGAATTTATTGAGAAAAGAGATAAACATTTGTTTTAAAGAACACATTTTGTTTATTTCTAGTTTGAATCAAAATCTATAATTATTCTGTAGACCAAAGTATTATGAAATTTTTATGTATAAAGAGAAATTTGACAAGTTTAAATTTGACATGGTCACATTAGACAAAAACTCCCAGATTACTGTGGCAATGTTAATTTTTAATATTGTTAAGGTGAAAACTATTTTTGATATTCAAAGTTAAATTTCACATATTAAAATTGATGTTATTCTAAGAGGATTTTGATCATTATTTATTTTGTTCATTCTCATCTCTTGTATTTACATAGATAAAAGTTAAGTGTGTAAATTATATTGGATCTGCCGTGGTTGAAGAACAAGAAAGGTGATTAGTGGACAAGGAAAAAATATTTTAATAGTTAAGGGAATAAACTTCTCAAATGTTATTTTGTCTTTCAAAATGCATATTAGCTTTCATTCACATAACAAATACTCAATATTTCCTAAGTCTTCAATTTTGACACTTGACTATAATTTCTTCATTCAATCTTGTAAGGGAAAGGCAGTGGGGTTAGGTTAATACAGTGATTCAAGACAAGTGCCAAGTGCACGTCTCATGAGACTTATAGTCTCCATAGAGAGAATCACAGAAGCATGGAGCATGGTGATATATATGAGTGTGGCACCAAAGTTCTACAGATGGATGTAGATAAATTGAGTTAGGCACTTAAAGTAATTGCTTTCAGTCATCTCAGTGATAAGCAGTCACAGATGAGATGTGTGCATTTGAGATGAAAGAGGTTGGTGTAAATTTAAATCAAATCCAAAGTCTGACATTTATCTCATTTTGGTTGGAGAGGAAAGAAATATATTTAAGGTTGAAAAACAAATATAAATACTCAAGATGAGTTAAAAAGAGTAAGAAATTCTGTCACAGATCTTCACTTAGCTTCACTGTACAAAAATGAGTTGTTGACTGCCTCATATATTTGTATTTAGGTAAATAGAAGAGTTCTTTGATTATGGGCTTAAATCAGATAATGTGTGAAGATGAGTTATAGGGCCATCATCTGACTGTTTAATTATGAGAGACAATCAAGAAGGGGAACCATGATCATAAGGAAATATACATACATAGTGTTCTAGGTCAATTCAATACAAATCATGCTACACATAGAGGAGACAAGACAAGGTAATACATAAAAAAATTAAAATCACTGGGTCCTCATGACTACAATACACAACAAAACATATGCTTCTGCTCATCATAAACTGTGAATTTAGACTTCGCAAGAGAATTTCTATATTTTTAATTACACATATGACCCTTTCATATACAATGTTCCCAGTACTTTTAAATAGTAAATCAGGAAAAAAGGAGGCAAATGAGACAGAAGTAATACTCAGAAACATTCATGAAATATTTTAGTTTATCTAATGTTTATTAGATACAGAATCATCATGAGGAATTTTCCACAATAGCCAAAACATGCCAACAGGAATGATCGTTCAATATCAGGTTCTGAAAAAATGGAGGGGCTGGAATTTTTTTTTATCCCATTCCCATTTTTACATTATGTTCAGTTAGCCAATATAATATATCATTAGGTTTTGATGTAGTGTTCAACAATTGTGTATAACACCCAGTGCTCATCACAACATGTGCCCTCCTTAATACCCACCGCCCAGCTACCCCATACCCCCACCTCCAACCCCTCTGTAACCCTCAATTTGTTTCCCAGAGTCCAGAGTCTCTCATGGTTTGTCTCCCTCTCTGATTTCTTCCCATTCAGTTTTCCCTGCCTTCCTCTGTGGTCGTCCGCTCTATTTCTTATGTTCCACATATGAGTGAGACCATATGATGTGGCTGGAATTTTTTACTGTGTGCAGCACTTAAAGGGGGAATTAAAGCTAACATCCAACTAAATGAGCATGAGCTTCTGCCAGGCAGAAGGCTTTTATGATTTGAACATTCACCTTCATTATGAATGTGGCTAGGAACAGAGATGTGAATGACTAAAATTTAACAGTAGTTTTGACCAACACTGGGAATTTTTTCCCATTTGCTTAAAAGGGGGAAGTAAGTGGGAAATTTTGATTTTAAGATGTTATCTGAAGCAGCAGGTTCTATAGCAATCCTTGCAAATGATCACTATTTACTTTTAGTGTAGATCTCCTCTATAAAGAACATTCCTCACCTTATGACAAAAATAGTCTGTTCATCTTTGGCCACTGAGAAACATTACCCCATCAAAAGTAGATATTTTGCTTAACTATTTTATCCAAAATAACTACTTATTTAAAAACAAGAACTCTTCTTACCCATAAATTTTTGAAATATTTAAAATAAACATTTTTCCTGTCACATTCAAGAGGCTATTACTTCTGCTTTTTAGCAGTGGGTTTGCAGGCCATAAGTACACTCTGCCTGTGCTCTCTTTTTGCCATTCCTCACAAAAGGAATATACCATTACAAGTGTAGAGAACTATGAAGTTAATCTACCACAGTTCCACAGATTCTGACAGAGGACATGATTCTCTTGGGCCACAAATAAAGAACTGTATTATTCACTAAGCATTAGGCAGTATGATTCTATATTTGCATTGGATTCCACTTGTCCCCCCAACCAAGATTACTGAGTTAATCTGGAAGTGGCCCCAATTGTACAAAGAACATACAGTGGATTTTTGCAACAGCTAAGGAACTCCAAGCTTAAGAAAACCCTGTCTTATGAAGGGGTTGCTAACAAACCTGACCAAACTTTGCCTCAGATGGAGACATCATTTTTATCAGACTTGTCAGGAAACATACCTGCCCTCTACCCTCAAAGGGAGACATGATTTCTATCATCCAAGGCTTTTTGTTATACAAACATCCTTGAAAATAGAGTTAGCAACAAAAGCTATCACAAGACATGCAAAAATGCCTTGGAAGATGGCCTTCAAAAACAAACATAAATCAAAATATTTGAGAATCAACTAAGAGAAAGCAGAAGTTGAGGTGACATCCTGAATACAAAATATGAAACAAATAGAATAGGAAGTCTAATCCCTCTTTAACATTACATATTCCCATTAATTAAAATTTAATGATAATCAGTATCTTCTCTGTAGCAGGTTCTTTCTACAGTGCCTTTTTTTATTTTTTTTTTTTTTTTGGTAAGTGCTCTTGCTTCTTCTCCTTTGCCAGAATATTCAAAGGAGGTTTCTTCTGATCTGTTGACCTTTCTTTTTATTTAGTAATCATATTTTTTCAATAGATGCCATTTATCACCACTGAGATATTTTGTGACCACTACACACAAACTACTGGTATAGATGATATAAACCAAGGAAACACTAAGCTGAATCATTTTCCAAAGGGTCTTTATTTTCCTTAAAAAAATAAAACACAGGGCGCCTGGGTGGCTCAGTTGGTTAAGCGACTGCCTTCGGCTCAGGTCATGATCCTGGAGTCCCAGGATCGAGTCCCGCATCGGGCTCCCTGCTCAGCGGGGAGTCTGCTTCTCCCTCTGACCCTCCTCCCTCTCATGCTCTCTGTCTCTCATTCTCTCTCTCTCAAATAAATAAATAAAATCTTAAAAAAAAAATTAAAAAAAAAAAAAATAAAAAAAAAAATAAAACACAGTTACAGGTAGATAAACATAAACATTAAAGAATTTACATAGAATAAAAGGGATCCAGATATAATAAATGCAAAAGAAAATAAATTCTTATTATGTCAAGATTTCATCACTTTTTAAAAAGATTTTATCTTTTACAATAACCCTAAGGAGGCTTTGGTATTTTTTCTTTTCTTTTCAACTGGAGATATTACCTGTTTTTATTGGCTGGAGCTTACTATAGATTTGTAGCCTCAACTAAAATATATGGTCTGTTTAACCTTCATCAGCCTTATTGTAACTTTTCCCCAGGGTGCCAGAGAATAGATTTCCTGAAATTTACAGCCACTTGCTCTTGGTGTATTGGAATTGGCACAATGTACAATATCTCAAACAGTAATTTCTATTACCTAACAGTACAGACCTAAAGTGAGACAAATCCATTGTTCCAATCAAGCAAGACTTCTCAGGCAGCTCATGACTAATTGATATGAAAGTTCCTCTGGTTCAAGTTTCTCACCACCACTAGGTAACATTTCATTAACAATATTCCACTTACTTATTTTTTTTAAATTGACTATCCAATTAGAAAAAGAAAAAATATTTGCTTTGTATTTCTTAATAGGTTCTTATGAATAATTTATAGTACTTCATTTATTTTAACATTTAGTACAAGCTATTTTTGACCTTATTTTTTTAAGATTTATTTAAATTCCAATTAGTTAACATACAATGTAATATTAGTTTCAGGTGTACAATTTAGTGGTTCAACACTTCCATACAACACCCAGTGCTCATCACAAGTGCATTACTTAGTCCCCATCACCTATTTCACCATCACCCCACTGACCTCCCCTCTGAAAATCATGAGTTTGTCCTCTATAGTTAAAACTCTGTTTCCTGGTTTGCCTCTCTCTTTTTTTTTCCTTATACTCATTTGTGTTTTATTTCTTAAATTCCACATATGAGTGAAATCATATGGTATTTGTCTCTCTGATTGACTTATTTTTCTTAGCATAATACTCTCTAACTCCACCCACATAGTTGCAAATGGCAAGATTTCATTTTTTTATGGCTGAGTATATATATATATATATATGTATACACACACACACCACATATTCTTTATCCATTAATTCATTAGTCAGTGAACATTTGAGATGTTTCCATAATTTGACTTTTGTAGATAATGCTGCTATAAACATTGGGGTGCATATATCCCTTTGGCTAAATACCTAGCATATATTCTTTGGGTAAATACCTAGCAGTGTAATTGCTGGATCATAGGATAGTTCTATTTTTAACTTTTTTAGGAACCTCCATACTGTGTTCCAGAGTGGCTGCACCAGTTTGCATTCCCACCAAGAGTGCAGGAGGATTCCTATTTCTCCACATGCTTGCCAACACTTGTTGTTTCTTGTGTTGTTGATTTTAGCCATCCTGACAGGTGTGAGGTCATATCTCATCATAGTTTTGATTTGTATTTCCCTGATGATGATGTTAGGGAGCCTGGACTGGATGGCCCGACAGAAGAACCAAGTGGCACCCAGAGACCTTGGAGGATAGGATGTTTATTTAATGCCAGTGGGCTCAGAGGAGAGTGGTCTCCAAAGGTCCGAGCCCCAAGCTCAAACAAAAGGGGCAATTTATACACATCTACTTCCGCATACTTGGCACTTTTGAAGCAGAGCAGGGAGAAGAACCCGGAAGAGCCCCAGGGCAAGGACTGAGACTCTCTCACTGGCTCAGTCGGCCATCTTAGGACACAGATGTTCCTTATCAATGAGTGATGTTGAGCATCTTTTCATTTGACTCTTGGCCATATGTATGTCTTCTTTGGAAAAATGTCTATTCATGTCCTCTGCCCATTTTTTAATTGATAAACCTTGAGCAGACTTAGCAAGAAAGAAAGAAAGAAAGAAAGAAAGAAAGAAAGAAAGAAAGAAAGAAAGAAA